>NC_089017.1:75653852-75993852 GCF_963932015.1 Anas acuta
TGTACTGTATGGCGAGGAGAATGGAGAGCTAGTCCTTTGAATGTTATTTATTCAGCTGGATTCTCTTATATTACAACATGTAATTTGCAGGCCACTACACAGTGCATTTGTTCTGTTATCTTCCCTAACCCTCACAAGGTTTATTCATCGTAAGGAATATCACTTCTTTGTGGAAAGGGGCCTCCCAAAAGTTGGAGGGTGTCTTTTGTTCAGAGACATAGAAGAATATGTGCTTGAAAACAGCACCTACTGTGTGCTGCGGGGAGCGGGGAGGAAGAAGGGGAAGAGGGGGACACAACACATGACATACAGCATATCATTGTGGTTTCAATTCCATTGTTTATCCTTGTTTAGCAAATCTGTTAAAGAATGTATTCACCTTCCACCAACTTGAATGTGCTTAAGGTTAGGTGCTTACTTCTGCTACTTAGTTTAAAGCTGTCTGTGTGACTAACAAATGGTGCTGATAGCATGGCCAAGATGTCAACATGAAGTTTCTGAGGTCTACATACATTAAAAGGTGGATATCGACTCTCTCTTCCCTGGGAAGTAGAGAAAAGATTGAACTGAGGAACGTATACATTGCATGTGATTTTGGAGAAGGCAGTTGCTGTGTTTGCATTACTGAATACATGACATTGTTAGTGGCAGGGGAGCATCAGTGAGAGTTCTCACCACATTTTTCATTCACAAAATGAATAAGGCCTCTCTTTGTATAGATATAGTACATGTAATACACTCGCTCTGTTTTCAGTGGCCTAGACCTGGAAAAAGACCTTCGTTTGAAGTCTCCTGTGGGTACCAGCAGAGTGGACATCTCTCCACCTCCCCTTGCCTTTCTTGTCCTGTCAAGCATTTTTTGCTTGGAACCAGGCGAGGGACTTTAAGCACTTCTGAGTCTACATAGCATGAGCCACACTGCAGATCTTGTACGTACAGTAAATGATGGTAATTACAGTAAAGGGTCTGGGGTATTATTTATTTCTCACGAGCAGACAGCACCTGACAGTCTTTGTGTATCAAGTTATTATTAAAATCCTATGTCTGGATGTTAAGCTGACTTATTTCATAACTAATCTTCTTTTACAAGTAATTGTGAACTATGTATAAAGTTTGGTAAATAAATTCATCTAATTTGACAGGAGGAATATTAAAATGAAATAATTTATGTCATAAAATACACCATAGTAACTTGTTTGTTTGATTGTCAAATGCAGTTTCATTACCACATTGGAGTAAACATCTTTTGAGTAATTTCAGTCTTGTATTAAGACTGGATTTGCATGATAACACATCATTTTGTTACTTATAGAATGCATTTTCTGAGGATTTTGAGTATAAATCTCTTCTGAATTATCTTGCCACACTGAGGCTGGGGACATACAGAAATCTTTACTGATGACTCCCATCCACAGAGCGTGTCACCAACCTTATTGCTGTGTGCTATGATGCTAGAAATGGGTAGAGCTTCAGTGGAGCTGGGAGAGAGATCTTCAGTTTCCTTTGCTGAACAGAGAATGCTTTCCAATTTGGGTAGTGGGCAAACTTTGATTTCCTGAAGTACAGATGTTGATATAGGACAACCGACAGCATAGCCTCATGAAAAAAAAAAAAAAAAAAAGAGCCACATTGTCTTAATTTGCTTTTAGGGGTGGGTTTTATCTAACCAGATATTTATCCATTTAGATACAAAACAAGACAGAAACTGTGTGAGGATGGCCCATGTTTAAAAATAGACTACGCAGAGATAATTATGCAAAACTGGGTACTTAAATCTTAATATGACAAAGGGAACTTTAGAATATTTTGGTGTCCTTCAGCATTTGCAGAGATCCAGTCTAATGTAATCTAAATTCAATCAAGGAATCATGAAAGTGTTGAGGCAGCACCTTTGTTCTTTGGGTGTCTGGTCTTAATTTAAGGTATCCTTTATATATATATATTTATATGTATATATATATATATAATTTATTTATTTATTTATTTTCTGTCCACATCCTGTTAACAAACTATTAAAAATGAGTCCCACTTTGCAGGCCACAGCAAACCCTTACTGACAGACTGTGGATTTCAATGGCAACACTTGTATAAAACCAGTCTGTATGTCAGATCTTAAGAAGCAGTGGAAGCTGCTCATTGAGTTCATGTGTAATGTCACCAGGCTGTGTGTAAATTTTTTATGGTTGATCACTTTCTAGCTGCCCACCCTCATGCTTTACACAGCAGGTTCACTGGGAATAAACTGCAAATCTATCCAAGGCGTGAAAGGAGGCCAGAAATCACCAAACTGGGTGAGTAGCAATGTGTTGAGGACATTTAGCATGTTTAGGGCATGACAACAAATCTCATGACTCTTTCTCTAAAATGCTGACTGTTTACATGTCTGTAATTATAAGTATATTAGATAGGAAGGACAAAATCTCCATTACCAAGCAGTAAAATGTCATATTACATCATTTGCTATTTTGTTAACACAGCCTGTTTGAAGAAGCAATTTAAAATATTTAAAGAAATTTAATGAATAAATAAATAAATAAATAAAAATTATACCGTGCAAGAGCTCATTTAAAATTATGTATTTTGAAATATAACTATATATAAATATAAATAGTTATAAATAGTTCTAACTAGAACAAGTACACTGACCAATGTAAGGAAATCACAGGAGGTATAAGATGTATATACTCTACAGTAGTATTTTACTATAAAAGCATGGACCCCTGCTGGCATATGTAATTTAATGTGCAGCATGCCTCTCCTAATTCAATCAGGTCTCTACATCCCTTCTTTTATATTCCAATTGGATTCCATGTGCTAAAGCCATCAAGATTTTCAGGATGAAATGAATGCTTGTATTAATCCAGCAATTTCCATTTAAAACACAGCATCGATTTGATTAATAAGGTTTGATGCTGCATAATTATATGGCAAATATGTAGGATATAGGAAAACCACAGATGTGACCACCAGCAAAAGCCTTGTGGGAGAAGGGGGTCAAAGGGAAGCAATGGCCATGACTGAGGTGATGAATTCTTGGCTTTCCTCTTATGCAATTAACAAGCAATGCTTCTATTAATTTGCCACCCCCAGAGTCTTCACTGGTCAGATGTGTCAGGGTCAAGGGGCATAGGGGCAGAGCAGGGGTCAGCATCACAGCAGCCCTGAAAAGAAATGGGAAAATGAAAGAAATCCAAATTAAATGGTAGTGTACTTTTAACAGGGGGGCAGGGGGGAGGCAAGGAGGAATGGAAGGCATCAGTTTAATGTTAAGACTCCTGTTTTAGAATAATAAAAATGTTCTGTGCACATTTAATTCAAAGTAATCAATCTGAGGTGCAGCACTTGAGCATCCAATAAAAGAAAATCAATGTGGTCTCTACAAGAGAAGACAAACAATGCCAGCTTTTACTAAAGGGATTATAGGTTAACATTTATTCAGTGTATTGTAATCTGATGTCAAGTGGTATAAAATCAAGCCAACAATCCATTACCACCCGTTATAGGCTAGGTGCTGATCTCATGCAAATTGACTTTTCATAGAACTTCTTAAATCATTTCTGTGTTCTAGCTATGGAACATTTTTCTACAGCTGCTGAACTTCAATAAATTCTATTTCATACTTGTACTGAGGAATATCAAAAAGAAAAATATTTGTCATTTCAAAGTACAGTTTAATTTTTTCCCAGTTTCCTTGTGCTTCCCCATTAATTAATCGAATGGAATGTATTTTGTCTTAGATTAGTAACAGGCAAAAAAGAAAAAAAAAAAACAAAAAAAAAAAACAAATCAACAATAACAATAACAACAAACATTTATTTCAGAGAAAACATAAAATTGTAGTTCTCTGACTTTCCAGTTTGGCCCTGCATGCCTCCCTCAAGTGTCATTAATTATTTAATTAATTGGTATTAATTACTTTACATAATTAATTATATAATTAATTGGTATTAATTGACTAATATATATTTTTTAAGCTTTTAAAAGTTGTTTATGCTGTTTGGATATAATCACAGTATTTTGTAATAAAAATGTTTTGCAGGGAATAAGGATTTGATGCAAATGTCAGCTCTCAAAAGAAATCTTTGTCAATGAAAGGTCCAATTCTGAGCAATGAAAGGTCCATTCTGAGCAATGGGAATTTGCCAATGATGTTGATCAGGATGGAACTGGGCTCTCATGCCTGCATTTAATAAGCCACAGTAAAAGGAGTAAAGTCCTTTAAATGAAATAAAAAAGGATTTGTATCAATCACACACACTTTCTAGGTGTCAATTCATAGGAATACAGGGGGCTTAGTCATGTGGCTCAGAACCCCAATTTGTCCAGTTGGTTGCTGGCTGTAGCAATAGCCACTTGTTCCTATCAGCTGGAATAACGACAAGCACAAAGTTCTTTTCAAGTTTCAGGAAAAGGTAATAATCCTGAATTTAACATAGCACAAAATAGCTACAGGAGCTGTCAAAGTTAACATTATTTTTGAAACAGTCTAGTTCCCTTGTTAGGGTTGGGTCACTTTTATGTATGTGGAAAAACATTACCACATGTTTGAAAATATTGCTGATATTGTGCAGATTGTATTGCGCTGCAACTCTTTGCTACTTCAAAACACTTCAGAGTTAGAAGGAGGTGGGAAGGGAAATTGGACATGACACTATTTTTATTATAAATACTAAGTTTGGTTTTACCACCCTTTACAAAACAGAACATTTTAGCCAGGAAGTTTTGTCTTTTTTGTCTTTTTTTTTTCCCCCTTTTTTTATAGGTAACCTTGTGGTTCTAAAAGGAAATCAAAACCCCGAGGCTCTCAATGTCACAGTGTCACTCTTCTAACACATTAAACAGTGAGGGCAGTGAGAACTTTGATTATTTGAGTAATGGAAGATAAGAGAGGAATATGATTCCATGGATTTGGCCAAGAGAAAAAATTAAAACAGTATTATACCTTCCCTTTGCTCTATTGATTATTTGATCATTTTTACAAGTCAGTGCACAAATATCTGTCCTAATTTCCCATTTATATAACAGGAAAACTTCCTTTTTCTTCACAACATCCTCTTGGCTACCTGTATGGACAGATCTATGTAACTACTACAGGGAGGAGCCCCTTTTCGGGGACTGATGTTAAACGGTTGCTTGAGCCTCAAAATTCACCTACCAGTATGGAAGCATTCTTCTAAGTATCTCTTAGAAGAAGTAAGATGATCACAGGGTGTTTGGATCCAGGCAAATGCAGACTGAAATAAATGTCAGTCAGTTCCTGGACTGGGGTCAGAACCAAGAGGAAAGTCCTCTGGGATGCCCCCATCCTATCTACACAAAAGGGGCATGTTTGGGTGGGAGCAGCAGAAAGGAAAGAGGAGACCATGGGGGAGTGGTGCTGGTTGAGCTGAGATCGCCTGGGTTGTGGAGAAGTGGACATATTTTGAACTAACAGATGTATTCCTCTGTTCTCTTAATTTTCCACCAGCAACACTTCACTTTTCCTGACAGAGGCTGTTAAGCTGGAGGGGTTTTTCCATTGTAGCTGAAGCAGCAGCTTCAAGGTGGATACCACCCTGCAGAACTGATTGCTCACCCCACTCAATACTCAACGCCACCAGCTTTGCCATGTAAGCAACCCAGAATTTAAACGGCTGGTGATGAGAATTTAACATTAAAATGTGAAAGTGAAGTGGGTAGTTTATCTCAGGTTCTTTTCCTTTCCCCTTTCTGAACAGAGAAACTTGATGTCGAAAGTCCAAAGTGTGTAAAGAAATATGACAAAAAGGTGGTCAGACACAAGTGCCTGATACTCATAAATGTAAAAGCCTCTCCAGCTGGAAAACACCTTGCTTACAGTCCCTGAATGCCTCATGCTAGGCTTTCAACAAAAAGGGAAAATGTTTAGGTTTGTAGAGGAAGGACATCATAGCTCTGAAAGGCATTTTGCTTTTGCATTGTTCAGCAGAGGGCCACAGAAGGTCTCCAGAGGGTCACTATGCAAGTATAGGGCTTTAGACAGATACCACCAGTTAAAGGTGATTGAATAGCAAGGGCTGAGCTTGTGCCTGCTGTTGTGAGACTTCAATTCATTATTGTAACGGAAAGAAATAACACCACGGCTGCACAGGACATGGTTGTAGTATTGATTGGGCTCCTCAAAAGTCTTCTCTTAGGATGCAGAGTGCAGTCAAACATGCACAAACATCGTTCAGTTCCCCTGATTCTGTCATGTGTTCCCTGTACCTCACACTAAAGCAGCCTCCAGACACAGGAAAATGCCTCTTTAGTTGAAGGCAGACAGGGCTCTAAGCCTGACTCGAGGGGGTTATGCAGATGTGGTGACCTTTCTTCCAGAGACCAGATTTTACACTCAAATTGCCATTAAAGCTCTGCATTCCCTTGAGGCCTACAGTCAACTTGTGTGTTTTCTCCGTTAGGGTTAAAAGTCAGTGTGGCACTGTGCCCATGCTGCATACTGAACAAGAGCAGAGCACAAGCAGGCAGCCAGGCAGCCTTCCATCCAAGAGAAATTGCATCTTTAAACTGAATCTTTTTTTTTTTTTTTTTTTTTTTTTTTTTTTTAATACAGGCTATTTAATATGGTGATAAATGCACTAAGTAGGCTAGTGAGAGATCACTTAAGCAGCAAGTATAAAGGAAATGCATCACTTTTCTCTCTCTCCAAATTAACTATAAAATCCTATGCTAACAGAAGCAGCTTCTACCTGCACTCAGTATGAGCAAACACACTTTTAAAGTACTGAACTGGGAGCGAAGGGTGTTTCCTCCTCCTTTGGGCACCTGCTCCTCCCAAACTCCCATATGAGCAACGCCAGAAGCAACCTGCACATTAGGCTGGATGCCAGCCAGCTTATGTTTACATTGTTGCTGGCACGCAGAACCACTGCAGTCCTCCTCCATGAGCTACTGGAGGCCCAGACTGAGAGCTTTGGTCCCTGTACACATGTTGTAGAGATCAGCAGACAATGGAGGTAAAATTCCTACTAACGATTAGTAGAGTTATGCCATTATCTTCAATACAATCCTAATTTTTTCAAGGGTTTTTTCCATGATGGACCCTCTAGTGACTCTGCCCCAACTCTCCCTCAGAGCTATGGGATGCACACTTACAAACATAATCTACCAGATTTCACCTTTTGGAGCAACCTACTGCCAGCAACGGGGTGTAGAAAATACTTTGGCCTTGGGGATGGGATGTGTTTACAAATTTCACATCCTCTTGCAAAACAAGGCCAGAGTCACCTTCCTGTGTTGCTGAAAGTCTATCATGCATTGTGCAGACACGGCAAAAATTAACTTCGTACATAATGGCATATGTGAGAGCTCTATTGTGCTTTACAGAGGATAAATATCCATCAGTATGTAAAAGGAACAGACAATCCAGACAATTTCAAAAGTAGTATTTAAGGAAAGAAAGCAAAAAGTTGCACACTTCAAGAATTCAACCCAAACTGTAAGTTTCCATATGTAATGTTATATGCCTACAGCTGCAAGTGGAAATGATCAAACATTTTTTATTAAAAATTACTTGAAGAGGACCTAGAAAATTTTCTTTAAAATAGAACAGAGTATTAATTATGAAGGTCTAATGACACATCAGACAAAAGCCATACCCCTGCAGTTCAGTGGAGACTTCAGAAAATTCATATGATGAGACACATTTTTTGACAGAAGCTTTGGATAAAACATCTAATCGAAGTTTTTAGAGAAATCAGATGTTTTCACCCCTAAGTTAAATATGTGTATAAACCATTCAGAAATCACTTTCCTGTGTTAAAGCAAATTTGCTGTAAAGACGGTACAGGAAACTGCCAACATGTCTGCAAGCAGCAGGTGACTCCTATTGGCTTATCTTTAAAACAGAATAAGAATATGATTTTTTAAGGGAAGGTGATGATTTTCAACTGATCAGATGAATCTTTTCTTTCTGCTGCCCTGAAATATTTACCTTGTTTCTGCAGTTATGTAGAGCATCAGAACACAATTCTGAGTTATGAAGACATCGGTTTTATCATTAAAAAGAAGAAAAACACAGAGCCCTTGTGTCCTGTCCAGCTCAATGGCAACAGTGATCTGTAGCTTGTATCACAGATATTTCCTCTGATTGCTGAACACAATATTTACAAGAAAGAAAAAATGAATAAATAGGAACCTTAAATGTCGCCATGGCTGACAGTTAACAGAATTAGGTGGGCAACAACTTCAATGAGAATCTGGGCCTGTGAAGGAAATATCCCATATGTGCTTACTGTTGTGATCTGACTTAATTGAAGTATGAATGTTATTGACTCCCCCTCATAAACCTGTATCACCAGAATTATGACTGTATTTTTGAACCTGTTATCATACAAGACCGAAAAAACAGTAACTCTCTTGCAGATCACAAAAATGCATTGTATAAATCATTTCTTTATGTGTGTGCTGAATATATTTGCTTTCCTCTTCAGTGAGGCAGAAAAGTACTTCAGATACTTCAATACTTTCTCTGTGTATGCTGCACACTACCTCCTTCCCTAGGCAAAATCTAGTACACATATTTTGCAAGTTTTTGAGAAAAATGAAATTTTCCTGTAAGCCTCACCATATCTGCAATGCTACTCTGAATCACTCATGAAGCAATAGTCTCTGAAAAATAAGAGCTTCATATCAGCCAGAGAAAGAGAAGTGTTTGCCTGTAGCTGCACACAAGCAGAGATTTTTTGTCCTTTCCCAGCTGACCCTTAGGTCTGCTGTTTCCAAGTCCATCATGATTACGTGATGAGCTGCTTCTGTCATTCTGGAAGGTATTTTCTCCCTTTTTATTTGTTATATATATCAGTGATATCTTTCTCTAGTCGTTCTTCAGGCCATTGCCATGACATTTCAGTTCAACTTCATTTACTTATCACAAAGGGATCTCAGTGGGATTCTTTGGCAAGTGAGAACTATTAATAATAGGTTTCCTGTCATATTAAAAAGTCAGTAGGCTATGACTTAATACTGAAATGGAATGTCAAACTTTATGTTGGCTTTCTTGTGTCTGTCTGTTTGTTTGAGAAGCTCAAAGTTTTCATCTATAGCAGTGAGTTTTCTTAAAAAACAATTTGCTCACAATTTGCACTAGAAACACACAATATTAAAAATCAATCAATAAATAAATAAATAAATAAATAAATAATTTTTATTTGCCTTAAAATAAATGTTTGAAAAAAAGAACTAGAATGTTCTTTAGAGAAATAAATATATATATATATTTATTGAAGAGCCTATTACAGCTTTTAATATATAAATATATACATATGATAAATAGTAGAATAGGTCCAAAGAAACAATTCTGGCCTAGTAGGCAGGTACTGTAAATATTTATTTGTCCATTTTTTTTATAATGCATTGCATTTATCAAGCTGAGCAGCTCTGAAGGGGTTCTTCTGGTCTATTAGATTAATGTAAAATGGCATGAACTAAAGTCACTCTAATCCCAGAAACCTATTCACATTTTGGTGGCCATGTCTTTTGAGTTTACTTCCTGACAATCTTTGGGTAGTTAACCAAATTTTACAGAGTATGTTATAGTTACCACAAAGGCCAGGAATTTTACTGAATTTTTGTAGCCAAACACTGGATGAAAACAGCTAGACTGGCAGAAGATAATGGTGCATTGTCCTCTTAGACTTTGTGGAAGCAAAGGTATTTAGTCTTCTAATTTCCAATGTGTATTGCAGAATGCACCAGTTTTCCTAGCTATACTCAATATAAGATAAAACTGAATCTCAGCTTAAAAACATCAGAAATATTTATCCCTATATTTCTCTATAGATGGTAAACAACTAAATAAAAGAGAACAAAATGCAATCCACTATTACCAATGAGATTTTGGCCACAAATGCTGTTGCAGCAACCACATTCCTACCTTCATCCTTCTGAGGGCTGTTTCATGAGCTAAAAGGGAGATAGGTAAAAAATAACAACCCTGCTTCTTTGGTCATTATCCCTGTGGGACAGACCCCACCCCACAAACATTGTGGTTGCTTTGGTAGAAGCAACCACTCAATGTGGTGGTTCTTCTCCCTTCTGCCCTGACTGTATCCCTGACTCTAGCAGCATTTCCATGCTGTCCTGTGGGTTTGTCCCCCAGGACATTAGTAGTCAACTCAGGTGTGTGTCAACAGCAAGGCTGCCACTGACTACCAAAAACCCATTTTTACACTTGGTGAAAATGAACAGGGCACTGGGACTCCTGTCAAACCTCTTACTCGCCAGGTATCAAAGCACCAGAGCCACCATCCAGCACCAGGCTTGCTCTGCCGCTTACATCTGTGATTAAGCAATTCACTAAGTAAAAAGCAGCATTATAACATGAAAACACAATCATTGAGGGACAATGAAAATGTACATTTTGTTTTAATTAATGGTATTAAACACTTCACAATTTCTCATACTAAATGTTAAGTCCCATCATGTACATTTATTTTTATTTTCCAACTGATCCACCTTAAGATAATGAATGTTATATCTGTATAAAAAGCCATATGCAAAATGACCACAAAGATATCCCAGTGTTCTCAGAACACTTAATGCTCAACAATTTAAAACTAAAAATGGGAGTAGGTATCAATAGTTTATGTGAATCATGACACAGCAGAACGACCATGTTCTGCTTTGTAATAGGATTGGTATTTTTTGTTTGTAATATCTTAAAGGGTACAATCCTTATCTTTTGAAACATGAAAACAGACAAACTGATTTTAAAGCATACATATTGTACAATAAACACAAGGAATCTCCTCTGCATGCCTGCTGCCTTGTACCAAGCTTCCAGAGTGTTTCAATACAGTGGCATTAAAAGCTTGTGAGGACAAGGAGCTTATATGTTACAAAAGTACTAGTACACCCTAAAGATGCCATTATAATCAATACAGGTAACATCAAAGAAAAATATAATACAAATGAGGAAGAGACTTCTGCACACTTGCCAATTCTTTAACCCTGTCAGATACCCAGAGATGAAGAGGCTGAGTAAGACTTCATGGTAATATGATAATTAAGGATTTGTAAGCAGTAATATGTGTCCCTGTAGATGAAACAATAACCTTTAACCCACCTGAGACCAGCTCAGAAAATAGAACTGACATCACATGTACCTGGAGCACATTATGGCTGTTCCCACTGTGTGGCTTTTTAGGACTAGTAGGTTGATTTTGGCAACCTTAAATCCATAAGAAATACTAGTTTTATTATACCTTTTACAAACATTAGACTTCAGCTATCAGAGCTTTGAAAGCTTATTTAGAACAGCCCCACCTACAGCCACTAACCCTCATTCCTCACCTAGGACATAATTAAACTTCTCCAGATCCCCATTAACCTGTTTCTTTGATCTCTGCAGTGATGATATGCAAAGCCATCCTATAAGGCCTCATCTCTTGCTATTGGTTAGGATTTTTGATAACTGTGTGCAGAGTTCTGAGGAAGCAAAATCTATTGAAGATTTTCTCAAGCTATGGACAAATCCAGCTCAAAAGACCAATTTAAAAAAATCCACGTATCAAGTGAAGTGTCTTCATTAGGGTCTAAGGCCTAAAAGAAAATACCAGTCCAGGGAAATGCTGAAGGTCTGTGACTGACCTTTCTTTGGTTTTAATCACTGAAACTCCCGACAGCTTAATAAGTTGAAGGTGCTGGATCACAGTCTAACTTAATAAGGCCCACAGCAGAGCCTTGGCCACCTTTGATTGCTCCCATAAGTCTTAGCACATCTGGTACTCTGTCCTTGGGTGAGAAATGTTTTCCATAACTTTCCTCATGTTCACTACCCTGCATATAAATTGTTTTTATTAAACCAAGAATGATACAGCACTGTATATTTGTGTGAGCTTTTGCAGTTTTCAGCCATCATCCTACTGAGAGAGATGATTCTTCCCTCCGAAATAGAATTAAACACGGTTTATCACAAGAATCTCCTTTGCTTTTTCCCCCACCACTTGTTTTACTGTGAATCACATGGGTCAACCTAACCTTCAGCTGTGACACAAGATTAAAGAACTAAAGATTGCAACAAGTCGGGTAGGAATCATCTGCAATCTGCTGTATTTGTTTTTTTTATAAAAAAAAAATACAGTGCAGGAGGGCAAGCACAGAGTTGGCCAGGAAGCTTGTTGTTTTCTAAGGAAATTGAAAGCTAAAACCCACACTAATTTGAGAAAAATGAATTTATTTTTGTATGCATAGTTTATCTACAATATAAATGAATATTATGCGTGACCTTATACATACAAAGTGAGGTAAAAGAGAAGTATGATCATTTTATGAGAACTGAGTGTACAAGTGACTTTACTATACATATATACACATAACCTGTACATGCGCGTATAAGTGAAAAATTATAAAAAAAAAAAAAAAAAAGAAATAAAAAAGAAATAAAATGTTTTGCATAAGCCTGGTGTTTCTGCCAGATCTAATCTTACACAGACTTCCAATGCTTAATGTTTGTCTGTTTGTTCATTTTCTACTTTATTCAGATCTTCTTCAGTTCACAAGACTAGGATGTCTGAGTAACTTTCATCACTGCTTAAAGCAATGTGAGCAGTATTCATGATCTATTTTCTCTCTCCTCCTCCTGTTCATGGAAATAAGCATGCAAAGTAGGTTTTGCTTCTGATAGGGTTTTGACTGCTGTTCTTTAATACACATTGTTATATTTATCCTGGAAAATCAAGAGGATGGAATGTGTCTTGCCCTGGAAGCACAGGCTGGTGGTCTTTGCAAAGGTCCTTGGGGTGTTTTTTCTAGGATTTGGTTCTACACTTTTGCAACAGCCCTGAAGAAAATTTTGTTTTGTGTACAGGAAATCTTTCACAGTTAGATTTGAGGATTTATATACATATAAGCCAAAAGTATATTAATTTGAAGGGATGTCAAGCATCAGGGTGTAACATTATTTACCTTTTTGATACTTTGCTGTAATACTACATTTCAAAACTAGAATGCTAAACAGTTAATGAAAGGCTCATTTCAACTTAGAGAATTGTAAGAAAGGGTGATATTTTCTAAAGTTTTCTGAAAAGGAATACTCTTAATTCAGGTTCTATGTGGATTTGATAGTGTTTTTGATAAGGCAGAACTAGTTCAATAGCGATAACTAGTCTCTCCTCATATGTTTATAATTATTGGCTGAAAAATGTAATTTACAAATGACAAAATTATGTATTCACAAACACCTGGTCTGAAAATAGGCAAATATATCATTTAGAGGATCTGCTTTACTGTAGTTTTTAATTGATTATGTTGTTGCCTGGATAGAGTCTGTGAGTGCTGTTATAATATAATCCCTTCCTACAAGTCATCTGAAGAGACAAACAGAAGCAACTTCTCACTAAATTTCGCCACTTCCCTTCAAAGCTCTAAGCTATTTGGCATTAAGTATATTTTTACATGAGTAGCTATATTCTTCTAAAGAAGGGCTTCTCACTTATTAATGACATTACCATAAGATGAAGATTCTGCTGTAATTGCTACACATTTCATGGCCATACTAGGGATGAGCAAGGGCCATTGTCTATTCAGCAGTTACCATAAGGGATGCCCAGGGAGAATAAGAGCAGAGCACATGTATGTTTTATTTCTTCTAGTAAGCTTCCAGACTTTACTTACTTTCATCTCAGAGCCTTCCAGACCTAGATGGGATTTTTATGCAAATGCAATGTAAATTCTACATAACCCTCAACAGATTCCTCTTTTCTAAAATAGTATAGTCCCACCTGACCCCCCTGAACACAGAGCTTCCCTGGTGTTCTCTGGCAGAAGAGACCTTTTTCCAACTATCAATTACTTTGTTTGTTCTGACTCTTGCTCCTGTTGCTTCTTTGATGCCTCCATTTCCACATTAGTTCTCAACGCCATTCATGACCTGGAGAACTTTACTAAATCTTTCCCACCCTTAACCCTCCTTTTTCCAGACTTTTATTTGCTCGTACTTCATATGTAAGTTATTCTGCACTTCTGAACATCCATTTGGTTCTTATCAGCACCATTTATTTTGCTACATATTTCTGTGAGAAAGAAAAAAAAAATGCAAGCAGTGTATAAGAGGTGAGTGATGCAAGCAGTATGCAAGAGGTGAGTGAGCCATGGTCCTGTACCATAGCCTTTGTTTTTTCCTCCATTTTCTAGCATTCCTAACATTTGTTTTGCTTTTCTGATTGCCAGTAAGATATAAGCTCTTATTTTCATGGATATATCTTGGGAATACATCCCAAAGATATCAATCCTGTGAAGCAATATTGCGGTCAGAGTCCACTCATTCATAAGTATAGCTAGGATTATTTTGCATTTGCATCGCTGCAAATTTTTCTCCATTCAGCTTCATATACGCTTTTATTGTTCAGTCACAAAACTTTGCAAGGTCTTTCTGTTGTCCTTCAGTCAACTTATCATCCTTACTGCAATGGATAATTTAAAATCATCATTTATTTCCATGAAGTCAGCATTTCCTCCCGGTAATAGTAATTAGATGCACATGTTTTTGCATCATCGTACAATCATAGGAACATTTAGGTTAGGAGGAACCTTGGGAAATCATCTATTACATCCTTTAGCTGGTAAAGCATGGTAAATAGTGAATTCAGACTGGATCTCCCATCTGAGTCAGGTCTTAAAAACTTTCAGTGACAGAAGTTCCACAAAATCACTGGGACACCAAGCCCAGAGATCAGGGCTTAGTTATCCATGTAGTGAAAATTTTCAGCTTATATCCAGTCAGCCCCATCACTTCAATTTTTGCTGTTGCCTCTCATTTTCCCACTATGCACTGCAATAAAGAGACTGACTTTGTGACTTAGTCTTCTTGGTAGCTTCATTGTTACTGGAAGGATACTTGTTCTCCGTTAAGGCTGCTTTTCCCCACACTATGGAGCCCAGCTTCATCAGTCTCTCCTCATATGGTAAGCACTCCAGTCCTTAGACCAGCTTAATCATCCTCTAACAGACTTTCTCAGGTTTATCAACACCGTTATTCTTCTGGGGGTCTAAAGCTAAATAAGGTATCCCAAATGCAGTCTAATGAGTGTGAGAAAAGAGAGATAATCAGCTTCTTCGGTGTGTTGTCTACAATCCTGTTGGCACAGTGCTAACTCATGTTTAGCCCTCAGTTTACTTCTGGCAGAGCAGCTACCCAGTCAGTCAGTTCCCATCCTGAAAGTCAGTTCCCATTGCAAAGAATTAGATTGTCACATTCTAAAGAACTTCCCATTTATCCTTGTTGACTCCTGTCAGTTCACTCCTTTAGTCTATCTCGGTTTCTGGATTGGAGCCCTGCCATTGAGTGTATCAGCTGAGGACAACAGGGTGGTATCATCCAAGCCCAGTGAGTGTGCATCTATTTTCTCCTTGTTCAATGCATTAAAAAAAAAAAAAAAAAAAAAAAAAAAAAAAAAAAAGAGGTAAGTCAGGACAGAGATAGCTTCCAAACTGAGTATATACAGTTAACCACTGCCTGATTATCCAGCCACTGTTGAACATTAAATTTAATGTTCATTGTATCCACCCCAAACTGGGTGGACTATTAGATGCTCCAATGATGTTGGGGGATACCACTCCAAACGCTTTTCAAAAGTTGATGGAGAGGGCATCAGATCCTCTCCCTTTGCCCAATGAACCAGTCATTGCCATGTAAGCAATCAGCTTTCCCAAGGAAGTTTTCAACCACGTAAATAAGAGCCAGATGCTCACAATCACTTCCTTCTTCATGAGCTAAGTTTTTAGGAGACTTTGTTCCGTGCTTGTCATAGGTACAGAAGCAAGACAACAACCTGTACTTCCTTGGATTATAATTCTTTTGCTTTTTAAAGATATGTACAACCTCTACTTTTCTGTCTCGGCTCTGGTGAGGCCGCACCTCAAGTTCTGTGTTCAGTTTGGGGCCCCTCATTACAAGAAGGACATCAAGATACTTGACAAAGTCCAGAGAAGGGCGACGAAGCTGGTGAGGGGTCTGGAGAACATGTCCTACAAGGACAGCTGAGGGAGTTGGGTTTGTTCAGCCTGGAGAAAAGGAGGCTCAGGGGCAACCTTATCGCTCTATATAAGTACCTTAAAGGAGGCTCTAGCGAGGTGGGGGATAGTCTATTCTCCTATGTACCTGGTGACAGGATGAGGGAGAATGGGCTAAAGTTGCGCCAGGGGTGTTTTAGGTTGGATATTAGGAAGAACTTCTTTACTGAGAGGGTTGTGAGGCATTGGAATGGTCTGCCCAGGGAAGTGGTGGAGTCACCATCCTTGGAGGTCTTTAAAAGATGTTTATATGTTGAACTTAGCGATATGGTTTAGTGGAGGGCTTGTTAGTGTTAGGTCAGAGGATGGACTCGATGATCTTGAGGTCTCTTCCAACCTAGACAATTCTGTGATTCTGTGAAGTCCCACCCCCAGTTTTCATCTCACTTCAAAGACAAGGAGTGCTCTTACTTTGCTTTGAGCTCTCTCAACACCCTCGAACTTACCATATCTGCCCCACAGACCTACATGGGTTGAGATTCTCAGAAGATCCCTGACTCCCCACTCTTCTGCTAATGGCAGTTCATCCACAAAGGCCTGAGAGGTAAACATCAAGACAAAGAAGACACTGAGAACTTCACCTTTAACTGTGTCTACTGTCACTAAATTAGTTGCCCCACTCAGAAGCATGAATTTCATACTAATGTAGCTGTAGAAGCTTTTCTTCTTGCTCAAGATCCCTTGCTAGCTTCAAATCTACTTGAGATTTTGCTTCCTCCTGCCATATACCTCCTGTATGCGTCCTCTTTGTACTGGAATTCAGTTGTGACTACCCTGTTTAGACAAGTCAGTCTCTAAATAATCTACTAATTTTCATGAGTATGAGATACATCATTCTGTATTTGGAGGAAGCTGGCCTGCCAGCCCTTCTGAGCAAATTTACTCTTTAAAGATAAGTTTCACAGGATCCCACTCACCAGTTCTCTGAGCAAGCTGAAGTCTTCTGAGGTCTGTATTCTCCTCCTTGACCTTCCAATTCCCCTCAGGATCATGAATCTGGCTATATCATATCAACAAAAGTTTTCATTGATTAGCATGTCCCCAACCTGTTCTTACTTGTGAACAGCAGGTTCAGGCAGAAACAACTCTGCTTGGGTTAACGTAACATCTGCATGAAGATGTTATCCTGGATATCTTGTGTGGCATAGTGTTGCTTTTCAAGCAGGTGGTTGTCTCAGATTTGGGAAATTCATCAGTGTTTGACTCAGAGCTCACAACTGTCTCCCACCTTTGAGATTCTGTAAAACTCCTTATTAAATCCAGAGTACCTTTTGTATTAAACTGTGGCATTTCATCTCATTGAGGCAGACTGGGCCCTCTTCTACCTCATCAGAAAATATGTGGCCTCTTGGCTGTAGTAATACAGTCCTTCCCAATTTTCTGTAACTCTTATATAAGAGCTGTTAATAGACCCATTAAAGACCCCTTTCCATCTACGACCTGCAGTGCTTCATCCAGACAGATTTTTTAAATGCTGCTTTGGGCCCCTCTAGCTCATCTGTGTGGTAGAATGAGGCCAGAGGAAGAAGTGGGGGGTTTACATATCAGCTCTCCTCTGCAGAGGTCAAGTTTTTGATCCCCATTTGAGTTTACTATTAACTTAACTATCACCCAACTGAAGCGGTTAACGGGTGAGCCTAAGGTCAACCAGCTCTACTCCATACTCATTTTCAAAGAGGAACCTTTTTCTGTCACTGAACCATGCAATCTTGTCCTTTTATAACATGCTGTATTTAGGAGTAAGGATAACAGGCAGTTTTTATCAGACTCTGGTAAAAGTATTCCACTAGTTTCAAGGTTTCAAAGATCTTTTTTTTTTTTTTTTTTTTTTTTTTGCTTAGTTCAGGCATCAGAAAATTACAAGTACACCCTGCTTTGGCTGACCCAGCAGCTCTTGTAAGGGAAGAAAAAAAATACAGTCTTTTGTATTATTGTACATTATACTGCAAGATATAAATGTTCTATGAGAGCATTTTCTCACCAGTTCAGTGTTGCTAATAACCTCAATGTTATCATTTTCAATGCAGATTAAATATTTTCCTGTTCTACTAGAAATGAACAAGGTGAAAAAACAACAGGTATGGTTCCTGATAATTTATTTTATAATTATAACCTTACAGAGGAATTATAGCTGTTTGACTGATTTTCTTTCTGTTCTTCTTGCTGATGCCTGTCACCATTAGAAAATTTGCAGTTCCGTTAGACTGTAGCTTCTTAATTCTCTAATAAAGGTAAAAACGTTTCAAATTATAATTTTTAAGATTAAAATCACTTAGTTTTAGTTAACAAACTGTTTCCTGAGACTACTCTGAATGAAGCCTTGGGCAATTCAGCAGCAGACTTTAAAGGAATGTATATGAAATAATGTTGTTTGTGATCAAGCAATGGACGAGGGGTTGTTCCCAGCCACATGCTTTGTCTCATGTTCATTGGACAGTCATTTAGTTTCTTTGGTCTGATTTATCCCAGCCTAAATTCAGGGATATAACAGAGGCATCTAATTAAGATCTTAATTGCTTTAGGTTCTCCTCCTTGTCAGTGGAGAGAGACAGACCTCTGAAAGGTAATTCAGATTTAAAATATAGGTTTATTTGCCCTTTGATGTGCCTGTCTTTCTCCAGTGATTAGCTGGAAAGATGAGGACAACTACAATTTTAATTAAGTGTCTCTATTATGTATCTAAAATTAACTATGACTTTTATTTATTTATTTATTTATTTATTTATTTTTGTGCCTTAATTTCCTTTTGTAAGACAAATTTAAAATTTCTCCTTCTGTGCATGTAGCACCTGGCATCACTACGGTATGAATTTTAGTTATCAACATGATGGCAATTGTTCTCAACAATAGATTCACCTAATAACTATCTTTGCTTAGAAAATTTCAATCACTAAAATCTGAATCACTAAAATCTGAATCAATAACATTTGAACTCATTCAATGATTTCAGAGATGCACCCTATGTGAGGCCCCTTAGAAACATAAAAAATCTTGTGATCTTTTGGTCAATTTTGAAAAACCCTGAAGACTATATTAGATGCTTACTTACTCCAGCTTCTTGCAGTACCTACCCAGACCACAAAACAAAAAAACATCAGTTGTTTTCCTAGTTACAGCACTGCTGCTGTTGCTCAGAGCCACAATACCACCACGTAAGGCCACTTAAAGCAACTTAAAGGTTACGTAAAGCAACACTGCAACCCATACATGCTACATCTTGGTGTGCTTTGATGGACCCTGTGACAATAGTGGTCCTACCATGGCTGCTTATGGTGTCATGAAAACATGAAAACATATGAGCAATGGAGGGCCCAAGCTAATTCCTTTGACATTCTGCACTACTTAGTTCGGCAAACCCCCCTCCTTTTGCTCTCTATTAGCAGCTGCAAGATTAATATTTTAATTTAAGTCAGGGGAGTTAGGTTGGAGGATCTCCCCCATGCAGCTGCAGTTATGAGACAGGTTTTAGCAGATGAAGTACAAAGGAGGGGAAAAAGCTGTTTAACAAAATATCACCTGGCTTCCTGCCATAAGAGAACTTTCCTCCCTTTGTTGGAAGGTTCAAGGCTGTCTTCCTTTTGTTCTTTTGGGTTTAATAAAACCTTTTGTACCCCTTCCACTCCCTCTCCCCCGGGTGGTCTACATGGCTGCTGATTGAGGTCAGCTGCAAGAGATGTAACATCCAGAGTACAGTGCAGCAGCCTTAATCCTGATGTTAGAGTTATGGCACTCAGGAGGCTGGAGACATTATTGTTTTCCTGGCTGGCTGACCTCAGCCAACAGTTGTTGTGGTCACCCCGTGTGAGCCCACCTACTGAAGGCATTAGAGGAATGTTCTGCACACACTTTCAGAGCAGAAAGAGCTTTCTTTTTTGAAGGGAGGGGCAATATAAGTAGCCAGGGTAGTAGCCTCTGCTGGTAGGCAGAGGACATTCACCAACATCCTGCAAAGTTTGGGGTGGACCTTTGGCCTGTCAGAAAGATGGAGGCTCCAGAGTTCTGATCGCTTCTGCAAGCAGAGCTATTGCTGCACAGGGCCCTGAGGTATCTGGAGGGGAAAAGAAAGGATACTGCAGCCCTGAAGCAACAGATTTCCTCCTTGTCTCCCCCCACCCACAAAGAAATCACTTAGTCCTTGAGCACATGTGTTGATGTCTAGTCTGCTGTGGATACAGCTCTCCTGTTTCCATTTGTTTAACTCACAAAATGGGGAAGGAGATGATTATTTGCCAATCTAATCTAGTATTTACAAATCTGCTTTTCTCTTTTAGTGTTTATGAGCCAGACTAGGCAATAAAACAGCCCATCTTCCTTTTAGGTTCCCATTGGTCCCTGGGATGCAGAACACACCAGTATGTCCCACTGCGGGCTCTGACTAATGGCCTTCCTTGAGGCACATGTGTTGAGCAGCTGGAAGGCAGGTACCAATGAATGGCTCCACAGTGAAGGTCACCTTCCTCTCATGACACCCTCATAGCCAACAAGGAGAAAATCAAGTCATGCCACTATTCCAGTCCAGTGAAACCTAAATATACATGTAAATATTATCAGCTGTCCATTAACACCAAAGCCTGAGTACAATGGGAATATATTTCTTGGCCATTCCATCATATTTATAAAGAATATATATGAAATATATAATGGAAAGAAAAAAAAATATATATATATACATATATATATATATATATATATATATATGATAGTTTTAGGGTCTTTTGCAAATTTAGCAAGGATTTACAATTCTGGTAATCACCGGTAATCACCGGGTTCAACTAGCTGGGCTGATCACCATGGTGGAACTGTTCATTTTCTTTTTCAGCCACAGGTAAGGTACAGGATTAAGGAAAAATAAATTTAACTTTACACAGCCCAACATTATCAGAGACAGACAAAGAACTGGACAGCCCAGCTAGGGAGAAACATCGCTGTGATATTTTCCATCCCCTGTTGTTGGGTTATGCCAATAAGGTGGCCTAAATCATGAACTACAAGGTCATGAAACATGTTATGAAGATACTGGAGAGCACTTTTTTATCATACTTATGGCTGTAGAAAGAAGGTAGAGCTCTCTTATTTTTGTTGTTGTTGCCCTCCTGCAGACATTTAACTTGGTAAAATTCATCACTTTCCCTCAAAGACCTTTTCCTCTTCATAGGCATTGCTTTGTTTCCTATGCCCTCTCACATATTGCAGTGGGTTGGTTTTCAAGACTATATTAAAAAATAAATTGCTCCAACTCACAGCCTAGAGGTGCTTTCCTCCACAAAGGACTCTCTACATTTACATCCCAGTTTACCAGTTGGTTTGTAATGGTCAAATCACCAGAAGCCTTTCCTTCTATGCAGTGTGTTTCCCAGTTAACCACGGGACTTCCAAGATGCTGGAGAGTAAGGCTGTAGTTATGAAGTCATCCATCTAACAGGTGAGTTGCGCCTTTTTCTTTCTCTTCTCTGATGCTTGTTCTTAAACTCTTCTTGAGCATATATTTCCCATATGCAGCATCTGCTTCCTTGTGCCCCTATAAATATAAGAACAAGAATTTCACGCTTACACTTTGCTTGCAGGTCCTACCCTGAACTCATTAACATTCCTTACTGTTAAGACAGGAAAGTTGTTAAATGCTTTCCAACTCGGAGTTACAGATTTATATGTTTTTTAAAGCCAATGATTTAATTGGAGTATTAACCTCAATGCTGGGCTAGTACAGCATTTTTTTCCCCCTGGCTTCAGCATGCCAGGAAATCCAGCACATGATAAATATACACAGTTCTGAGGTCATTGTTACTCAGATTTTGATGTGTCTGCTGTTCAGCTGTTGACTCCACGTAGATCAGATCCTGATATTTAATAAACACTGCTGCTGATTTAACTGAGGGACTTCTAATATAGTTTGGGGAATTGTGAGTCTCACAATATTAAGCAGTAAAGCAGCACAGCTACTTGGACCAATTGTAAATATTGTATGCTTTTGGCAGGGATGGGAAGGGTCCGCTTTTCACTGGATTCTTGTTATTTTGAGTGAAACATCTAGGAGTGTTGTGAAGGTGATGCAGCATTTACAGGTGTTGGACTGTAAGAAAAAAAAAAGAAAAAAAAAAGAAAGAATATTTATGAGGAGAAAAATTTTTGATGAAGTGTCCCCTCAAGAGTCCTTATTTCTTAATTATTGCTCTGTACTGTTCCTGTCCTAACACCTTCCCAACTGACTCAGCAAGCTCACTGACATGCTTGTGGCAAGCATACAGTGAGAAGAAAAACTGACCTGCTCTCAGATGAGATGAGGTTCCAGCACCAGCGTTACAAAACACAGTGGATATTTGCTATTTAATCTGTCCCCTCTTTCTCTGGCTGAGAAGTCAGCTGAAGTGTGATCCTCAGTGGCCAACATTTCCAGAGCTATAGTCTCAGCTCTGAAAATTACTTCTGTGGCCTTTGGACTTTTCCTCTCTAGCTTGGTTACAATATCTTTTTTAGAAGCGCTAATAATACGTACTTGACACAGACATTGGCTTGGAAGCTGGAAAGTACTTCTCATGTGACACATTAATTCTTGTATTTCTCCAGTAATCTGCTTCTCTAAACAAGTAATTAATACTATGCAATTGTACTAAAAAGAGGGAGATCATACAAGACTGAATCCCGAATCTCCACACCATTCACAAGAATATTTTAGGGTAGAGATCAACACAATGTTGGGATGTCACTTAGCTGTGTTATTGATATTGATGTAGTAGTATCACCTAAAACCCCTAGTCAAATGTGAAGTCACCATAAAACAAACGAACAACAAAAACAGCACATTTTCAAAGATCTTTCAGTTTAAGTACAATTTCGAAAGCACTGCAATACAACAATTTTCTGGAGAACTGTATTTCCTGGGCTTACACCTATTTTCAGATAAAGAAGCATCAGGCTTGTGAATCAGAATAAAAATTTGGTCAGTCCCAGGTATTTACTAATCATAAAAAAAAATCATACCTTGTTTGCAGCCCTTAGCAGTGGGATATAGTCAATCCCTTGTCAGTACTGTGTGTGAGAGTTTGGTTCATATGTGGCATGTTATGAAGAATGTCAGAAGATAATCTGAATACTGAATTTGTTCTTGAGTAAGGAAAAATCGAAATCACCATGTTGTGTTTTCAAAAGAACTCTTTGAAGCCCGGCTTTTAATCTTGTGGTGTTTTGAGTGCAAACATGTGGTGTATTTGTACTTATTCATTCAAATGTTTTGTAAGAGAATTTTTGGACGTTTCTACTGCTGGCATTGGATTTTGCTGCAGAGGCCCTGGTAATTCTGAAATAATTTTGCAGCTGTTTCATAATCAATATTAACTAGCTATTTAATAATAAATAAGCAAATAAACAGATAATAATGTTTGGAACTGTTTCAGAACAAGCTTCCTGTGAGATTGTACTTTGGATGAAGGAACTGGCAGTGGCCACTTTCTATACAGCCATCTGCAAAGCAAGAAATATCTGTTTTTGAGGGCATAATTAGCATATTCTTTATATCTCTTATAAGAAGACACTTTTCCTAATTCCTGAGCATCCGATATTCTCCTGTGCATTCCTCATTGAAAAGGATCTTATATGGTTTTCAATTTAATTTTAAGTAATAACTTTATTCTGAACATTTCTATGTAGGAAACCATGGATGAGAAAAGTACCAGTTAATAAGCAGAGGAAGAGAAAACTGAGAAACCAGGAAGGCAAATATGCTCAGTCATGATCAGTAATGTCTAAAAGCTCCTCCACTTCCAGTGAAGAATCTCTCGGTCCTAAAGTTCTTATTTCTCCTTTGTAATAGACTTTCCTTTTATCCCACACCAATAGCAAGTCCTTCTTTCCCTAGCTATTTTTTCTGAATCTGTTCTTTAAGTAAATTTCCATTTCTATCTCTAAACATCAAATATTTAAGTTTTCATGTGCACCTACTCCTTCTGTAACAGAACTACAACGCAGGACTGGTCATGTCCCATAGATTTATAGCTCCTGCTCTTGCACAGATTTGCTTCAAATGAGATGATTTCCAACCTGTATATTAGAACATGTAAGAGCTTGTTTTCTGACAGAAGAAGCAAAAATGAGCATTTGCCTTAGAACGGTTTTTGAGAAGCTGATTCATAACACTTCATGCCATCTGGTTGTTTAGGGAATCTTAGTCTTCCTCTTTCAAAGATATACCCATTACAAAATTACCTGGGACTATGCAGTATCACCTAAGAGCTCAGTATCTGCCTGCTGAGGTGCTTCAGAGATCATACCCCTGTTACCCTAAAAAAACAGTATAGTCTCTGTCCCAACATGATTTCAGTTGTTAAGCATGAGCCAATATTGACCTTATGAGGCAGGGACTGTTTTTGATAATAGTAGAATATTTCTTCATTAATGGTTAGAAAACGCCACTGTAAAAATGACATTAGAATGGAATATTGGTAGTGAATTAAAACAAAGCCTAAAAAATCCTGTAATTCATTTTCAACCCTTTAGTTTTACTACTGAGAACTTGTGGAACAAACTCATAGAGTGTAATGGCTAGACAGCAACACTATACACTGGATTAAAAATCAGAAGGGTTCTATAACAGGAACAAACATTTTTGTTGTAAATTATATAAGCAGACTATGACGAAAAAGAGAAAGGAAGAGGAAAAAAAAAAAAAAAAAGGAAGAGGAAGAGGAAGAGGAAGAGGAAGAGGAAGGGGAAGAGGGAAAGAAGAAAAAGAAAAAGAAAAAGAAAAAGAAAAAGAAAAAGAAAAAGAAAAAGAAAAAGAAAAAGAAAAAGAAAAAGAAAAAGAAAAAGAAAAAGAAAAAGAAAAAGAAAAAGAAAAAGAAAAAGAAAAAGAAAAAGAAAAAGAAAAAGAAAAAGAAAAAGAAAAAAAGAGAAAGAGAAAAAGAAAAAGAGAAAGAGAAAAAGAAAGAGAAGAGAAAGAGAAAGAGAAAGAGAAAGAGAAAGAGAAAGAGAAAGAGAAAGAGAAAGAGAAAGAGAAAGAGAAAGAGAAAGAGAAAGAGAAAGAGAAAGAGAAAGAGAAAGAGAAAGAGAGAAAGAACATTAAGTACTACTCCATTATGTTATGAGCCAACCACACATCTGCAAGCCAAACTTCAATAAAAAAGATTACCAGAGGTGGTTATTTTTTATGGGGGATAGGCCAACCAGACATTTTTAAATCCGAATGGTGGAGATGGACCTGTTTTAAACCCCAGCTCAGGCAGAAATACCTAGAGCAAGTTACCAAGAACTGTGTGCAGTCAGGCTTTGAATACCTCCAAGGATGGAGACACTACAACTTCTGTGGATGGAAACCTTGTCTAGGGTTTGACCACCTTCACAATATTAAAGTGTTCAGTCGGAATTTCATCTGCTTTAATTTATGCATATTGCCTCTTGTCCTAGTTTATTTTAGAAGACTTATTTGACTGGAAACATTCATCATTTGCTTACACAGATATTTTCCAAGAAGACAATATTTTGTAAATAAATAGATGTAAAATATTTAATTTTGTTGAATTCATTTAGCAAATATGTGCTATTGTTAGACAAAACAATGAAACAGTAAGTTTGGCCAGATATGCCAGATCTATCTGTCTTATCAGTAAAATACACTTGACACTGTCATCATTCTTCTGGGTAGGTAGACAACAGAAAAAAAAAAAAAAAAAAAAAAAAAAAAAAAGTTTATCTCCTATTAATTTATATGTTAGATAAGAACCAAAGCCTAAACTGTTTGCAGGAGATCATAAGTGAAGTTTACATAACCATCACAAGGGAAAACACAGCTCTAATATTATGTTGATAGTAAAATTAAGCACACTGTTGTCATGTACAAGGAAATCTCATCATTTATGTTTGAATTCTCATCTGTCTACCATATTTTTCTCGTGAATTTCAAGAGTATTCAGGTCAAAAGTCCTAATCTTCTCTTTTTTATGACCTCAATATTTTATTTTGCCCCTGATATATAGTGGGTTTTGTTGGTAGAAAACACACCAAAATTTGTATGTCTCATTCAAATAGGACAGTCTGGAGCATGATGAAAAAGAAAAGTAAAAACAGGAGATGACAGAAAAAGGACAAGAGGGGAAAATCAGCAAGCAAGTTAGAGGGTGCCATAGTAAATGAAAATGTAATTGCAAAGGAAATGAAAAAAAAATAATCAACTTTCAAAACTGGAGCTATAATGTTTCCTTTGGCTTATGGTAAGATATAAATTAATTCATACCTTCTTGTGATTTATGATGCCACTGTTAAACCCTTAAATAGCATTAAATCCATGCAATTCAAAGTTACATAGATTTTTTTTTCTGTATACTATATATAACAACCCTGTAGATATTCCTCTGTTCCATGTAGAGTCACAAATGTGATTTCAAAATAAACAGGGCATCACAGTGGCCACTTACTAAGCCAGAAAAAAAAAAAATAAACAAGTAGTAATTAAAAAAAAAAAAAAAAAAAAAAAAAAACATGATCTGAATGGAAATCAAGTGAGAATCAAATACCTCCGTAGCATTCTATAGAGTTCAGCTTCGTCGTAAGACATCATCTAACAGCAAGGTGTATCTGCAGAAAATACAATGTTCCTAACTATTGTAGCGATTTATTTTTAAGCATTGAAGGACAAAGTATTTGTAGGGTCAGCCAGAAGTCATCATTGACGGGAAATATGTGAGATCACACAGAGATTAAGGAGGAAATACATCCAATTCATCCAAACATTACAATAATAGGATTAGAAAATAATAGGATTATAAATACTAAACCTTTGAGGATAAATTCTACTGCTGAGGAGATCTGTGACTGGATCTCTTGATTGTCTGCAGATCTCTTTACACCAGTAGAGGAACAGGAATCATTTGGAGTATTCCTGACTTAATTTGGGTAGTGTTTCAAATGTGATTATTTTTTAAACAGCTCAGACATATGATGTAGCCTCTCCAGAGCTTTTTCCAGGCACATTTTTGTATAATTCTATGATTGCTTAAATGTGAATTATTTGTGTACAGAGCTTTTTTCATCATGCTACACACACAAAGAAGAGTTGCATAAAATAAAAGATGCTACTTAACTTCAATTTATGAACAAAGACCCAGTGCACATTAAAAAAATAATAGTTTCATGATGGATGTTTCATCTCAGAAATCACTACTATTCTTCATTATTAGACAAAGTTGTATCTTGTATATGATTCTATTTTAAACTGGTTTCAAACAAATATTTCCACTAGTTACAAGGCAAAATATAGTCAATCTTCTTCTTCCTTTTTATTTTCTTTAAGAAGAAGAAAGAGGAGGAGGAAAGAAAAAGAAAAGAAAAAAAAAAAAAAGAAAAAGAAAAAAAGGAAGCAAAAGGAAGAAAACAAAACAAAAAAAAAAAAAAAAAAAAAGAGGAAGAAAAAAGAGAACAAAAATAAAAAGACAAATATAAAATTATACCTCTGTCATTATACAAAGAAACAGGTTTCAAAGTTCCTCTCCAGGCAGGCTACAAGGCAGACTGCACAGGAGGAACATGCCATGGACCACAGTCTCATGACTGATACTTAAATCACACTCATTTTACTTTCTTGTTGCGTGCCAGACCTATGCAAGTTGTACTCCTTACTGGGTACCAATTTTAAACAGAAGTCAAGTGTATATCATGGCAATTGTCTGCTGAATTTGATCTATGCATTCCAATTATGCTGATTTATTCTGAGCTGAAATCTACAAAATCTTAAGAACAAATTTTTAAGATTTACTTGAAGGCACTAGATTAGTTTGTGAGGTTGTTCATCCATTTCTTTAATCATGCACAGTTTCCATTCTTGCTGTGTGCCACATACACTTCTAAAAATAAGAGAAGTTAGGCTAGATCTACCTGGGGGAGATTACCGAAACTGAAATAAAAGTGAAAGTATCCCAAAAACTTTCACTGATGGTGAAAGCTTTCCCACCTCTCTTATGAGAGCAGTAAGATGGAAGGATGGATTCTGTGTTTGCACAAGAATGCACACATGACAGGGAAAAAACAGAGGTGTTAAAATCCCATGCACAATTGCACAGCTATTTTGTTCATATTACAGACAAATGATGGGGTAGCTCACCCAACTGGAACACAGCTCTAGATGGATTCAGACTCTTTAGACAAGACAAACCTGGGAAGCAAGGAGATGGGATTGGAGTCTGGGAAATTTGACACGCTCAAACACAAAGAGCTTTGCTTTCAGCTAGGTGGAAGTCAGTCAAAAGCTTGTGCAGAATACTAGCTGGATGACCCAGAATATGTACAGAGCAATTGCCCAGGTAGAGAGAGACAGCAATACAGAGTGCAGCTTGAGCTGAAGCTAATGTGGAATATGAAAGGCAACAAGCAGGGCTTCTAGCTGTGAACAGGGCATCAAAATGAAGGCTAAGGAAAATGTGGACGCACTGTTCAATGGGGCCAGATACCTTGGTGACAAAATACTTGGAAAAGGCTAAGGTGCTCCACACCTCAGTTTCTTTCCCTCGGTTTCTTTTGGAAAGGTCTGTCTCATCCTCTACAGAGACAGCTGTATCTCAGCAGCCCATGCTCAGTGGTTTCTGAAAGGAGTATGTTATCACTCAGCATTGTAACAAAGGGCTGTCCTCAGCTGACATCGTTTTCATTGTTTGATATCTTAAAAGAAGAGGCCCATGAGAAAAAAATAAAAAAAAAATATATATATATATATATATATATATATATATATATATTAAAAAATAGAGAACCAGAGAGTTATCCATTCCAGTAATAGCTGTGCACTGGGATCTTATATCTATAGAGGACTATACATCAGTTTGGATGTGTCTGTTTCTAACAGGAGGGATACCAATCCTGATGTATGACCAAGAGAAAACATTCTGAGAGGTGTGAGTGATTAATAATGACCATGCACGTTGTTCTGGTTTGGGGTTTCTCTCTACAGTAGTGTGAATAAAATATAGCATTTATATTAAGTGTATTCCTATACTTATCATATATGTAGAAAGTTGTAGACAGTATTAGAAGGCAAGAGAAGGAGAAATAACAGATTCCCTAAACTTCTAAATAAATATTTCTATTACAAAATAAAAATAAAAATAAAACAAATCCATATAAAATCTGTGTCTTTAAAGCATTAGAGAATTAGAAAAGTATTGGTCATGCCTGCAGAGGTTTACTGAATGATACCTGTGCAAGAGCTGTCTCACAGAACTAAAGTAGTAAAGTTTTCCTCTTGTATGCATGCAGTGGATTAAAGAAAGCATTTTCTTGTTTAAGTAAATTTAGGTAGAAATTGTGACATAATTTATTCACAAATTAATTTAACAAAAATATGTAAAATACCCTTTAAGGTCAAAAATAACAAACGGGGAAAGGTGGGGATGTATTTTACTGGTGTTTCCAGAATGAAAAGCTTTCTTTGACATGCTAGACTCACAAGGAATGTTACCTACCAACCACAGAAGTAGGGAGATATGAGATGTGCGTACACCTTCACCGCCCCACATACTGTGGCCTGACATGGCCACATAGGATATCATAGGATATCAGAAATATAGCGTATCAGAAATAGAAAAAAAAAAAAAAAAAAAAAAAAAAGGCTCTGTAGGGGAGTCCTAGGCTTATCATTCTTAGTTTCTCTTACTCAGAAAAGGCTCAGCCACTTTACCAGCTAGTAAGCAAAATTATGTGGAAATTAGAATATAATTTTGTTACTACATTTTTTACCCTGTGTTTGTGGTACTCCCTACGAGGATCAAGACTTGGGTTACACCTCTGTTAGACAAAGAAGATCATTACTAATTTTTACCAGGTAAATGCTCTAATCACTAGCCTGTAGAGAAGTATTTGACACTTTATTCTTCTCAGTTTAGTAAATGACATCTAAGCTCACTTTTATTAATGTTGCCATCAACTTCTTGTTTTCATTTAAAATGCCTGAATTTGTACTGTAACTTTATCTTCATTTCTCCCCAAAGAGTCTGTTTCGATATGTTATAATTTTTATTTATTTATAAATTATTTTTACCTTAGCAAAAAAAAGTCAGTTATTTATATATGTCTGTTTATTATTCAGTCCAGAGGAAGAACTCTCTTATTGCATTATTAATTGTCTAATGCACTGGAGACAGAAAATGCATCATAAATAATACTCTAAGTTCTTTAAAAAGTTAATTTCCACTGATATAAATATAGATGGCCTACAAAAGTATGAATATTAATTTTTATGCTTTTCCCAGTTTTATTGACCAGTTGTCAGTTCTTGGGTTACATGTACAAGTATATGTTATCTTATTTATAGATAACATTATTATATGTTATCATCATTTAGAATGTATCATCATCATATGTATAAGTTATCTACACACCTTACAAGGAATGCTAACAATTGTCCATCATGTCTGTCTCCACAGAAGTTGTTTTCCTGCCATCTCCTTGCTGCCTAGTTCAAAATATATCCGGGGGATACAAGAGAAAGGAATGGCTTACTCTTTGATTAGGCAGATACCTAATGAGAATGTGGGAAACAGAGCCCACATGTTAATGTGTGCTGTGGGTGAAACAAGGTAGGCACGCAGACTTGAGAAAAGTAGAGGTTTCAGCAAGGTTTCCTCCTATAACTTATATCTGGAGGAAGAATAATAGCATTTTTGTTATATGTTAAGGTGACAATGAAGTCAATGTGTTTGCTATATAAACTCAGAATGTGTCATTTAGCCACTGGTACCACATAGAGTCAAGATGAAGTTGATGGGAATCCTGGCTGCAGGTAAAATGAGTTTTCATCTTCTCAAAGGCTGGGGGCAAGGACAGCAGTTCTGCTACCTGAAGTCCCTAAGATCTCTTTATGAGTCTCATTGTGAAGGAGAAACAGGCTCCAAAATCAGGTAATGGAATAATAAAAAATCCTGCTAAAAATGGAAATTAACCAATTACTTGCTTTCTTCACATACCTATGAATATTTAAGGTCAATATTCTATGTATTTACTTTCTACTTCTACATCATTCATCACCATTTTTAGAATGCATTGCAATAATTCAATATTCCTGAAAGTATGCCCCACTCATCCTTCTCTAGAACATTTTTGGTTGGAGAGCTGCTAGGCAGAGAAGGACCTGGGAGTGATGGTGGACAGTCAGCTGAATATGAGCCAGCAGTGTGCTCAGGTGGCCAAGAAGGCCAACAGCATCCTGGCTTGTATCAGAACCAGTGTGACCAGCAGGGCTAGGGAGGTGATCGTCCCCCTGTACTCGGCTCTGGTGAGGCCGCACCTCGAGTACTGTGTTCAGTTTTGGGCCCCTCGCTACAAGAAGGACATCGAGGTGCTTGAGCGGGTCCAGAGAAGGGTGACAAAGCTGGTGAGGGGCCTGGAGAACAAGTCCTATGAGGAGCGGCTGAAGGAGCTGGGCTTGTTCAGCCTGGAGAAAAGGAGGCTCAGGGGTGACCTTATTGCTCTCTACAGATACCTTAAAGGAGGCTGTAGAGAGGTGGGGGTTGGCCTGTTCTCCCATGTGCCTGGTGACAGGACGAGGGGGAATGGGCTAAAGTTGTGCCGGGGGAGTTTTAGGTTAGATGTTAGGAAGAGCTTCTTTACTGAAAGGGTTGTTAGGCACTGGAACAGGCTGCCCAGGGAAGTGGTAGAGTCACCATCCCTGGAAGTCTTCAAAAGACGTTTAGATGTAGAGCTTAGGGATATGGTTTAGTGGGGACTGTTAGTGTTAGGTTACAGGTTGGACTCAATGATCTTGAGGTCTCTTCCAACCTAGAAATTCTGTGATTCTGTGATTTCGTAGAGTTGTCAATAATGTTAGAATACATGTAAAACTAGATATATAGCAACTCCTAGACATCAGTACAATTAAAAATAACTGTTGAACCTGTAAGCTAGCAGAAAGCTTGGTATTAGGTAGGCCTTGTTTTTTTCTTCTGTTGAGACAGTGATCATTGATGGTCTCTTATCTTCCCAAGCGCAAAAGTGAATGAAGTCCAGTAGAAATCATAGCCAGAAGAATTAGCATATGTGGATCAAGCTTTTTTGGTGTCTAAGCCATTTTTCAAACATCTGGTTGATTGTAAGAGATAGCAGACATGAAGAATTTAGTCCAAGGAAAAGAAAAGAAAACAAATCTGAGAAAAGATAGAGAGAAAAAAAAAAAGTTACATTTTTCTTAAAACTACCACAAAATTAATGTTATCTTTTCAAAAGTCCTGAATTGCTTATTCTAAGCTGCACGTTATTGTTCTTAACTTTTTAGCCTTCTTAACTATGGAGTAAAGTAGTACAAAAAATAAATACCATAGAAAGAAGCTGATCTTTGTTACTTTGAGTCTGGTCAGAAACAGAAAGAAAAAGTAGAATTAAAATAAATTAGATTGTTCTACAAGATATTCAATAGGGGTTTTTGTTGTTGTTGTTGTTTATTTGTTTGTTTATTTGTTTTGTTTTCCCCCCACAACTTGATCTATACTAAATGAAGCCCTGGATTTCCAAACAGGGACTTTATCAAGTATATACCTTTTTAGATTTCAAGTATGTATTTGATTCTTTGCATTTAGTACAGTCATTGGTTCTAAACAATAAATTCTTACTATTCATATGCATCGTAGCCAAGAATCATATCTTCCAAACCTTCCAATCAGATCAGATCTTCCAAAGCATTTAATGCTTATTCTGTAGTACATGTACTGTGTGTGGTCAGACAGATAGAGATATTCAAAGAGAGAGCAAAGATAAAGTGACTCTTTCAAGCAAACATACTATAGCTTTTACAAGATGCATATTTTGGAAAATATCCACTTTTTAATAACAGACATGGTTTGAAGGTAATGAGAATAATTTCTCCTTATTCACATTCTTTTGAAGGGATGAAAACAAATATCTTTCATACAGCCTTTCATTGGGAAAATACTAACAGGGAGGAAAACTGGTTTTCTGAGTGGGAGGTTCCAGAAATAGGAATGTATTGGAATTTTTATGATTCTGACACCCAGTATAAATTAAAGGATTTTAAAATTCAAACAGTCTAGAGAATACTTCTAAAATGGGTGATGAGTTCTTCCAGGAAAAAAATAAAAATATATATATATATATATATTGGTGCTGATTGACAATGAACTATAGAATACTTTCACACTTTCACAGCAAATTGAAGAGCGCCAGTGTTTTAAGGGACAGTGTGTATTCCACTTTAAACAGGGGATAAAATAAATCTTTGAAATGTTTTTTTGTAATGTAGGCTTTGCTAAACATCCACCCTTTTGAGGCTTTGTGAAAGGGAGCTTGTTTACAAAGTCTGAAGCTGATGAGAAGCAGAAGAAAATTAAGAAATGTTAGCTAGGTGAGTCAGTAGAAACAGTCAGCTAGTCTCCTTCAGACATTTACAGAGGGCTCAGATAAATGGACAGAATGTTTAAAATTGTGCTGCACTTAATGAAAGTGCCTTGTTATGAGTATTAAACACCCAAAGACAACACAAAGCTCTTCAGACAAGTACTGAAGTCTGAATAGCAGCTCTGCATTGAAAAGCTAGGACTGTAAACCAGCAGGGAACCAGAGCAGCATTTCATATGACCTACTCAGCACCCTAGCCAGGATAGTTTTTATGTGTGTGCATTGATGTTAAATTGAAATGAAAGGAATGTATAGGTAAATATCTATTTAACTTAGTCATTACCATTGTTTTGAATTTAATTTCTGTATTCAGTAGGTTATTTTCCATTTTGCACTCAACAAATCTACATATCTTCCAGATATTTATTTATATGCATATAAAAATAAGAACATTTATATTCTTTTGAATAATAATATATGTAGTAATATAGACATAAGCATGCTTGTATGCATGTTTGTAGAAGGAAGACAAGCTTGAAGTGTCATAATTCATCTGGGACTGAACACACTGAGGTAGTATATTGTTATGATGTTACACAGAAGCATCAAATAAAACACATGGATTTTTCTTTCTGAGTTCAAAAAAGCCTATCCATCTTTACTTAACCTTTGACACAGGATGTAAAGTATTGGTTAAAAAAGACCTTTTAAAATGATGAATTGTTAATGAAATATTTGGACGCTTCCTGAAAAATACTACACATTATCTAATGAGAATTCAACCCATTTATTTTGAATACTAAGAGTGAGAAAGGACAATAATAACATGCTACTAACATGTCAAAGACCCAACAAAAGGAAATAGTTTTGTGTGTATGTGTGTGTGTGGTTTTGGCTGGTTGGCTGGTTGATTTTTTTTTTTTCTGACAAAAACAAAATGGTTTGGATTTTAGAATGTTCCTTTCTGGAGCAGGAGATTTTGGATATGATATTCTGTACAGTCCAAGTAATCCAAGTAATGCCCCTTCCTTATGCTGCCCTTAAAGAAAAAAAAAAAAAAAAAAAAAAAAAAAGTTTTCCACAAACTTTTCAACAGACAAGTCCCCAAAAGTTAATTTTGCTGTTTTGCAGGTCCTTTTTTCCAGCAAACTCCACAGGTTTTGGAGCAGATGACAGCCAAGACACATAAAATTTATTGTTATTATTTCCTGTTTGATGAGCCAGTGTCCCTAATGGCTGTCTACTTGCTATTCACATTGGAAAACACAAAACTGGCAAATTACATGTATACCAAAATATGAAATAAGACTCACAAGGGAAAACTCATTCTTATTTTTTTCTCACCACAACATACACCACTTATGGACTGAGCACGTACCCCAGCATTCAAATGTTTATCACAGAGAACCATATCCAACTGTCAACATGTCCTCTCTGCACTGCTCACTGGCTGCCAGATGTATAATCATCACACCACAGGGAAAAAAGTTTCCTCATATTTTCAAGCTTCTTTTTATCTTTATTCTTTACTTCAGGAAGAAGACAGTGACGAGGAGAACACTGCCTTATTTCTTAAGATGGACCTGATGGCAAGCAAAATTACAGGGATAGAACATGCTGGCAGTTGATGACAAGATACAGGTCTTTCACAACTAGGGTGCCATTTCCAATTTGTTCTGAGGTTGTCTGTTGATAAGTTGCTACCATCTAATGGCTGTTTAGCAACCACAAAAAAATGATGAGCTTGATGGTCTGAGTCTGCTCCCATGGCTGGATATATTGACATGCAATAATTTTAGTGAAATTGTAAGTTGATCTCAAGACCATGGATTTTGTTTGTGGGAAAATAAAATATAATAATAATAATAATAATAATAATAATAATAATAATAATAATAATAATAATAATAATAATAATAATAATAATAATAATAAAGACAAATGTGTCTGTCCAGGGAAATCTTCTTAGAGGTTTCCACCAAGATTAACTTTACACCAAAAATGGAAAAACTGTAAGTAATAGATAGGGAAAAGCTTACTTGTTGATGTCCTCATTTCAGTTACCATATTATGTGGATCCACTCCCCTGGAGAGCTGATGGGATGGTGTTCTCATTTAATCTTATGAATCTCTTTTAGTGTTGTCCTTGTAAGGAAAAACAAGTCTCCCTGGAAAAGACTCGATTGGCATTCCTCATTAAAATTCATTCAGCAAGGAATATTGATTAAATCTAGTCCTGAATTTGGTCCGCAAACTTAACTTTCTCAAAAAAATAAATTCCTAAAATAAGAAAACTTGGAAACAGAAGGAAAACCAAAACTGGACAATTAGAAAATGGGACAACAAAATACTTTGTTCTACATTAGAACAAACACCTGTTAAACAAGAGTATTAGGGTCAAAAGGGCATATCAGCACTCACTTGGTCACAATGGTGTCTCTAAGAGTCTTTGTTTAACCTGTCGTCCATCCAGGTATCCCTGAAGCTCAGCAGTTTTGTCTCTTTATGTTACCATTAATTTGGCAAATTTTGCAGTATGGCCTATTTTAACATTTTGTTTTGAAGTGGGTCAATTATTCATCCATTACAGCTTTCCCTTTGCAAGTTTGTAAGAATCTTCTATTTTCTTTTGTGTCTTTTGTTCTAGCATTGGGTTTCATTTTATAGATAATCCCTGTTTTCCTCTACAGATACACGCTTCTCCTTCCTGGACTTCTGTTCCTTGCTGCACAGATGATACTTGGCAAGTATTGAAAGAGGGAAAGATTTCTTAAATGTTTTGTTAACAAATATTAACCAACCACTCATCTCCAATTTTAATAGCACAGGGTAGAAAAATGACTGTTTATTAGAAAATCATACCTAATAGCACCGCTTTACAGGTTTTGCTGATTTGGGAGGAAAAACAATAGAGAGGAAAAAAAAAAAAAAAAAAAAAAAAACTGGCATGTTTCTTGTTACATCAAAGTAACAGAGGTAATTGTGCATCTTCCTGTCAAACTGAAGTGTAAGCATAGGCCTCTATCAGTTAAACAGAGCTACTTTCAAACAAGGTATTAGATGCTGTAAAAGATATTCAGTACATTTTATTTTTCAGTACAGTTTATTTTTTGTTGGAAGCACAGACTGAAAGGAGGTGCTAGAATGTGTTAGTACTCTCATAGCAAAAATTTTCCCTTTGATGGTGCTTCTAAATAATATTTGTAAATACATCTTTTACAGTCAGGAATTAATTTTACAAAATGGTATTCAAAACTTGTGTTACTTCTGTATCTACTCTTCCTCATTAGATTAATAAAATAATAATCATTAGCCATACTTTTGTCATTTGCCTCACTTAGGCCATTAAAACACAAAAGGTTTCAAGTTGTTATTTCTCCACCAACAAATAAAATGTAGCCATATTTAGAAACTTCATTTTTTGCAGGTGTACTCTGCAGTGACCCCTACTCCCCAGTTCCATTTGTCTTTATCCATGTTCTATTTTTTGTAACCTCTTAAGGAATTGGTACTCAGAGAAAAATATCAGAGCCATATTCTCATGTTGGGCTGATCCTATGAGGTCTTCAATTGCTTGTGAGATATACAGACTTTTTAGCTCCAGCTATGGTCAATAAAAGAGTGGGAATTCTGCATTCTCTAGTCTGAAAGGAAAACTATATAAATTCTGTGTCTAGAAATAGTTCTCTCCCTCTGATATCCAAAGACCCAACAGTCTTTTATGACTTTGACCTTTGGCTTTCCTTTGGTCAGTCTACTTAGAAGCAAGCATGAGAGTGACCTACCAAATGCAGTAAGGCATTCAGGAAGGTAAAAGCAGGTACTTTAGGAAGTAGGAATATAATACAATTATTAACAGGTATTTTGGGCCTGTTTACATTTGTGCATCAGGGCCTTTGCCTCTGTCTCTTGGGAAGCTGAGGTTTTTCAGACAGGAGAGACTGGTCTAGTCTTAGAGATGTAAAACTACTAGTATGCACTCCGTATATCCTGGAAACAGGTGTTTCAAAGATTGACTGGGTATTTCTTCTACTCTCCAGAGATTAAGCATAACTTGCAAAATACTCCTCTCAGCAGAAGTTAAAGCTTCTTGTAGCCTAGGAAGCTCTAATCCTGTTCTGAAGGTTATTAGACAGTAAGTCTTGAAGAAACGGAGTGAACTGGTTTGGCGTAGATGATGAATGTGCCTACAACAATCAGGAAGCTACACCAAAATAGGAAATACATCTTGATTACTAACTATATTCCCAAAGCAAAGGCAAAGGAAAGAAGCTGACTTATATCCAGATATTTTTCTCAGACTTTCTCACCAGACAGGGTCTCAAGAGATCTATCTGTTTTCTAATTCTCAGAATAATATCTTCTGAAGTGCTTCCTGAATGACTTAAATCAGCTTCTTTAGTGTTAAGATGCATTCACAATCCAGTGGCAAAGTAGTTGATTTCTGGAGCTGTTAATATCCTTTCAATGCACTAGAAAGTGCAGACAAAAGTTGCAAACTATGTAGCATGCTTGCTGAAGTGTCCTTGTTGGTTCTCTGAACTGAGATTTCATTTCTTTTTCTCGTATTTTTTCACATCTCTTCTGGAAAATAAAAATAAATAAATAAAAACAACAAATCCCATAAGATTAAGATACTTCAGCAGAAATCTGCTATGATTGCATGTTTATCATCAGGGTATCCATGCAGAAGGGGTAAAATTTCAAGAGCATACAGTATACTCTTGCTGTCAGTATTGAAAACAATATGTGTATAGTACCATAACTGTGATTATAAGGACTTTGATTTGAAAACAAGCAAAATTAGCTGAAACTCTTCAGAGTTAAATCCCCAGTGGTTTTCATCACTATTCTCATATTTATAGAGGAAGTTAAGTAATCCAGCAAGTTTATTGGAAGTCAAAATTTGTTTCATTTTGAATTACAGGCTACAGGCTCATTTTTCTCTAAAGACTGGTGACCATATTTGCAGCCTCTCTGAAATGATTCAGAGATCTAGAAAGTTTCTTGAGGTTAGAGACCCCAATGGTGAACCAGTTTGCACATTTTCTACAAGGTGAAGCATTCAGTCTGTAAAGTACAATAATCTGCATGCAAATTAACAGCTTTGTATACTATGTCCCTGCTACCACAGATACGCGTACATTCATCAGAAATTACTAGAACTCTGTGCTTCCAAGAATTTGCTTCATCACTTCAGAAGATGAATGAAGTCTCTGTTGAGGGTGGGAGGACCCCAGGCTCCTTGCTCTGTGGTAAACACCAGCAGCAACACCACTCCCACCTTCCACTTACTAAATAAATAAAAAATAAAAAATCTTAGGAAAATAAGCAGATTTATTAAACAACTAGGCAGCAATTTAAGTCATAACACTTTGGCCCCAAATACAGACAAGAAATTCAGTCTATAAGTACAAAAAATTCTACTTCTGGGTGTTTAAATTCCATTGTCAAATGGGAGAAAAAGTCTCTTGTGAAAGGACATTTCAAATCAAATGTGTTACACGTGCCATTGAGACAGCCTATCTAATGACTGAAGAGGATAACTAATTTGGTAACCAGCTTGTATGCTTAAACTGGAAGGCACAGTAATGTGGCATAGTACTATACTGCTTGGCATCCCGTACATGCCAAGATGAGCAGGAGAAGCAGAGCTTCTTTTGCCTTCACAGGACTTGTAGCAAGTTTATTCATTGCATTTCTTTCCATGTGGCTATTCACAAAAGGTTGAGCCCAGTTCACATTATGTTTCCTTCTTCTATTAATTTCTCATGTATCTCCTTCTGCTTAAATCCATAATAGTTGATACATTTAGCAGGCATTCCATTATTTCAAAATAAATCACAAAGGGAAGATAAATCCTGAAAATGGAAGACTACAGCAACAGCTCTTACCTTAGATGGTTGCATACAGTTATAAAAGAGCCAGGAAAATATAGTCTGTCTTTTAAGACAGTTTAAAGTTCTTACAATTTAAAAATTAAATTTGTGTATTTACATTGGAAATCTTGGTCCATTTCTTTTTTATTCTCTGGAACCTTCTTACAGGACTTCTGGAGAGTGTACCTTATAGCTCTGAGTAATAGTCCATCTGGCCTGACAGAACTTGTTCACAAGCAATTGTATAACACCACAAGGCTGCCTGTAGAAAATCCTTTTCTGCATGCCATCCACACAACCAAGCCCTCAAAAAGTGTTTGCAAGTCATTGCACCTATCTGGAAAGATTGGACACTGTTTTTATAAATAGTGGTTACCACAGGTTGTTTTTGTTGTGGTTGTTGTTTTTTTTTAAAGGGGTTTTTCATAATAAAGTAGCTTTTATACACTTAGCATTTATACATCCATAGATGTATGTGACACCAGCTCAGACACTGAAAGTTGCAAAGGTCAGCAGCGGGTCCCTGCAAAGGTCTTGCACAGTTTCTGTCCCCTTCCCTGAAAGTGGGAACTATTTTTTTTTCCTCAGAGGGCAAATAGATTATGCAAACATATAAATAGCTTTCTCTAAAACCTTATGTATAAATATCCTCTGTTTGTGTTTACTGGTTACTGGCAAAGCCTGAAATTTCTAAATATCACCTCTGTCAGCTACAGAAATTTCTCTATTAGATAGAAAAAAAAAAAAAAAAAGAGCCTGTAAATTAACTTTCTCCTGTTTTTCTTGTAGTATTTCACTTATACTCCCCCCTCCATTCCTTCATTTCTCTCTAAAGAATCATAATGTGCATTAACACCTGCTGGGGTGGTAACAGCAGTTTGAGCTTTCCCATGATGGCACTCTGCTGATGTTCAGGGTGACACAGATGAATGTCTCTGTCCCTCTCACTGCCCAGTTTGCAGCAACCTCCTCCCTCTCAGAGACAACCGCACTCCAGAGCAGCCCTCATGCCTAGTGGGGCATGGACCTAGGAACGTGGTCCTGTTTGCAGTTGTTGTGGACTCTAGCAGACCCATGGAGCTGAGGATAAAACATTGTCTCTCTAGTACAGATGGTCAACAGGCTTATGTGAGCTAATGCTTTGAGTGCAGGCCAGATCTACTTTAATTACTAAAAGCCCTGTCATTCCAGGGTCTCCTTGTCATGAGCTCAGGTAGTTCTTCTTGGCACATAAACCAGGAAGTTAAATGCCAACTTAAAAAGCATTATTTAAATAACCCTAAAATCTTCTCCGCTTTAGCTTTTTCAACTTTTCTCAGGAAAACCTGTGAATCATTTGTATGGATTTATGGAGATGTAAAAGCCTAAAGTAATGTTTCAGCACTAACAAATGTGGGTAGATGTGACTTAAAAACAAGCTGATCATGCACTGGAACAACAAAGACTGGAGAATTAAGGCAGTCAGTGAAGATGAAAGTATAGGCAAATCTGCAGGAGAAAAAATCAGCTTGCAAGGAGATCCGAAACAAGTTAAACATGCAGAAAATGTTTAAAGATTGGCCTTCATGGGTGTTTTGTTTTGTTTTGTTTCAGTAACCAACAGGTAGATAACCGTGTCGCACACATATGTTTTCCTAACTTTAGGTATGTCTGGCCCGTATCTGATTTCCTTAAAGGAAAATAGTTTCCTGACCCCTGTTGTCTTAAGGCATCACTTAATGCCAGCGTGCTTCGAAAAGTTTTTAATGAGTTCAGTTGGGAAGATTCAGAGAGCACTATACTCGTAAGGGAAAAATCCATGTGGATCTATCAGCTTCCTCGGCTGTTTCAGCATGCCTGAGCGCAGTCCCTCATAAAGCACTCCTTCAATATTTCCTTGTTAAGCGCGCACACTTTTTCTCCTATTTGAACAATGCTGAAAAGTGATAACTCAGACTCTGAGAATTGTGCTGACAGTCAGCTGTCATTCATTGTCCTTTCTTCTGACAACCTCAGGCATTCAGCCATGGATTCATGAGTTTTCCCCTTTCTCTTTATTTTAAAAGGAGGTGGGGGATGGGGGAGTATATCAGAGGATTCAGCCCTGTGAATAGACTTTTGTTTTGCTCTTTCTTTTGCTGCCTGACTGTGTCAAATGCAGTGTGTCTCTCATGCAGTTTCACTCTTTAGAGAGCCTTGACTGGGCTGGCTAGTTAGTATTCAGAAACAAGCCAAAGAGGATAAAATTCTTCTCTCTGGCTTGCTGAGACTGCAAATAAGCAATTAGACTAAAAACTCAGTATTGGGAAAAAGAAGACTTTTGCAGCCTTACTTGTTGACTGAGACTTGCCAATATACTTCATAACTTGGAGAACTGCATAAGAGAGAAAAATTCTAGACACTGTTAGGGATATTTGCTGGCTAATACACTTGTACTGTATTTTCTTAAAGACAGCTCAGCAGTGTACTGTACTCTGTGAATTGTAGGATTTGACATTTAATGTTGTTTATTTACTGTAATGAGAAAGAAGTGGAAAAGGTTAGCAGTGGAAATGGAAGATTTATCTTTTCCTCATAAGTAATTGAGATGTTTCAAAGACAGACAGACATAGTAGAATACAGTTTCCCATCAGTCTGCACTCCACACAGACTCCTATACTACAGAACTCTTTCTCATGAGATTCATACTATACCCTTTTGCCACCACTTTTGTGTCTCTGCCCTTTTTTTACCTATAAAGTGTCCTATCAGAGTGCTTCGTCCTCTATTCTTCTAATTAGTGTCTTTTTGCCATACCCAGCCCTTCATGGAGTGCACTCCCTGATCTGACTGAGGGGATTGCAGACCCATTCTCCTCCAAATTTCTTTGGAAGGAAAAACGTTCACAAGGCATTGCAACTGCAGCCAGCATCCCAACCATGTAAGCACAGATGGATTTCTCCTGCCTCTCCCCCTTCTCATCAAGCTGCACTCTTGCCTCCAGGTTTTGTCCTTGTTGTTTTCTTTTTGAATTATTAAAAAGTTTTGCTGACTTTTAAGGGTCAATATTTCTTCCACACAGTAGGCCATAGGGATGTGACTTTCACATCTGTCTCACTGTGGTCTGTTAGGTCTCATTGCCTTCTTGACTTCTGGAGTTCAAACCAGTCCCCTTGCTCCTTGTTTTGTCAGGTTCCTTACTGGCAATAGGTTACATGTTTAGCTCTTGACTATATGATTTTACTCTTTCTTTGGCCTGTAACAGGCTACCAAGTTGGGTAAATGGAATATTCTTCATGGTCTGTCATTCTGCTTGGTCTGTGTCCTCCTTTCTAGGTGACTGCTCCTACAGCCAAGGTGCTTGGTAGCTGATTGCATGTGACCCTGAGACACCTTTAGGGTTAGGCTGTACCTACAGATGTATGCTACCCAGCAGCATTTACAAACACAGAGATGTTTCTGTGGATAGCTCAGCTAGCTCAGTACACCAGGGCTCGTTCTTGATTCTAGTAATATAAAATATTGGGATGGGATGTCAGTATAGTTTGTGCTTGTACTGCAAGCATAACCATTCCTAAGGCCAAGCTTGAAGGTGAATATGCCATACATCTATCTACAAGACCCTTTCTTGTGGCATTGGGATGACATCAAGGATGCTGAGGGGAAAGTCCTCTCTTGGTCAAGAAAGAAAAAAGAAAAATCCTTAATACATTACTGGTTTTATGATACTTTACAATGGCGGTTGTAAAGTATCATAAAACTAGTGACTCTTGAATCCATGTTCTCTTTGTATCCAATAGGAGTATATATTTTAGTTCCTTCCAATACACTTAAAAAGAAGAAAGTTGCTGGCAAGGAAAAGCTTTTGCTCAGATCAGATGATTTTCTGCAGGTTTCCTACAAAATGGCCAGCACTTTGTGTGACAAAAGGAGTTGCCTTTACCTACAAGTCTGTTCTGTTTGTGTTCTTCATCCTTCACAACTATGGCAAAGTGCTTCAACATTATTCCTGGCATTGTGCAATATCCTGCTCCTAGTAAGCCCAAAGGCCTTAACAGTGTTCCATACTACTAGAACAACAGTTTTTGTTAAAGATCTTGGAATCATATATAAATAGGATTGGGAGTGTAAAGAGGCAGTACATGTCCACATTTCTCTCACTATTGATGCTTTTTTGGAACTGGAATTGACTTGTTAGTAGAAGACTTGCTAATCATCATAGTTCCACTGAAGACAATTTGTCTGCTGATAGTAAGCTGATAAATACCACCCAATTGCTAAAAGAAAAAATTCTTTTCCTGTGATAGTTACTTATGACTCTACATTATATATTACATTTTAATATATGCAGTATTACTTTTTACTATAAAGAATCATTGCAACTTTGGTGGCAGCTGAGACACTCTGAACTGTCTCTTAGGAGCAAGAAGACATTGCAGTATAACAACTTAAAAAAAAAAAAAATTGCATTGCAAATCAGAATTTAAGATTGTCAGAAATGGTTGATCCAGGCAAGTCATCTTTCAAGACTATTTTAAGCCAGACAGGACTTTTTTTTTTTTTTTTTTTAAACTCTCTTGAAGCACAGACATATGCTACTCTATTCAGGTGAATACATTTAGTGCTTCTTTCCCTAGTACTAATAAAAATCCATATTTCTTAGGAATCCATCAATAAAATGAAAAAATGTATTTACCAGAAGATGTAGTGTTTAAATGTTATCATTATGTTTGTTTACTGTCATATGAAATTGTATACATGCATCTTTATTTATATTTCTCTTTCTGCATCTCCCTTATACATACTTGCTTTTCCAAATAGTTAAGATTATTCATCTATTTACAAGATAGAGATATAATCTACAAAATTTAACACAATCATAATCATATTGTTTTAATTTATATATGATTTATCTGATTGAGAAAATTGCTGCACTATCTTGCCTAGCTTTACAGTGTGATTGGCACAGATAAAGTTCTTCCCATATGTGAAACCTGACTGACTTCAACAATATTCTGCAGAAGACCAGCAGATTTATTTATGCAGTAAGATCTAGGACTTAATGATCAAATAAAATAAACAATGTAGGCACATAAGCTTACAAAAATCAAAACAGAAAGCAGCAGTTGCTGCTCCAATAATTTTATATTATTTTTAGGTAATATATCTTAAAATGTACCTAAAAAAAACAGAAACAATGGAATGTGTTGCAGACCCAGAAGCATATTATAAGCACAAGTAGAAGGGATGCCCAGCAATTATAGTTTCTGTAAAGTGTGACCTCTCATGCATTGGAGGGGGGGGGGGGAAGAAAGGGGAATGAGGGGAGAAAAAGAGAGAGAGAGAGAAAATGAAATCATAATAAATCCAGTCTCATAAATCAAAAGGAGAAAAGATATGATTTACTTGTCAGAATGAAATCCAAAGCATATATAGGCACTGAAGGTCTGAGCTAGTCATACCAGCTGTTTAAACAGGATATGTGGATATCATTTCTATAGGTGCAAACCATCAGAAGTAATGTTTACAAGGAAAATAGATGCATCCTTATCTGCAGTTCACTTTACAATCCAACTTTATTAGTTTGTCTTTATCAGAGGATTTGCAGAATCTTCATACTGCACTAAAGCCATACATATGGACTGGATTTCTCTTTTTATCTGATTAGATATTTTCCATGTAACTTTTGCATTATATAAATGAGTTGTAACATATTATTGCTTTTCTTTAAGCAGAGTCTACATTTTTCTTGGTCCTGAATTGTAGTATGAAATCCATGCAATCAAACTTCGAAAGTGAATGTCTTTTGTGTGTGTATGTGTGTCTTTCCACAAGAGCATTCTACAGTAGGCGGTGAAACATTTCAGCCATTCCAGAGTCATGTTAACTATCCTAAAAATGCACTGGGAAGAAGAGGAAAAGGCTGTAACTCATTATTTTTTGCAATAAACTGACATGAAAGACTACATTTTAAAGGATCCAGTGACTTCATTTTCTTTGCTCGCTGAATATCAATGGTTCCATACCAAGGATATTTTTCCTAGTTAATGTAGAATGAATTCTTTGATAAACAATGGGTTGATTTTTGGTCAAAAATTAAAAAAAAAAAAAAAAAAAAAAAAAAAAAAAGTTTGTATTATTATTATTATTATTAATAATAATAATAACGTATTTCTATTGGTCTGTCTTTTGCTGATAATAAACAGTAGTGGTTTTCAGTTGCTCTGTTTTAAAATCTGCTGTTTTTTAAGGATAGCTCTTGAAGTTCCATTAGAAGTTTCTGTCATCACTGAGGAGTGGAGCACTCAAGCAAATGGGAAAAATATCTTTTTGCCAAGACACTGTAATGCTCACACCATCACAATGTGTCATCGCTTCTCGCATGGATTAATATGTAAAGCCTTGATTCAGCAAGGTGTACATGCAAATACATAATGTTAAGCCCAAGTAGTGGTCCCTTTGGCTTTGATGAGTCTACCTACTCATGTGCCTGTGCTCTAGTGCCGTGTTGCCTGGGAACAAAAAATGCTACTTCATTTAAAGGAATATGACATAACCTGGTCCGTTGATACACGGGATTCACTCAAGAATTTCCAGCATTGATCTAAACTTATTTCAAAGTCAGCTTCTAGAACTGCAAAGGAATTAGGAACTAACTGGAAGGATGGGTGGGAGCTATATAAGCAATGTCATTCATGCTGTCTACCTCCACTGCCTTGGTGTATTTGCCATGGTAAATATAATACCTTGCCAGATAATCTATCAATGTGTAATTTTTTTCTTTTCTTTTCAAAGCAGTGTTGCTTATCATAGCAGGGTACAAGATTCTTTCTTTTTTGCATGGTGTATCCGTGACGTTTTTGCCATTCAGAAGCAATGCTGACACACGCAGGAAATGACAGATAGCATTAGTGTAATAAAAGAGTTAAATCAAAACCAAAGCACAGATGTATTTCTAGTTGTTTTGAAAGCACTGACCTAAGCACCTCTGCAGGATTTTATTAGTAAAGTCTAAAAATATTTGGAGGTGAGCAGTGCTCTCTTGTAATAGCCTAAAAGAGCTGACTTGTCATCAAGTGTGTTTGAGATGCCTTTATCTAGAGCTAGTTTCATGCCTGTTTGTGAAAGAGGAATTTTTTCAGGCCTTTGTCCATGAGTGCTGAGAGGCTATTGAATGTCAGATACCAAGGCTCAGACCAGCCTGCCACAGATGCAAAACTATGGAAAAAGAGGAAAGCAGGAAAAAAAGGAGGAAAATAGAAAGGAAAAAGGAGAAGAAAAAACAAAAAAAAAGAGGGGGGGGGGGAAATAGAACCAAAAAAAAAAAAAAAAAGCTGTACAAGGAAAAGCTTTCGAGCAGCCCTTCTATTCTAAATTTGAAGGTCAGCACATAACTGGACTAGTGAGGGCTGTGATGGGATGCGGTCGTGGCCCGCAAGTCTTTCTGTATTAAAGTAAAATGAAACATGAAAAGAGCCATTTGTAGGATTATATTCAAATTCAAGCATGGGTTTTGGTCTTGGGTTTGATTCTAGCATGAATTTCCTCTGCTGATTAAGTGGTTTTCATGTTTCTCATTTGCTTTTATGAATCAAATGACATGGCACGCACTTTATTCTCTTTATTGAAGGAACAGCCTATGCCCCACAGACCTTATAATCAAAAGCTTCACAGCCTTGGACTTTGTCCAGGTCCACTCTACAGTTAGAAGAGATGTAGCTTACAAAGCCATGTATAGAGCAGCCAAGAGGGTGTATAAAGAGGGTTTTCACCTATTTTTGTGCTTCTCAGGATGAATTAGGAATTCTTACATTTTGTTGTTTCTACATAGATATGTTGCTGTTTTTCTTAACATGTGCTCAATTACCTATACTAACATGTACTCAACTAGCTATATGCTCAACTACCACTTACCCCAGACTGAAGTGGATATTTCCCACATCAAAAATAAATAAATAACTAAATAAATAAAAATCTCTGTATCATGCTATGTTAGGACAACTTTCTGACCACATGCAACTAGGTAGAGAACTGTTCAGTTAGGCTTTGCAGTTACTTTTTAATGAGGGTTGTTATGGGATAATTGAAAACATATGTTGTCCATGCAGCACCAAAGTGACTAGAAGAGCAGAGAGGGGGATGTTCTCCGGCTGCTGATTAGGATCCTCCCAACACTGAATTCAGGTGTAGGATTCAGAGGGCTTTTGATTTCTCTCCCTCTTAATTGTTCTTGAAGGTCTGTGCTGCACTTCTTTGGACTTTGTTATGTGTTTTTCAATATGTTTGTCTGTACCTAATTAATAATTGTCCTATAGTACATTGCCCTCTTCCACCAGCTACAGCATGAATTCATTGATATCATCTCCTTAAAAGTTTGAAACCCCCCAGTGACAGGAATATTAATGTGCCAACACTGTCATATCTATTTCAGCTCATACATATGCAATGTCTTTGTTTTCAAAGATTTATGTCAGACTTTGCTGAAGTGAGGTATTCTACCATTTTAGATAATAGCATGCCAAAGTGATGTTATCAGGCACATTCAGCACTCACTCAAGCAAACGGGAAGGAGCATCCATTCCTTCGTAGCTTAAACACAGAGAAACTGTTATTTATCCTTATTTGATGAAGAAATCTTTCAGGGGGAAATGGTGTATTTTTAGAAGAAGATTATGGTCATCCTGTGGATTATCTTTTAATTAAGAATGGATGATTTGTGCCCACTCTGCTGTAGCAAACGTCTTGCTGCTAATGAAGTTTAAACAGACTTACTTTATTTAATTACAGCTAATCACTAGGGTAAAATGTGGAATTGTCTTTGATCCGCATGTAGAATGGTAATCCTTGTGGCAGATAGCATCTCTTATTCCCTCAAACTCTTTTCAGTTTCTCCAGGAGGTCCCAGCTTAACTAAGGGTTAATTGAGATAGCTGGACTAGTGTGATTGATGTATTTTTGCTCAGAGATGCCATCCTGCTTTTCCAAGGACTTTCTGTCTCTCTCCTCCTCCCCCCTCTCCCTGTGCAGTCACCTTCAGGCCGTGTAATGCAGTAGATGCCTGCTTGTTTGACATGAGGGACCTGAGGGGGCCAAGGTCCTGCTGGATCAGTGAGTGAAAGAACAGAAACTGCTAGAGGGAGAGCAGAGGTTAGAGGAGGGCAGCAGAGACCAGTGTAAAGCAGAAGAGGGCACTAGTAAACTGACCTATTTCAACCACATCTCACACTCTGAGCTGGTTACAGAACAAAAAAAAATTGATTGAATATTGAAGGCAATAGTGCTGCTTTACGAGGCAGTAGCACTGAATATATTTTATTTAATTTTGTTTCATTTTGTTTTATTCTATCTTCTTTTATTTTTTCTTTTATTTTTATCTTCTTTTCTTTTATTTTCTTATTTTATTTTTATTTCATTTTATTTTAATTATTAAAGAGATCCTCTCATGTGGGAATGCTACTATGGCTTTTTTGACTTACAGCTTTTTAAAACGTGGCAAGTAAAAGCCACTGAAGTGAAAAGTTGGTAAGAGAAGTGAGAATTTATACTTGCTATAAGGAATATTCAGTCCTGGTACTTTGCCTTATGCTTGCAATCTTTCCCTAATAAGTTTCCTTGCATCCCCAGACTCAGAAGTTTCTCAGGCTGATGAAAACTGTGGAAAGATCCATCCAGGGAAATTATGCTCAGTAGGTAAAATTACTCACAAGGGATAAAGTTTGTATAACTGGTTAATTTCTGTGTTTGTTTCTGTTTTATTTCACAATGTTGATTTCAAATTCAGCTTTTATCTCCTAAACTCACGTTTGCTGCTTTGTCTTTTTATTTTGTTTTTCTTCCTGATCTACATGGCGAAAATGTCCCCATTATCTGAACATACTCTCGTTTCTCATTGCTTCTCTCTTAAAATAGAATAGCATTGTTTATTTCCTTCTTTGAATGCAGGATATCTGCACTTTTCTATTTGTTTGTTTGTTTCTTTCAAAGAGAGATTTGAAATGGAAACATCTATCTATCAGCCTGCTCAGAAATATTAAGAGCTTTAATTAGCATGGTGAAAAAGTTGTTTGTTTTTATTTACAGGAACTTGCACTCTGGCAACAGAGGCAGAAGACATAGAGTATCTCTTATGTGTAAAATTTAAATAATTAAAATAGAATAGTTTGCAGTTAGTTTCCACGATAATGCGTTAAACATCTGCAGTTTTGTCTCTCCATCGGGATGCATAGCTGTGCTGAAGTCACATCCTGATAACATCTGCATGTTAGTGATAGCTTTTGCTTTACTCTTTATGGTCTGCTGATGAGAGATTCTTCAGCAGTCCCTCAGTCATCAGAACCACTGTTGAAAATTTTGCTAGTAACATCCTGAAGGTGGCCTGATTTACATTTGCCAAATGCATGAAAACCCTCTCAGTTCAATTTTTTATCCTGACTCTTTTTCACTTTACTGCTTTGGTTTGGGATTACATTTTGTTGGGTTTTTGTTTGTTTGTTTCTTTGTTTTTGGTTTTGTTTCAGAGGAAACTGGTCTTCACTTTGTTCCAATGACTGTAGATCCAAACTACGTTTTTCAAATAGATTAACTTTGTTCCCAATTATTTGAACGCCACAGATGAAGAAAAAAACGTTTAAAAAGTTTGCGAGGAGGAACAGCACCTTCATTCCTGCTTGCATGGCAACAACAGCTGCATTCACATGAAAAGGCCAGCTTGTTAAACATCATGTAACACTGAATGTACTGAATATTTTAAAGGTCAGGTATTGACAGGCACTGAGCTGCTTATGTTTCCCTAATGACCCCAATTACATCCAAGCTGAGTAAGTAGTCAATAAACAATGACATTAACATATGTAGAAAAAGTGTTTATTTTACATTTCCAAGACAATTGGCAATCTCCTGCTTGTCATCCAAACGTAGAAGCTAGACCATGGGCTCTGTGATGAATGAGAACAAGAGAAAGGATGGGGGTCTTAGGGACCTCAAGCCTGTCTGAGAGATTTCAGGTAGGCTGTCTCACATACAGGCAGAAAGAGGATTTCTCTCTTTGATCTCTCTGCATGGGGAAAAGACATTTATTTATTTTTTTTTAATGCAATGAATATACAGTTTCTCACATATATAGTAACTGCATTCAAAGGACCCTTAACGATTCAGTTGAGCCTTAAATTATAGTAAAATGCTGATTATTTGCATTGCTTACATATTCTCAGTGCTGCTGTGGAAATTAATCATCCTTCTTAAGTATGAGCATTTTTTTCTCACTCTATGAATTAGGTCTGGCTGGGATCTTAACTTTCCCTGCAGCAGCCCATACAGTGCTGCTGCAGCCATGAACAACAACAAACAAAAACTCTGTGTTTGGAAAAGTATAACAACTTCGCAATCCATTGTCTGAAGCATGCATAGACCTGTCAAATAATAAATGAGGCAGTAGGAGGCCCCATGCCACACGGCATAAAGGGCAGGGAGACTTATCAAAAGAAATAGTAAAATATTAACATGCAAGACAAAAGATTGCAGATTCATCCTGTTTCTTCCCCGAGCTGCAGATCAGAGCATCAGTGTAGGTAAGTTATTCTGCCAGCTGCCTCACGCTGCAGCAGTTGCCGCTTGCTGCTGAAGGAGCAGCCACAAGCAGCAGGACAGCAGCCAGGCAGAGAGGGGCATTTGAGACACAAGGATGCAGGCTAGGAGAGCCTGGCAAATGCTCCCTTCCCCCCTCCCCATGAAGTTTCTGTACAAATGGTATTTTCATAGCACTGTGTTGTTTCCAGAGGATGAGGAGAAGATAATTTGTTGACTATCATTGCTTTGCAGCATAATAACTTTTGCAGGCTGCAGCTGACATCAGTTGGTCTGTATCACTGTCGTCCATGTTGCACAGACCAGAAGAAATTTTTACATCAGAATGCTTTTTGTAAAAATATTCTGTGGCAGAACGTACACATCATACCCATTTTACAGCTAGAGAAATGAGCTTAGGCAGGCTAAATCTCCCATTCAACAAAGACTTAAGTCTGTGCTTAATTGTCATGGGACTACTCCAGGGTTTTAAATTAAACACTAATTTAAGTGCATTGCTGGATCACAACCAAAATCACAGAATAAGACTGTAGCAGATCCAGGGCTTGAAATGTGAGTCTGATTCCCAGTCCAATGCTTTAACTCACAGGAACATCCTTCTTCAATCTAGGTTTCAAATTGATGACTTTTCAATAAGAAAGAAACTTTCAAAAGAAAGTTTCAGAGAAATCAATGACATTTGAAGGCTCTCTGAACCTGCAAGAAGTGCATTGTCTTTTGAGTGGAAGGAAAAAGTAAGCTCATATTTTACATTGTATTTCTCTCATTCTCTCTAGGAAAAAAAAAAAAAAAAAAAAAAAAAAAAACCTGCAGATTAATACTCATCTACTTTGAGTGTTTGGCAAAGCTTGTCTTAGTTCCAAATATTTTCTCATTTTGTTCATTTTTTTTTTTTTTCCAACAAGTAGATAAGTAAGATAACATGACTTAGTGATGCTTGGTCAACATCAATTTATTTGAAGATGATCATAAAGTGTTTCAAGATAGGAAAACAGTGTTTCAGCCTGGCTCACTGAACAGAATAAAGGCCAACACCCCCCTTTTGCCACCAATACAGTGTAGAATTCACAAATGGGTGGTGTCAGATCAAAAATCCCTTCAGTCTGTTAGAAACATGGGAATGCTGGAGAATTGTGAGCTGTCTGTCCCATACTCAAGAAGCAGGTTGTCATAATCATGTTTTTATTCATTTATTTATTATTATTATTTTATTTTTATTTTTTTCCCTGGTTTCTGCAAAACTATAGGTGTATTCTGTATTTGTAGGACTGGCTATGAGTACTATCACTCAACGCCAAATGCTAAATGATCTTGTTTCGTGTGTATGTCATTTGCATGAGTAGTGCACATCCAGAGATTAGGGTGTCTCGGTATTGTGGCAGCCATAGGCAGCCTGACATCTTTCAGGCACCAGTGGAGATAACTGTGGGGCAGACAAGAGAGGATAGGGGGTAAGGGGGAAAGTCAAGCAGGTTCATGTCAAAGATTAACTCTGATTATTGGCAAGTTTGAATAAATGACAAATTTATGAAAGGCTTGAAAGAAAGAAGAAAGCAAAACAATATGGATCTGAATGTTGAAGCAAGGTCAGTGTCAGAAATCCAGACTCTTGGCGTGCTTCTGCATAATATGGCAGTTCAAGTGCTACTTCCAACAGCAAACATGAAGCTAGCTCTGAAACAGCTACTGTCCAGTGAGTCACCTTTTATTTAGTTTTACTGTAAACTGAGTAATTGTCCCAGCTGGGGATTAATGCCACAAAAAATAATAAAGCTGGTCATTTTCAAAGTTCACAATTTTCATTACCATAATTGCCTTTCAGTTTTGCTGCCAGTGATACATATCCCTGCATTATTGTATGAGTGTGCTCTTCCATTGTTGTTCCTAGAGTTCTGGGAACAGATGGCCTTTTACAGCAGATACATTATGAATGCCAGAAGAAGAAATGACTCTCCTAAAGAACATTTAGTCTAATACTAAAATAATTACAGGACCAATATTGGGAAAGAAGTTTCAGATGGATGTTTTTCTCTATGGACTTAAAGGGTATATCCTAGAGGTGAAACTTGGAAAATGATCAAAAAAACAAAGGATGGATATGCAGCAGATATGGCATGATATCTTGTATTAAGTGCAAGTAGTAGCATTAAAGGGGAGAAAAAATGAGGGGGAATATTGCACTTAGAAGAGGGGTGTTGCTGGAAGCATGTCAGGAAACAACTTCAGGAAGGAGAGAGTGGTGGTGTAAAGGTTGAGACGAGGAAGGATAAGTGTGACATTGGTACATAGAACATGGAAGTGAGAGTTTAAACAGTAAGAAGTGTAATTTGAATAATGGGAAAAGAGAAGATTATTCCATTTGTATTTGGTGGAGTCTGTTCTCTCCTATACGTCCTGCTCATGGGATTTCCTTTTCACTTCTAATCTGATGCAGGACATTTCTATTCCCCTTCTTTGCTGTGGCAACCCTAAAACAGTCCTTTAACACCAGGCCCTGCATTGCAGGAAAGTGCTGAAGGTTTTGCCTATGACATTCAGCCACCTGACCTTTTTGCTGTCACCCCTCTTCCTTCTGCTGTTCTTTCTTGGCTTGCAGTGAGAGCTGAGTGTATCTGAGTACTGTAGGTGTAGAAGTAGAAAGCTGTAAGCAAGCTATCCAGCAGTGGTATTTCTGGAAAGTGCTGAGCTTCAGCAAGCTCTCTTTCAGGAAAAGTCTGGTTTGAACCTACACTGCTTTTTGGGGGGTTGCTTCGCCACCACCACCTCTGTGGCATTCCTGCAACATTTCTTTGCAATGGCCATTTTAATTTCTGGTGTCACTTCAGGCGTCTTTAGCATTTTGTTTCCTGCAAAACTTTTCACCCGATTAGAATCTTTTTGGAAAGAGGAGTTGTGCAGGGCTGAGGCTAACAGCTCCAGTTCACATTTCTGAGCATGATGGTGGAGGGCCATGTGTGCAGCTGCAATTTGTGAAAGTATATAAGTGGTGGCAAATTTAGCCATCACACTGCCCATATGGCTGCCACGGGAGCACCAGGGTATGAAGGTCATGAGCAAAGTCACGCTCTGCCGTGCCTTTGTTTATAAAACTCCCTGGGCTTACAATACATGACCATGCAACTGCTGAGGTGCTGCAGCCTGGGGTGTCAGGGAAATACCAGCTGCATTAAGACTCTTGAAGCCTATCATGTTACACTTCAGAAGTAGTGACCAGCTTATTTAAAACAAAGAAGCTTTGACCTTTCTCCCCTTTTGAAACCCAAAACATATGAAGCTAAAGTGAGTCATTTCCGGCTTTAAACAAGCTCTAAGAAACATTTTTTCCAAGTACAGTTTGTGCACTTTCTCTTCTTCCTTTATTTTCCTTCTCTCTCCAATCCCCCCCCCCTACCCCCCCCCCCCCCCCCCCCCCCCCACATACACACACACACACCCTCACTCCCCTTCCTGTTCCTTTTGCATAAACATCTCATTCCCTTCTTGTCAAGGTCAATGTATTTATTACTTATATTCACTGTGTAGTTCTTTTTTACTTCTAGCTTTCTTTCTTTTTCCTTCCTTTCTTTCTTTTTATCTGTGTTGTTTATAACCATGACCCTTGATCCTTCAAGTCTTAAAACAGCTTGGCTTTCAGCAGCTAAATCTGACAAGGTCAGCATTTTTCTGTTTATTCTGAGAATACTATTTACCCTCTGGGGTTTTTAAAAGCAATTCTGTAAAACATCACTTGGAAGAAGTTTGCAGCATTCAAAGGCTTCCACAAACTTAGTGCCCAGCAAAGAGGAACTTAATTCTGATTGCAGAACTTCGAACAACTGAGTTTGATTTTACCCTCCCCCTGCAAAAGAGATCTACACAAACATGTTTTCCAAGAATATTGCTTAGTATTTCACTCTAAACACATTAACAACCTACTAGTGGTTAGTATAACCTTTTTCATCAGTGTCAGATTCAAATATAATGAAATTGGGCATACTGTATGATCAATTAGTTCCTAAAATAACCTTATATATCTATAACAGAGTTATATTTGTTTCTTTTTTTCATTGGGAAGAAATGGATATTGGGTCAGCTTTCTGTCAAAATAGCAAACAATCCTGTAATCTTTAGAAAGTCTGAAAATGACAGAACCAATGATACAAAAGCAAGGTGTCCTTGGGCTAATACCCAGACTCTGTGTAAGTGTTGTTAAATTTATACCCATTTAAAACAAGACAATTTAAACAACCCGACTGTCTCAGAAGATTTTCAAGAAGAAGGTGATTGCTCAAATGCAAGTGTCCCCAAGGCCATGAAAAAAAATGACACTGCTCTAAGTGCCTGTTGGGTATTGCAGAAAATTGCAGATTTTCCCTCTGCAATTTCCTTGCCTTGCCTCTTTTCTTGCCTCTTCCTTTTCCTTTCCTGTTTCCTCCAGTACTCCACTCAATGGAAACCAATGAAAATTCTGCAGAAAAAGCAGAATGGGGATGCAAAGAAGTGGCAGAAAAAGGTCTGCAGCAAAACTGGAGGATTTCTGTGAGTGAGTGAGTGAGTGAGTGAGTGAGTGAGTGAGTGAGTGAGTGAGTGAGTGAGTGAGTGAGCGAGCGAGTGAAAAATGCTGCTGTGGGAGAACTTGCTTTATGGGACTTCAGTGTGCCACTGGCAAGGACAAAGCAGAGAAACCTGCCAGCAGCAGCCAGGTTACTGGGAAGTAAAAAATGTCTTCTCAGAGTAGTCTGCTAAAGGAGATGGATAGACAGAGAGACAGGCATACATATTCAGAAATTATCTCCTCAAAATGTGCAGACTTCAAAATCCATAGCCTCTAGAGGAAACAGTTTCAGAATTATTTTTTTTTTTATTATTTTTTTTTCTCTGTGAACTTGGGAGTTTTACCCAACTCACTTCTACCTCTGCCATGAACGATCCTCAAGAGACTAAGATCTCCTCCATTGTGAGAGCACAGTGCTCATCTATCTTTCTTTGACCCCCCCATGCTTTCCAGAGGGAGGTGAGATCAGTAAGTGTAAACATTTGAAGAATTGCGCTGAATTTTCTTTGCTTGTTCCCAGCCTGAAGATAAATTCTGTAAAGTTTGATAAGATTCTCTGGCTGATTTTGAATTAGCCATGCATGTAATAAAGTGTTTTTCATATTTTAAGATGTTTTTCATGATTTTTTTATTTATTTTTTTTGGCTTAGATAATCTAAAATTCGGTTTATTTTAGAATAAATTGTTTTCTAAAAGGAATGCATATTTTGTTCAATTTGAAAAAGAGAGGGGAAGAGAGAAAGGAATCTGAAACCAAGTAAAAATTACATTAAAAGCATTAAAAACATATAATTTTCCTTGTTCAGGGACTGCATTTCAGCTGACACAGAACATGCATGTGACTGAGTACTAAAAAGGTGCTGAAAAGAAGGAAGAGATCAAGATTATGTTTCAGAAATACCCTTCCATCAATGACTTGCTACAATTCTGGATAAATCACTACTATTCTCTGGCTCATATTCCATGTCTGCAAGACAGTGTTACAGTGCTCATCTACTTTACTATGGTACTATAAGGAGTCATGAGGTAGCTATACAAGATGTCTTAAAAATATGTTTTGTTATGATCATCATGATTAATACTATAGAAAAAAATAAATCAAAAATACATGTTTAGATGTGAACTAATATGAAATCAAATGACTGCATAAGCAAAGAATTTTCCCCTTGATAACAAGGGTTAACCCAAAGATGATTTGTGGGTACAGTACAATTTGTGGGTGCTTAAGAGAATGGCTTAGCCAGATATAGGGAACATCATAATCAGTCCACACTGAACATGCTCACACAGAACCTGTATGCTGGTGGAGAAGAACATTGTGCAATACACAAGAAAATGTTGCCTGCAAGGTAGAAAGCTGAATTGCTGAAAGAGACTTGAATTTAAATAAATAAATATATATATATCTATATATACACTTTTCTACATGTAAATTTTATGTTTGCAGTGTTGCAATAACAAGGTTTTAATCACACTTTCTTCATGGTCTTTCCTGAAATGAATACATTCCATTGTTTCTAACATTTTGTACAAAAACATGGTCTAGACATGTACATGTACCAGTGGAATGAAATCATCAATAATCACTATCTAAAATGAATTACATTCCAAAAGCACAGGCTAATGATTTATCTTTTTTTCATGGGACCGATCTCTATCAGATTGATTTATGTAGCAGCCAATCATGTTTCAGTAAACTCCAGCATGCACATGCATCTTTAAGTGATGATAAGCTGTGACTGTCAATTTATTTGTACACTAGAAGCCAAAAAAATAAAAGAACCAACCTGTAATATTAGTGGTGTGCTTCCCCAGCAGAAAAGCATGAAAAAGAGCTAACTTCTGTTATTATTCCTTACCTTCCAAGTGAAATACAAATTAACGTAATGAAATACAAAAAGGACGTATTCTGACAGGAGCAAGGCTAAAAAATTTATACTTTTCTATAAGAGCTGATAAACAAGCTTATTTTTTACTTGCATGCTTGCAGTATTTGCTTTGATAGAATGTATTTTTTGTACATTTACATTATTTGCTTTGATAGTAGATGCTTTTGTTGGTAGTTGAAGTGACTGGCAGCTTCAAGCTGTTCTGTTTAATTGCCTTTCCGCTATGCAAAATTCAGTGTTTAGAAGACACCGTTTCACAAATAAATCAAGTGTGTAGATTTGTCTGTGCAGATGAGAGACAGAACTGTGGAAGAAGAGACAATTTACTTTCCATTCTGCTATGTACCTATCTACATTTGATTTGACCATGTGTTGGTTTATTTCCGTCTGTGTTTCAGTCCCTCTCCAAAGGATCAACATGGTATTGGTTTGGATTAGGGCAATGTGTAGTACCCTGTTCATTTCACAGGAAGCAGAGGATATGATGGACTCTGGAAAAAAAAAAAAAAAAAAAAAAAAAAAAAAAAAAAAAAGAACAGGCTAGAGTACATCCAAAGTTCATCATTTGTTTTTGCATAAAAAGAAAACAAAAGATACACATAGTGAGGAAAAAATGTTGTCTCCATTGTACTCTTTGTTTTTCTGTGCTTTATCCTTTGGACCAGTTCATAGAGGATATTTTTGTAGATTTTATTTTGAGTCCTAATTAAATTAATTGTTTTATCTCCTTATTTCAGACCAAAGGATATGGAGCCTTTGGAGAGTTTATTTTTGTTTTGTGTTTTACTGGCAAAGGAAAGTGAGTTCTATTTTATTGATTTACAAGAGTTTGGAAACAGGGGAAATTGTGTTTATATCCTGAGTGACTGCTGCTTGAGTCTGAAAAGAGTTGCTGCTAACAAGCAACTTGAAAACCTAATGTATGGTGATAACTTGACATTACAAATTAGGCAGGGTAGTACTGAATTTACTACTCATTTCATTTTCTGAAATTATAACTGGATGTTCAGAATGTGCTTATTTCCATAGTGATTTTTTGTTTGTTTGTTTGTTTGTTTAACTTGCAAATTTAAACAGTTTTAGGAGTTTCATTAATCAATGGGCATATGCTTTAATTAGAAAAATACCTAAAAATTCAAACAAGTATTTTTCCTCACACAAAAGTGGAGAAGTTCTGTGAAATAAAGTGTGATAGTAAAATTTAAGTTATGCTATTCTGTGATATGAAATGTAATAAAAATCACTGAATAGTAAGGGTCTAAGACTTTTAAGCAATCAAGGATTTCAGAAAATCTTGTTTCCCTATCTCAGGTTAAATTGTACTAGGTATTAATCATTCAGCCTAATAGTCAGCAGATCCTGTTCTTCTCAACATCTTAATAAAAGCTGTCACTTTTTTTTTTTTTTTTAAGTAAGCTTTTCCCTTTACTGTTTTCAGAAGCAGAAGAAGTAAAGAGGCATGAAGAAACTCAGAATCAAACCATTCAGTAAATTGTGTGCGTAAGACCCAAAAAAGAGGGTATTTTCATTTTCATTTAGTTTTCAAAGTATTGTCTCAATTTTGGAGAATACACATGGTAGTATGTGGGCAGTGACAATACCACAGTGGACAGGATTTTGTGTTCTGTAGTTACAGAGGGCTGGATACTGTATTCCTACTGTACCCGTTTTATCTCATGGTAGAACTACACTAATAAAGTGTAAACAGCATAGATGGAATATGAAATAAATAAATATTCAAGCAAAAATCAGAAACAAAAAAAAGTAGATCAGGGTAAGTAGAACATATTTTCCTAAGATTATTCTAAGATTGTTAGTGTTTTTTGCTTGTTTGTTTGTTTGTTTGTTTGTTTTTAATAAGCATTGGTTAATAACACATTATTTTTATCATACCTGGAAAAATAATAAAGCTGGGGCTGATCAATGCAATTGTGCATGTTTAAAGAATCTAACATGTGCCAGTTCACAGATTTACCTTGGAAAAGCAACGCACAGCAATGAATACTCATTTTTTCAAAACATATCAACATGTCTAAGTAATTCTGACAGATTTAGGGTATTTCCCTTCTCATCACCCCTCAACCACCTTCCAGACTCAATAGACAAATGAGGCGAGGTGAAAGCCAATGACATAACAGAACACAGATAGCATGCATAATACATTGTATTAGTGTCCTCTGCATTACATTAGAAAGCTGTAGATGACTATTGGTCACAGAAATAAACAACAAACATGTTTTTCCCCACAGTGAAATAGCAGAATAAAAGCACAAACTGTTTGCACAAGCCTCACCACACTGCCACTTCTTGCCATCCATCTAGACAGCAGAAAATATTTTGATCTATATGACTTCTTCAGCCTTGATCCAAGCCCTATTGCAGTCAATTAAGAATCTCTATCGCCTTTACTGAAGTTGGAACTAGCCCATTAAAAGATTTTGCCCTAGGGGAGTAATTGGAGGATTTTTAAGGGCCACCCTTATATGTCACTTCAGTTTATCACAAAGGGAAAATACTTCTCTTCATTAACACTGTATAAGTTAGCTCCCCTTTCCAGTAACTCTGCTGTGTGTCAAACTCCTTCCCTTAGCTCTCCGCTGATCCCTTGCACCAAACATGACTGCAGATATAACATAATATTACTTCTCATAACAATCCTTAGGAAGTCAGCGTTTCCAGAAGTCATTCGTGTAATTTTTCCCTGCCCCAATACTCAAGTGGCTAGTTTATGAATGACGACAGCTAAATTAAAAGCTATCCTATCTGAATGGGCTAAAAGACTGGCAAAACTCGGGAAACTATAAGCTAAACTGAAGTGACAGTTATGGTCCCCTTTCACATTAAAAAACTGTAAACTATTTCCTGTTGTGTCCCATTTCTCAGCTGGAATGTACTGCCAGGAGCAGGGGTGGATTAGGGAGCTAAAATGCTTCTTCATATTTTTAAGGATGTACAAACAAAATGCAGAACATGTAATTTTACCAATGGTTAATTTAGCCTAGTAAAACGTTCTTTAGCCTAAGTAAAAAGTTCTTAATCAAGTATGCTTACCTAAGCCATAAAACTTAATACAAATAATAAATCCAAAGAAAATGTCTTCAGATATGACTTTAAAAAAAAACAGTGCCTACATGCAGTTCTACAAATATGTTCTTCTGAATGTATTTCCCATGATTTATCTGACTACACACAAGAGTCCTGTGAATCAGGTATGTGCTCTTCTCCCTTTTTCTCATATAAGTAAAAAGAAACAGGGAAGTGTTTTTTTTTAGGTCTGCTTAAGTCATTTTGGCTCCAGAGGGTGCAGGTTAGTCCCCGTGAGGATTTGTAGATTCATCTCAATGCACCTATGCCCTTTCAAAAAGACAGACATTCAAAAGCAAGTTTCCAAATTTTCAACTTTCACGCTTTTGGAATCCTGGCAGGCACCTTTCTTAAAACTCAGTCCTGAAAATCTTCACCCAAAAGTACATGGTGGCTTAGGAAGCCAAGCATCACTCCAAGGCTCCCGCCCTGCCTCCTGGATCAATTTTGAGGCCACTGGAGGTGTCCCACCCTGGGGGTCTGCAGAAAGAAAGGTGAGCAAGGACATCCCTGCTTCACCCCATGCCTGGCAGGGGACACAGTGGGCATTGCCCCTCTGCAGTAATACACAGGCAGATTTTTTGATAAAACCATGCAAGAGAAACATTGTTGTTTCTGTTATCAGAAAGTGTCAAACCTTTCCCAAAAATCACCTCCTAGGAAATGCATTTTTTGAAGCTTTGGTTGGTTTGAAAAAGGCCTACACAGTAATTTTACAACATTTCAGGAAAACACTTTAGTCACATCTCTTGCTCTTGGGAAGCTACTGCAGTCAGTGGAATGTGGCAGTTAAATAAATTCAGAAAACAATTAAATACGATTATGACTCTCTTTTAAGGAATAAACATGTCAAGTGTCAAAAAACATTCTAAGTCTGCTGTGCTTCAGTTTGAGTCAAAATACCATTTGTTCCTCTTCAGTGAATATTTGAGGAAATAAAATGACACACCTGTTAAATTAACACATTTATTGTGCACCAAAGCTGTTCATTTGTACAGTAAATAAGTTAAAAACTTGATTCTCATATAATCCACTATTCAACCTGACTGACTGTTGAACCTCCCTAATCAAATACATCTACATGATATTGTAAGCTACATTACAGTACATTATTAGCTTGTAAAATGAAATTGCTGCAACGTTATGTACTGTATATTTGAAGCAGTAACAAATTTACCAGTGATAGATGTGCTAATGGATACGTTGTATCGCAATAAATATAAATTCAGAACAGCAATTGGAAAACATTAACATTTTTATATATGAGTTTAGGCATTTATGAGGCTGATCCAGCGCGCAGTAAAACCTGAAGAGGTGTTCTTGCAAACTGCCATTTCTTTTTTGGACTGTCGTGAGCAGAAGATAAGTGGTCTTTTTCTGCAGCAGGGCTTTTATACCCAACATGAGAGACATACAACTGACAGAGTTTGGATAAGTACCTGTCATTGCTTCCCTAAGAAAAAGCGCTCTCTATACTTGATCTGTGGGTCAAACTGAGACTCCATTTACCCATAATTTTCTGTTGACTTGCTAACAGTGTTTCTTTCCTTTATTCCACCTCTCCTCCAGCCTTTCTCTCCCATTTTCCTCTCGAGCTGTTAATGCACCATTAGCTTTCCCACAGATGCAGTTTTAGGAGATACATGGCCATTTCAGGAGAACAGTCAAAAACGAAGGGAAACACCTGGGGGCGAGCAGAGCACAAGTCCCACAGCATCCCACAGAGCATGGGGTGGATGCATTCGGGGAGCTCTGTGCCCCTCTCCTGGTGTCTGGGCATCTTTCTGTGAAGCTTCTGCAAGACTGGCTCCCTTGCTTTCCCAGGTGTGTCTTATGTGTGTCCCCATGTTTTCCCTGTGTGTCCACATGGCTGGTAACCTGCACAGGGTTTCAACATCCTGCAGACCATCCCTCACACCAAGGAAAACCACCAGGATCAAAGGATCCCCACTGATATACAGGCAGTAGCCAGATTTGGGTTACCTCCCATGGGACCATGGAAGGCGTACCAAACATCGGGGTGGAGAAGGAGCAGAAGGGGTAGGCCTGAGAGAGAGGAGCTTGACTTTGTGCAAAGGATGGGGAAGGAGGTTGTGCACTGTCAGTGTGTGATATGTAGACATAACTGGTCAAGAGGAGCACCGACATCATTGCACGGTCTTTCAGGCTGGTTATTTTGGTGGTGTGACTCCAGGGCATGCATTTTGTGGTGCAATGGTGCTTTACCCAGGCATATTTCCTTTGTGTTCAGAGCCAATATTTCTTCACATATGCTATCCTTTTGTTCTCAGCTTAGCAAAATACGGGGTGTGTTTCGTGATCAGATGCCATAATGCATTTGTGATATCAGCAGAAGCATGTCAGAATGCGGATGCAATTATAGAGTTACTGGAACTGGCAGAAATACAATAAAGTGTTTGGGTATTATAATTCAGCTTAATGTGAAGTGCTGTTAGTTTGCTTGTCACTGAATAGCCTTTTAATTAAGGAGTCTTGATACCAAAACATGCTGCATTTGGGTAGAGACCAAAGATATATGCCACCATTATTTTAACCTTGTAATGATGATTATGGTAGACAGTCCCCTACCTTGTTAGGAAAAGTAACACACAGAGACTGGTGAATTAATCAAAAACTGTAACCTTACTCACTAAAAGAGCTGTAATATGCTATTTCTGATCAAGCAGACAGATGTTTCTTCCAGTTTGACAGTGGAAAGCACACAGACGTTTCAGTAGCTGGAGATCTACCTTGAATTTGTCCTCATGTACTTATCTCATTGTGTGAAATACTTCACTTTAGTTGACCAGGTGCTCACTGGATATCCAACTATTTGTAGGTAATATATCCTATGCTGTGGCCAAATGAATCAGTTCAAATCACTTCTAGCAAAGGCTTTTTCTAATTCACACTGCTAAAAATTATTCTTGTACCAGGAAGAAGAGACCAATTTAGAGAAGTCAAAAACATTTGACACTTTCTTTGATGAGCATCTTATAAATCTGCCTTTTGCCTATTTTTAAGACCTATTACTGTAGCATATGTGAGCCTCACAAGTGCTTGCGGATGCCTCCTGGCACACAGAAAAAGCAGGACATGTAATGACTCTGGGACCTGAGACAATGGATATCATCCCACGTGGGGGGAGCTGCGAATGCCTCCCAGCTCTGGTAGTGCATGCCCACACATCAGTTCACCTCCTGGCAGGACTCAGGCATGCACTACCATGTAGGCTCATCTTCAGGTTTCCTCAGGGAAGAAACACGGATGTGTAGAGCAGAAGGGAGCTGTGGTGTGTGGATTTGGGCTGGAAAACCAGATCAAGCTGCAGAAGGCAACCACCTGGCAACATGGGCACAGACAGAGCTTTCAAGCCATAGACATGAAGTCATCCTCTGTGTGGCAAACTTGGAGCTGAATAGTATAATCACTATATATATTTTATATATATATATATATAAAGGAATGGAGAGAATTTGCTGGACGGTATTTTGCTGGTTTTGGAGGGGTAAGTTAAATAAATATAGAATCACAGGCTTTAAAATTATATTTTTTTAACATCCCAGTAACAACCCTTCCAAAGACACTGGTTTATATGGGTTTATATTGCTCTGATATGGTCTCACATTGATTAAAATTTGTGCTGTATCCTTCTGTTCTTTCCTTTTGCCAAGAGAAAAGAAGGAAAATTCCCTCTTAGGAGTGGAGTCTTTCTCCTCAGCTTCCAGTGCTGAAAACTATTGAAGTGTCTGAGCTTTTATCTTTTGTCCTAATGTTAAGACACCTGTTTTGGCATATCATCAGGTCCCATTGGCAAACTCCCAAAAATGATACCTCTTTAGTAGTCTCTTGATAGATGGTTTCCTGGCAAGAACTGTAAGCTGCACAATGCCTTTTATTTTTCAACACTTTAGAAAAAAAAAAAAAAAAAAAAAAAACTTTTTTTTTAATAGTAATTTTTACTCTTCTACTAATATCTGTTTTTTCACTCTTAGATGCAATACTTTGTAGTGATTGGAGCCTCTTGCTGCTTTATATGCTTCATTTTCCTCCTGTGTTCTGACACTATCCAAAGTTGTAAGACTACTTACACAGAATATTTATTAAAAAATAGAAACTAGAAAAACCTCCACTCCTAATAATGCAGATCTTCACAGGCACTGGAAACAGCAAGTCTTTTGCAGGAAAAGAATGTCCTGTCACCAGCCATAATTATGGGAGAGTCTGATATTTTAATTAGTTTCTCACCTAGCATATCTTGAAAAAGAGTTATTGGAATGCCAGAGCTTAAATTTGTCTTGAAATGCTGCATTGATCAGCTAACTATAATTTATTTCTAGCAAGTGTCCTCACAATGTTCTGCCAAAATTTAGTCTGAAAAGCAAGCTTGTTGTCTGGTTGCTTACCCAAAGCTTACTGACTTTGAAATCTTGAAATCTACCATCATATTATGTTAGAAGAACAGATCGTAAGGTTCTCTCTGAAAAATCTCAATTCTGACCACATCAACAATAAGAGCTGTTGGTTGGTTTCTTTTAAAGCTAATTTTGTACTGCCCCATCTTGTACATATAAGCAATTTGGTTCTGAAGCACAGAAAAAAAATGTGAAGTGCTTTACTCTATTTAGTTAATTTAAAATCATTTGAATGGGAATTTAGGCAAAGGTTCAAATTAGTTCATTTTTTTAAACTAATTTTCTTCTCACAATGAGTACATTTCACAGTCTTGACTTTAGAATACATGATTTTTAAAGACTTTTCTTTGCTACCTGTGAAGAATTGATTCCTCAAATAATTTAGTAAACAAATAGTCTGTAGCTCACATGAGCAAACTCATTTTCATTTGTGGATTTGAACTTTCAGTCCAGATTCATCAATGTGATAATGAGACATTTTCTGTATTTCAGTTTTTAACAATTTTCATATCTATATTCATTAAATTTTAAAAGATGATAAATAATGGATAGTTCTAGTGATGTCTGTTAAATAAATTCCATAGGAAGAGAAAACAAGGACTTCATAAATGTTGAATTGCACTATTGTTTACATTTATAATGAGTTTCCTTAAATGGATAAATTAGATCATTATTACCAAAATTATTTATTATTTATTAGTATTTGCATCTTCTTGACATGCGCATGTTTTCTGGAGATTTCAAAGGGAAAGATTTGTAGTAGTTACTGCTTGTAATCACTCCAGTGCTGTCTCTCTACAGGTAAATTGTAAATACAATAAATTTCATTGTTCTACTTGTTGATTGAAAATACCCTGCATAGTTTTACGTGAAGAGAAAATTCAGTGTCATGTTTCACAGTATTCACACAGCTCTGCATGTCAGGGAAAGTTGTGTAGTCCTACCTCTTGGATTGCACAACAGGTGATTTAAATGTTAAGTTCATGTTTATGTTTAATGTTAAGTTCATGTTTAAATGTTTAGTGGAGGACTTGTTAGTGTTAGATCAGAGGTTGGACTCGATGATCTTGAGGTCTCTTCCAAGCTAGACATTTCTGTGCTTCTGTGATTCTTTCTCTTTACTCTCTACTTGTGCCTTGCCTACTATATCTATAACCATGGTATGCTGTTATGCAGAGGAAGTTAAAGATTCAGCACACAGGTAATTGGACTAAATAGCACTAGTCACTGGTCTTACATTTCAGTTTGCTGTGCTGTTTTGCACTCGTACAAAAAGTACATGCTCAACATTTTTCCCTCTGCAAGGTTATTGGTCCAATCCCAGACAACTAACGCCTCTGCAGGATGTTACTCTCATTAGAAGTGTGCCTAATAAATTAGTGACAGCAATGATCACTGGAGTATGGATTACAGTAATTTTGAATGATGGAAGGTATTTTTCCTGCCTTTTCAGAAGCTGCTTCACTTCAGTCTGCACTGTCAAGAGCAGAATGCTCATATACATACCCAATCCAGAACATTACTTATATAAAACTAAATGCACACCAGCAGTTTCAGCCATGCAGAGGAGACCTTGAAAGCAAAAGACACCTCTGTCTCCTTGTTTGACATGGGGACTGATGTCACACCTGCTTTTAGGAATATGCAGAGAACTGTGTGAAACTCTGAAACTTTCTCAGAAAAGACTTACTTCTTAAAAAAAAAAAAAAAAAAAAGCCCTCGCAGAACATTAAAATGCTGCAAGAGCTGGATCCTGTGCATTGCACAAAGGCACATAAAAATAAATATATAAATAAATAAATAAATAAATAAATAAATGCTTCAAAGCCTGATGTTAACCTGTAAGGCAAGTGAAGAAATAAATCGGTTTCAAATCTTGAATGAGATCAAATTAACTTAGTTCAAGAATTCCCTGGACTGTTCAACAGACTAAGAAAACAGAAGAAATTCTATTTAATTAAGCTGAAGAAAGATGCTCAGACCTTTGTATTCATTGTGCCTCAAGCCACTTCCTCTAATGAAAGATGCCAAAACAAGTTTTACAGAGCAGTTACTGATTCAGGTGATAATCCTGTCACTGGAGCATCCCCAGTTGGTGGGATAAAGCCGCCTGGATGCAATTCCATTTGTGTCAAACTGCTGGAGTTCCATGGGTCTGTGAAGTATTTCTCCATGCCAGGTGTCAAGCAAGCACAGAGCAAGCTGATGGGGTAATAATGCCTACTTGTGTTTCAGGAGGCACCACATCTTCAGGGAGTATGTGCTCAGCCACAGTCGTTGTTCCACTTGGGAGACACATATTCAAAAGCTTCCTCTTTGAGATATCTTAAATGTCAGAGAGAGAGAGGTCTTAAATCAGAGGAGGAGATGACCCAGACTTCTGTGGGCCTCAAACAGCACAGAGTTTAAACAGTCTATGACTATTATTAGCATATGATGGCGTGCAGTCCAGATGCAAAATGATAGTCCGCTCAAAGCTTTGCAAATATTCAGAGAGGTAAGATCCACTTTGAATGTGCGAAAATATGTAAGAAAATATTGCAGCTTTTTTTCAATCCAGTTGTTTTGACTTGTGGTTCATCCTAAAGAGTGCAAATTTTTTTGTGCTAGATGTAGGACAAAAAAGGTAGTATGCAGCATGGATCTTGGTGCAGCACTGGCCAGTACAGACAACAGTGCTCACAAATACAAAATCCTGCTCTGACTGGAGCATTTAGGTATTTCTACTGTTTCATCAGAGGATTCACATAACTTTTCAAATTAATTATAAATATTTTTCCCAATGAACATACAAACTCCTCTAAGCACGTATGCAATAAATGGCCTATATTGTGAGACATTCCTTCACTGTCTTTCATATCCTTGGGAGATCTCCCTTGAAACAAGTGCTCTTTCAAGACATCCCATTTAAAGAAGACTGATGACACATGTGAGGTATTATTGGCTTACAGCCCTACAGTGTCTGCAAAGAATTTCAGCTTGGTTGAGCTACTCAAGAGCAGGCATCCCCGCACTCCAGAATCTGTGAGTCTGTTGTATCATCACCTCTGGCCTCTTCACAGAAAATAAGTTAAAATCATGGAAAAAGAAAAGAGAACTTGTTACTGACCCCAAGGAGCACAAGAACTGCTGGCCACGGGGCGGCCAGTCAGCCTGGCTCCCCAGAGCCAAGTGAGACCAAGGCAGCATATTTCTCTCCAAGATTATACACTGTTAATTCACCACATAGGCTGCTCCAGAGAAGCCATATGTTCTCATGCTCTCCCACGAGCAGTGAGAAGACAGTACAGAACATCACACACGATTTCAGTGGTAAACTGACATCAGCTGCCTATCACACTCTTGACCTAGCTGCTCCCTAGCATTTGCAGCAATGATACCAGCTTCTGTATTTTCCATTGTGAGCTGAACCATGAGCAATCATTTTGGTAAGAGCTCACCCGAGCTTGGATCCTAATGCCACATTTCATTTTCTTTGCAAGAGATTTAATTTGGCTTTTCAATGAGATGAGATAAGCATTGAGTGTATGCTCGATCTCTCCAGAAAGCAGCAGAACGTTGCTTTTGGATCCCCCACTGCTGCCAGAGCCTTAGGAGGAAGTGTTTCACTTTGTTGGGCTGGCTTGTTAACTGCAGAGTAAACACTGGCAACACGGAACACAGAATAATGCAGGAAATTACCATCTAAATAAATCATTAAAACAAACCATTAAAAATTGATGTTCTGAGTCAGGTATATAACTTAGTACACTCCTGTTTATTTACAAAACATGTCCGGAAGTCTGCCTTCCACACTTGTAATGAGCATCAAAGGGCATTTTCCCAGCCCAGAGCTCCCACACATGATGTTGCAGTCGGCTCTGTGCCCAGGAAGATACATCTTTTAGCTTTCTCTCAGGTTCCTGCTCCTAACTAACTTTTCAGACAGCCTGGTAGCTTTTTGCTCTAACAGTTTTTAGGGTTGAAATGCAGTGTCCCAGGCTCTGATTTTCAATCACTTTTTTTTTATTTGTGTCCTACTCAGCACCTTCACCTACCATTTGCTGTCAGTTTTGGTAGATATGGGGGCCTAATTTCTCTAGAGACGGAAAGTTTTAGAGGGATCCATTGATTAAAAAAAAAAAAAAAAAAAAACTGTTTTTTTGGGAATTCAAAACTTGTGGACAGCAAATAATACCATCACTAAACAGAATCACAGAACTGTTGCTAGATATTGCTATATGCATGTGGTGGAATATCTTGCTAGATATTCAAAGAGCATGAACATTTGTGCTTCACATGTTCTTTCATAATGAAATGCAGGGAGTGCATAAGCTCACCACACCTGTCGGAGGCTCTATAACACTCATTTAGAAATAAAGACACTTTCATTGCTTTGCCTCCTTTTAAGTTTATAAAGCCAGACATACCCAAGTGTTAAATACTGACAATAGTTTTCACTTTTACAAATGACTTTGCCTGAAAAACAAAGCACTGACTCTGCCAGTGAACCACTTCCACTGCCAAAACCAGCTCATGCTCCTTCAGTGCAGGAGCAGACGTTTTGCAAAGCCCTTTGACAACTTCATTTCAATTGCATTTGTGCGGGTCTGGGAGCTCCTTGAGCTGCTCTGGGATACTACTGCTGTTGATTTCTTTGTGTCCTGGATCATATTCCTGGTGAAACAAGCTAGGGAATTTGGTCAAAACAGGCCAGGGTGTGATAACCACAGGTATGAGCACTGATGTCACTTCTGCATAATTAACCCCTCTGTCTACTGTTCCCTTTTGTCTGGGGAAACTGGTGGATATGTGAGCATTTGTTATGGAGTCACAATGAATCAATGGATTTTTCCATAATATTCTAGTGTGTATTAAAAATCCATTGACAAATCCTGTATTCTTTAACCAGATTTATGCAACTCATTGAAGGCTGAACTCTTACTGAACTTTGTTCTAGTTTTGCCAGAGTAAGAATGGAGTATGAATTTGAGAACATCTCTAGGTACAAATTTATGTGTTTTAAACATCAACTACATTGATCCTAGAGTTTAGTGTAAAAATGTGACAAACTGATCTATTTTCTACAGCAAAATCTGCAACACACAATGTTCAATCTGATTATTTGTTTTTATGCTAGGTACTAAACAAATAAATGGGGACTTTAGGTAACACAAGAGCTTACATATGCAATTTCCATTATCACTAGTGGGAATCACAATCCCAAAGACTTGTATGACTCTTCATGCTTGATGCATGACTCTTGATGCATGGCTCTTCATGCATCCATAGAAAGGCAAAAAGCTGCCTTGCTTTGCAAGCAAATGAAGCACATTTCTCTCAGTATTTAACACAGAGATACTAGGCTTTTCATAAGTTAAAGAGGAGTTAAAACAGCATGTGAACCTTGAAATGAAAAAAAAAAAAAAGGAGGAATCTGACAGTTGAACTGAGTCAACGGTGTAGATTAGATAGAGAGAGGAAATTAGAACTAGCACAAAATGTTAACAAGCACAGAACAAATAAATGGATAACAGGAAGGGAACTGAACCAATACAAACAGCTGCAAAGGGTATTGTTGGCAGGATTTCAGGCCTAACAGTTTGAAGAGGACAGAAACATTTCATTGTTGAGCAGTATTTCAGAAAAGATGTTTTACCTCAACTTAATTATATTTGAAAAATATTTCCAAAATCACATGCTTCCTGTAACCATGGGGCAGATGAATTAACCTGGCCTTCTCTAGGACTTCCCTCTTTTTCCCCTCCACTGGGAAAGGAAAAGGAAGCTGTTTTTGTCTTGTCCTCAAACATCAAGCTGCAAGGAGACCCTAATGGCATTTATGCGAGACGCCACTCTTTGCCAGAGAGTCTCAGACAGCCCTCATGGTGTCACCACCCTTTGTGGCTTTCTTAGTATGGCCTTCCCCTGCCTGTACATGCCCAACTATCATAGAGGGCAGGTCTATTTATTATACACCACAGTGTGGTGTATAATTAACATTTTTTGAGATGTATTCTCTTTTCTGGTTGTTTCCTGTCTCTCCAACTTTGGATGAGATTTTCCATTTCCTCTGCAGTTCTCCAGCTATTGACTGGTTTACCCAACACAGACCTGCAGAGCTTTAACTTTCAGAGAGGGGGTAGGCAGCAAAAAATGACTGTTTCCAAACAGCAGAAAGAGAAATCCTTTGGACCTAGATTGCAACCCTCCAGCCAAGCAAAGGGTGCTGGTTCCTGTTGGACAAAGACAATAGGAGCTGAGGTGATCTTGTACGGCTAATTCCAGCTAATGGCTGTCACCAGCAAATTAGTGTTCATGTTTATTCTCCTATATCAGAATATTCTGATAATATTTTGTTAACATGTTGTGCATGATTTCCACTTGCTAAAGCAAGCAAAGCATGCTTAAATCTATTTTCTGCCATAGACCTTGCAGCAGACCTGATGCACGCATACACAACATTTTTGGAACAGCAGCCTTCTAGACATTAAATTCTCAAATTATATTTTTTAAGATATGTAATTAGTAGTGAGACATGTAAACAAGCCATATGCTTAACACATTTGTTCTAAGCTTTTTCATTTGTTCCTTTTTCAACTGTGTTATTTATTTTTTTCCACAACTCTTTAGAGGGCAAGTAATTTCAGGGAAGGCAGCACTTTCCAGATGCTTCAGGCTGCTTATTCAAACTGATAATCAATTTAGAAGAAATTCTGGACTATAACCATACTATAACCATACTTATGTGTATATATATTAATTTTATGAATCCATAATCTTATTAAAGTGTTGTGCGAGGCTTAGCTGACTATGAGGGTTAACCCACAGCACACAGTCATTTTTTTCTGTTCTGCATCTTCCTGTTCATACCACTTCCTCAAACACATTTAAGAGGTGAGCTTCTCTAGTCTCTTCATCCCGCTGAAGAGAATGTTTTATAACTTCATTTTGAATGTATTCAGATTCTGTGTCTTACATTTCTTTCAGTATTATGGTCATTTTCAATCCAAGTAAGACTGTATGTGATACTTGTAAAGGTCCTAACAGTACAGGAGCCTTCAGTGGGCTATTTCCAAAGGGGTCAGGAAGCTATTTGCTTTCTAAGTGAAGTGCTTCCAGCTGCTGTCCACTTCTTCAGGTGGCTAACTTAGCTTAAAAAATCTCAATCCACAGAAACTCCTGTGTACCTCCTCCACAGAACACTTGAATGGAAAAATGAACCATAACCACAGAGTGCTGAAAAACCTTCAAAATAACACACATATAATACTGAAAATACTAAAATGATTCTGATTTCACTTGTCTTGTAGGTCAGAGGACATAAAAGCAAATTTCCTTCATAACTCTCAAATGTTTTTCTTATTTATTTACTTATTTATTTATTTATTGGGGATTCACACTTAGTCTTACTTATTGGGGATTTCTCCTTCATGTTTGTCTGGTTACCTGCATATGCTGGGAAACTCCATGATTTCAGTCAGGGCTCTTGTGTTCTACTGCAAAATCAAAAATAAAAAATAAAAATAAAAAATAAAAAAAAAGTGTTTAGAATCCTTGAAATTGTAACTGACTTTTCATTTTTCTGCTCTCTGCAGGAATGATCATTGATGATGTTGTAAAACACTAAACAGTCACCTCAACTTATAAGCATGATAAAAGTCAAGCAACCTGACATATATATTAGGGAGTCTGAGACGTCTTGAAATCCAAAGATGACAAGACTCCCTTTGCAATTCCATATTGTCACAAAATGAGCATAGGAATGAGAATCCAGAATAACTGAATTCTAGTTCAATTTCTACTCCCCATATGTTTGAAACATACCTCATGCTTATGCAGCACAACATTTACATACTTAGTTTTTAAAAACCACAGCATTCTAGCAAAGCTTTCTTCCCGCATGTTGTTCATATGTATATGTAAAACTTGCTTCTCCCTTAACAAAGATAGCTGGGATCAAAGTACTTGACACAACAGTAAAAGATATTCTGTGTACCCATACAGTGCTGTTAGAAAATAATATTTTGACAGGGCAGTGTTGGTCCCCGATTTTCATCTGATTGTTAGTCTACAATGGTGATGTGAAAAACAATGAAATAAATAATTGTGGGGAAAAAAAATGCATTTGGAGACTGCTTACTCCTGCAGTATTGTATGTTCACTGATATATTTTTAGCCATATTTCCTGTCCTTTGTAGCCAAAACTAGTTCGTGACAGTTCAGCTACTTCTTTGGGAAAAGATCACTTTATGTTTAACATAATTATTATTCTCCACCCATCTGCAGTGCAAAGAGAACAATATTGCAGCATTTGGAAACTCCTGTTCAGACAACAACAACAACAACAACAACAACAACAAAAGTATCATTACCTGAATAGTTAACAGTAATACATAGGCCAAAACTTAGTATTGAAAATTCATTATTTTCTATGAAGGATGGTGCAAGATAAGGGACTAATGGTTAGGCATTGAATACAACAGAGACTTTCTGCACAGCTTTTTTATGCTTTTATCTGGGGATGTTTCTAGCAGAAAAGGGAACCCAAAGGGCATTACTAGGTTAAAAAAACTGCAGCTGGTCCAGAGTTACCCTGGCAGTATGATACCAGGGGCTGCAAAGGCAGCTAGGAAGAGTTCTCGTGGCAGCAGCATTTTCACAGAGACACTGTCCTCCAGCTGGCTCATCTGACGCATGCGGTAACAGAGTCTGGTACAAAAGGAATATTTAGAGAAAAACTCTTTGGTAACTCTGGGCTTTGTTTCAGCCTGTAACTAACTCCAGTTACAGGAAGTATACAGTGAAAGATCAAAGTCAGAGACACTAAGTGAGCCTGTTGAAATGAAGTGTTACAGGCATATGTTCCTCATCTCACAGCTCCGTCGACTGGGTGCTGTAACAGCTGGGATATAAGAAAAATGTTTCAGGCAGATTCAGCAGAAGAGCCTGTACTTCATTTGGCCGACTCGGAGCTTGCATCTCACTGAAGGACTCCAGCAGCTCGGTGGATGGATGCTTTATTGCAGCACATGGGCCACAAGGAGTTTATTCTGGCTAATTGCTTTTACATAAACCAGCACAAGCCTCGCTGGGTGGCAAGCAGCCAGCATGACCCAGGAGTCACTGGCCTCAGGAGGAAATGTCCTGCTCCATTCTGGTCTCCCAGAGCAGCTCCCACTCCATGGCTGCATAGCTACTGCAACACCAGTCCTGCTCCTCTGCTTCTGCCCAAAGGGTGTATGGCAAAGGAGACATGCTCCCAGAGCACTGCCAGGGCCACTGCTGGTGAAGCCACAGCACGTCAGAGGGATGCGTGCATGGGCTGAACCTGCTAATTAACTCCCTTTGCCATCAAGAGTGGTACTTCAGACAGACAAGACTGGGAAACAGGAGGGTGAGCTGTACTGCTGGTTCAGCATCTCCCCACACTCCTCCCAATCTGGGGTATGCTCAGAGAGCAAGCACCTTGCACAGGCATCACTTGTGCTTATGCACTGTGTCTGTTCTGCTGTTGCCATTTTTTTAGATATAATTAAATTATTATGTCTCTTGTAGAAACTTCATAGCTGTATAGACATCTGTTTTATAAAGACTTTTTTCAGTCTGATTATACTCAATATTAAAAATATTCTTAGCTCAGCTGGTGTAAATATGTCAGAATAGCCATCAGCTATCATGCTGCTCCAACATAGTTAATTATTATTTTTGCTGTTGTTGTTATTCTTCTTATTAGTGGCCTCTAGGATGCAGTAATATCTGTATTTAAGAAATCACATGCACAAAAATATAAATGTATATCTCCATGATATAATATCTATATATTTGCATTGGTATTTCTGTATAGACTTTCTGATCTTGGAAATGCACTGCAGTGGCAGGAAGGATTTTAAAGTGCAAACGCATGTATTTGAGGTAGTTAATTTCTGTACAGTATGAAATCCTCAGTGTTAAAAGCCATACTACTGATTGGGGCTTTAATATAAACTTACAGGTGAACATAAAGAAGGATAGATAAGGCAGAAATCATAGTAGCAAATATAGTCCAGGTATTTAGAAGATCAGAGAGTAGCTCATGCTGTGTTGTAATATCTTCCTGACTTTTTGAGGATCCTCCAGACTATTATATGACAGCTTAGCTTCTCACCAAGTAATATTAATCACTTCTTAATCAAGGTACATTGGTTATCAGCTTAAGACTGAAGAGAACTATTTAACAATATAGCTTTTTCAAAAATGGTTAAATCATTCTCTGGCAGGGGTGGGAACAGTGAATCTTTATTTATCTAAAGAATTAATATGTTTTCTATAAGCAAGGAGTATTTTTTTACCCCCAAATCCAACCCTGCCTGGCTGCCTGAAATTAAAACCTAATCACTGAGACTCAGCACGCTAAGTACTTTCATTGCAGGCAGAGTGCTTTGTAACATGTAAATATGAGGTGAGTTTTATTTAAATGAAGTCCAAACCCCGGGTTAAAAACAATTCTGTTACCATAGCTAATTGCTGCATGTGACTAGCACCGTTACTTCTTCTTTATGCCTCTCGGTGCAGCCTCATGCAGTACAGTAAGCGATTTGGCAGCCCCATGCCCACAGGGCTGCCAAGAAATCAGCAGCATTTACTTCTTGATTTCTGAAGTGAATCTGTATTTAGTGGGTTTGGGGGAAAAAATCTGATCGTTCTCATGTGCCTAGCAGTGATACTGGTAGACACAGTTGTATGAAAACCTTTTGTACCTTTGTACATACAAAACTAAATAACTCAGTAATTTACAGATTACAGATGGGCTGACAGTGTCATTTGTATGTGGTTGTGAAGTAGATTTATGCTTACAGACATTTTCAACGTTAACATACAAGGTGTCAGCTTTGGCTCTCGAATAATGGAGTCACCACAAAAAACACAAGGGGTTTGGGTTGTTTTACGGACTATAGCTGACAAATGGTGGTAGGGTTGTACTTCTCCGGAGCCCAGGTAATACCCCACAGCTGTGCACAGGAACACCAGCTGAGAGGCTGTCCAAAATGAGACAAGGTGAGATGTGGTGCCCAGGGCAGCTGCAGATTTGGTACAGGTGAAGGTGGAAGTTCTCTCTTTATCCACATGCAAAAAAGGGAGTTTGCAGTCACCGGGCTATCAAGATATTGGGTCTCCCAGTATAAACACACCAATTACTTCAACCTTTGAGGGAGCTCTGCTTTTTAAAATCAATGGTATTTTACATTCTCCAATGTGACTTATTTTTGAATCTCTTAAGCAGAGGCTGACAGCTTTTGCCGAAGTGTTATGAATTGCATACCAGTGATTTCCTGTTTTCTCAACTGATATGGAAAACACAGGGTAATTTTAATATGACGCAAAAAAATAGTACTTTTGCAACCTGCTTTTTAAAAGCTAACTTACAAAGAATACATTTCCCATGTAAATACTATTTTCAAGTTTCTAGATTTCATTTACTGTAAATTCTTTCTTCTTTTATGATTATTATTCTGAGACATGTCAAGTGGTTTCTAAAACACACTGGCTGCTAATGAACATAGTTTTGTACCAAAACAGCACGTCGATTTTATCTCAAAAGCAAAGGAACATATATCAAAAATGTAAGATGGAGGAAAGACTGAGTTTTCCCTCTTGGTAAAGACAAGGTGTATTTCAAGCCACATAAGTCCTAAGAGGATGTTTATAGGTGTAGACAACACACGCTGTTAATTTAATCTCTGTTTACAAACTGCTAGGTGAAAGGGCAGAGAGTGTTTATTCTGCTTTCTGTCTCATGACAACCTGGAGCTTTCTGTTAATGGTGATATCAGTGATGAGGGCACGAGAAACGCTTGGCAAAGTAGAGTACAACACTCTAGTTGAAAGCCTGAAAACTTATCATCCAGGTGCGTGACCTTTAGACTTTGGATCCACCAAGGAGATTGCCCTTGGAAAAAAATAAATAAATAAATAAAATTGTAAATCCTAAAAATGAGCCCCAAGTATGCTGGCACAGCAGCTTGGATGGTTATTCAAGACCACATAGATACCCATGCGGTGGAGACATTCAATAATGCTATTAGCTATGTACCTTGATATCAATTCTCAACACTTTGATTCAAGGACAAGCTAGTAATGACGGACAGAGAACATCTTTCCATGTTGATTAATTTGGTTTCTCTGACTTTATGGAAAAGAGCTATTGAGTTTTCTGTTCCAGGACACTGCTTCTTGACAAAGGTAGTGGTAAAACATCTGTAAACATCTTAAATGATAGTGGCAGGAATAATCACGAAGGCAATTCATAGATAAAATGTACTGAAGTAATGCACCAACAACCCAGAAACAAATGTCTTACCCCCATTCTTGCAGGTACTGACCATTATTTTATGTGTAGCCTTCAGATCCTCTAAAAATGTCTCCTTGAATTCAGTCCAATCTGGACATTTTGACACAATACTTCGAAGCTTAAGTTGCAGTAAGTTAAGCAATTATGTGTGGTACAACACTCTCACAGTACACACTGCTTTAAATGTACACAGATATTCTGATTAGTTTACCATCCCTCCCTTTTCCCAAAATATCACTAATAAATCAGGATACTATTTCTCAAGGTACATAATTTCAGACAATATTATGGCTGAAACAACATTTTTAGGACCCCTCGAGCCTGACTTCAGGAAGCAGATAATTATATATTTAAGCTTTTTTTTTTCTTAAAAAAAAAAAAAAAAAATGCTGTTTTTCATTAAAAAGCAATCCTGCTCACAACCTGTGGGCATCGTTGGTCCCGGACACAGAAAACCCCTATAGAAGGAAAAGCAGCTTCTGGGAAGCTGCTATGGAGATCCTATCTCTGGTGTGAGAAAACAGCTCAGAGTGGGTTTGGCATGGAAACCAGGTAGACCATCAAGGCATGCCAGCTTGCCCCTGATTGCCACCTGGAAATTATTCTGTTTAACTTGAGCTGACATGCACTCTGAAGAATTATTTAAGTATCAACAATATCAGCCACTTCACTGTGATTGTTTTAGCAGAAATTCACATTATAAAGGAATGGGGGGAGTGAGCTGCTGTCTGTTTGTTGGTGTGGAGGCTGAGATACTCAACCTCTCCCCACTTACTATGTTCAAACTTACTCTCAGGGTGGGAAAAGGCATTCACCACTCTTTTTCATCATCTGTTCTTTATGAGCACTGAAAAACAGAGATTAGGATGCTTCTCTTAGTGGCAAAAACAGTAAGGCCACTTTGCCCACACATTATTACATGAACTTATAGGCACAGCCCTAATGCTGGGTTTAATTTCAAAATTTAAAAACAAAGAACAAACCAGGCATTTTTTATTAATATTATATTAAGTAATTACTAATAATGTACCATAGGGATAATTTCAAAATTAAAAATCACCCAGTATATGTTGCAGCTGGTGATCAGAAAAAAAAGGGGGAAGCAGAGTTGTGGGAAGATTTCTGTGGCATAAATTAAATTCTGCATGCCACATAGGATCTGAGATCACAGAATCACAGAATCACAGAATTTCTAGGTTGGAAGAGACCTCAAGGTCATCGAGTCCAACCTCTGACCTAACATCTAAATGTCTTTTAAAGACTTCCAGGGATGGTGACTCCACCACCTCCCTGGGCAGCCTGTTCCAATGTCTAACAACCCTTTTGGTAAAGAAGTTCTTCCTAACATCCAACCTAAAACTCCCCTGGTGCAACTTAAGCCCATTCCCCCTCATCCTGTCAGCAGGCACGTGGGAGAACAGACCAACAGATCCTCCTGCAGAGCCTTCCTACCCTCGAGCAGATCGACACACACACCTAACTTGGTGTCATCTGCGAACTTACTGAGGGTGCACTCAATGCCCTCATCCAGATCATTGATGAAGATATTAAAGAGGACTGGCCCCAGCACCAAGCCCTAGGGCTTAACTATAGTTAAGATATTATTTGTTGAAGGGTATATGACACACAGTTGTTATGTCATCTAACTCCTCTGAGATCAGCGGGATCCTTTGATGCAACCTTAGAAGTTCACTTTCTCATACACTTCTAAACTGTAAAAAATATAAAAATAATTTTAAAAGAAACCCTTCTTGTGAGTAACCACCAGGCTTCCTCTCCTTAATTTGTGGGTCCTGGTGTCCTTGTGTGCTTTAAACTGACTGTTGCAGCTGAATTTCTACATTTCTATTCCAGCTTCAAAATTAAGGATCACTGCCATGGAATTTTTTTAATCAGGCTTACTACAACCTTTAACATAAGTCTTTATTGGAATGATATCCATTAAAAGTACACATTGCCACATGGCTGTTCATGGCCTTTAGTGACGAAGGTTGGTTTCAGCAGCTCTTTGATGAAGGAAGTCAGAACCAAAGGGTTTTCTCCTCCATCTTTCCTCATTTGTTGATAGGGATTTGTTGATAGGGAAAAAAAAAAAAAAAAGAAAAAAAAAAAAAAAGAAAAAAAAGAAAAGAGATCATCTCATTTTCCCTTCATACTTTATTTTCAGGATTAAGACTACTTCTAATTTCATGTGTGCAGGACTAATCTGCAGAATTACCCATCCTGATGGTTTTGCAAGATTATTTGGGCTCTACCAGCAGTCTTAACTGCCTGCTCATTCCTGTCTTGCAGATTTTCCTTCTTGCACACATCATCCTGTGCCCCATTTGGGCAACTATATCACAGGTCTCAGTTTGCCTCTTCATTACAGTGGCTATTTTTTACATACATAAGGCAAGCTGTGTTACAAAATGCTGTTAGCAGTGCTAACAATGCTATGAAATGCCCATAAAGAATCTATGTTATTTTACTGTGCTTATTTCTGGGTTCCAAGGAAAGCAGAACAGGACTCTGCTTTGGCTATAGTGATAAACAGACCTCATCAAAACAAAGAAAGTGAGACAGAGGTTTCACCCCTATCTGCACTAAAACAGAAGGACAGGCCAAGCTGGCCAGTGTTAATAGGGTCAACTACAACATTTCAGATGGCGTTTCATGCACTTGGTACAACAACTTCTGGCTACGTCCACCTCTTTATCTGTTCACAGTGCCATTCAGCTACTTGAACCAAGATCAGAGCCCTGTTCTGCTGAGTGCACATAGAAAACTGATTTTGCCTCAATAAATTAAAATCTAAACAGATGAGACAATCCCACAGCTCAGGAACATCGCAAAGGTGCCATTTGATTTTCCCAGCATGAGCCAAGAAGGCTCCTGCAGAGCTGCAAATCAACCTAGTCCTTCCAGGTCTAATGAACCATGGCTTTCTGTATACATATGCATACGTATACAGAAAGGATATATATAAACTCTGCCTTTGAGAGCAACTCTGAGCACATGCTTGGATAAAAGTGTCTTGGGTCCACACTGTCCAGGAAGCACTGTCTTCGGGTTTTGTTTGGGAAAACTGTGATAAAGCCCTGACTTTATCCACACCTTAAAATGGACACCTCCATATCTACCTGCTCTGTGAACGGATGGATATACTTGTGCATCTGTTCCTACGAATCCCATCTGCAGGTAGAGTGGTGCTACCCAGCACTGCAAGATTAAGGGAAGAAGGGGTTGATGAGAGAAGGGGTTGATGAGTCATCAGAGGATGTTCATGAATGCAGAGCAAGCAGAGGTCCTCAGTTCATCTGCAGGCACCTCAGAGAACACAAGTGCCCAGACCTGCTCTCTAAAACCAGACCTTCAGGACTTTGTCACTGTGGACAAGAGGACCAACTTATAACGGAACATGACTGAGTTTTAGTTTAATTGTTGTTTACATATTTTCATCTCATTCTTAGAGATATATTAGCTATGAAGTACAATTCATAGCCTTTCCTGTTGGAATAACATAATTACATTATGCAGTGTTAGGTGAAATAAATTCATAATGCCAAATGCTATAATTAAGGCTGTGTTGGCCAGCCCATTTTTAAAACCCTTGCTTCAGTCATGAGTTTCTGAAAAATTTATCTTTTCTAGCAAACTGTATGACATATATCCATGTCAGTGGATGGGAATAATTACTCCAAGTATAATTAATGCAATCTGAAGGGCTTCAATAGTCATGGAGTTATTATGCAACTGCACAATAATTAAGTGATCAAGTAACTACTCAGTAATTTCATGGTGATTTGTGCTATGTACCATATTTGCCTTGCACAAACAAATAATGGTGTCATACAGTTCAGAATGGATGTGAATATCTGCATGTCAATGCTAAAATACATGGCAGATTTTTATGACTGGCTCCCAAAACAGCCACTGTTTCCAAGCATGCTTTGTGTAACCATGAAGATCAAGAGGCATGTCTATTTTTAATGAAAGTGTATATTCATATGTATATAAGCACTTCCATGGGTGAAGATGGAACAATGTCATATTTAAGTCTTGAAAATATTTAGGACACTAACCATGATGCACGCCCAGGTCCTGAAATCAGGACTGTGACAGTGGAGAGGGTTCTTCACAAAGCTGATCTGTACAGGGAATAGAGTGCACAGGCTGACAGTGTTCAGGGCTGCAAATCAAGTACTGAGAGCCCACTCAGATGTTCATAATGTGCACAAATTTTTGGGAGCAAATCCTGGAACATCAGTGCTGTAGCCTTTGGAAAGTCAGATATTGCTATTAAAAGATCTAATAAACAGTCTTTGAAACAAAAGGGATAGTACAGGTTGTCATTAAAAAGCTTTTTGTTGTTGTTGTTTAAATGAAATCACTACTCTAGTGACACATTATCACCTTACTTTCTGTATTATATTAATAAAGTGTCTGCCTCTAACTCTATTGGAGAGAATAATTTTGGTAAATAGAAAATGTCCTGGACCACACCCCAAATGCCTGTAAAAATCCAAAACAGAATATACTAATCCCAGATAAATTATTGCATGCATTTTTAATGTGTGTTTATACAAATATATTTATATTTGTATCATATGTTTATGTTTTTATATTATTTGTAAAACTATTTATTTTATATTATTTATAATATAATTAATATTTATATCATATAACTTATATTATGTAGAATAATATCCGCATCTGATATTGGGCATATAGCCATATCCTAAAAGTCTACTCATGTCTGTAAGTAGTCACCCAACAGGTTAGACTTGTCTGACTGGTATTAGCTCTTAGCTCATCCAAACAGCCCAGACAGGAGCTGAACAAACTATTTCCAGTACTCAGACAGAGCTTTCACTGATCATTTTTTGTGCACAGTTCCCTGACTGTGAAGTACAACAGACAGGTACAGCATGGGCATGGGGATAGCATGTTAGTTGATGAATCAGGTGAGAGAAGTGCATATTGCCCAAAACTGTAACCAGCAACAAGGCTATCCCCAGCAGGCCATGAATAATTCACATGCCATGTAAACTGAGACAGAAATGTGTGAAAGGCATCAGAAGAAGGAGCGCTGTCAATGAAACATGTCCTGCCCATTCAAGTGGGCTGTAGATAAGAAATATTTTCAGAAGCTAATCTTGGCAATGCTTTATGTCATCTCCACTCTAAGTTTCACAGCTATTTTTTATAAGGTTGCCCTTTGTCCATGCTGGCTGCAAGGATCAGGACACAATTTGGTGGTCTTAAGCTTTGACCATCAACTCTTTGACTAACAAAGAAAAGCAAAATATAACAAAAAGAGAATTAGAGAAAGAGAGCACCAGATGGAGAAGAGATGAAATTGTAGGTTAAAATGTAGTCCCAAACCAGGTAAAAGACACAAATGGACACCAAATAATGTTTCTTCATAAACTGTCTCTTGCAGAAGCAATGATAAAGCAAAGAGCAAGGTGAAAAGTAGAAAATGTAAGAAACTGGAATATTGAAAGTGGGGGCAGAAAAAACCACTGTGATGTGAAAGTTGATTCAAATTAATATTTCACTGATTTCTGTCAATAGTGATTATTTACCTTTTTAAATTAAAGCTGTCTGTAACATTTCTTCATTCAATGCAGGGATGGAGGTTAATATCTGTTATGCTGTTCTTTTTAATACTAGCCATTTATGTTTTAAATATATTTCACAAGTTCCTTCACACACAGAATATGCAAACAACAACAAAATAGTTTCTTACAATGTGAACAGTCTTTAGGAATTGTTCAGGGAATAAAATAAAGTGTTGCTCTGTTCTGATTCATTTTGTTGGTGAATTCAGCTTCTTACAGCCTAAAAATCTTAATGCATTGGAGATATGTTCCTCCCTTTACGGATGTGTAGACTTGAGTACAGTAAATGACATCATTAGTGGCATTTATTAAAGGTGTTTCTTTCTGTCAAAAGAAAAAGTTTTCACAGATTGCATTTTCTTCTATACCACCAACAAACGGGCAATTTGGCAATACTGGCAATGAAATGTAGTGCTGTATCAAAGAGGTGTTGTTATCTTCCTGAATGTCTTAATCCTAATTACATGTTGGTTTCCACATTTCATTCCCCCTGGCTCGCAAACACCTAATTTCTGCTGAAAATGGAGATGCAGACAATAAACTTGACTAACTCTAGGGATATCAGTGGAAGCTCCTCCATGGTAATATGCATTGAAAACCTCCCAGTAATCCCAGAGTTCTTGGGGGGGGGGGGGAGGGGGGAAGGAGGGGGGTCTTTCATAGTGATCCCAGGCCCAAAAAAAATGACCCAACACTAACACCTGCTCTTTTTCTGAGCAAGCAAGGTAAATTTTAAGGACATACACACTGCAATTAATGAGGGAAAAATACAACACCCTTGTTTAATATACATTATTATTAGTAGTAGTAGTATCACTATTATTATTATTATTTTCCTGTCTTAATAAACTGTCTTTATCTCAATTCATTCGCTTCACTTTCCCATTTCTCTCCCCCATCCCGGGGGAGGGTGAGCAAACGGCTGTGTGGTGTTTAGCTGCCGACCTGGTTAAACCACAACACACAAAGCTAACGAGACCAAAGCCTCCTGGACTAAACTATGTCTACATACAGAGTTAATCTTTGCATCCCCAGTCCAACAGTACAATAAAACTGCAGCTGGTGCAAGCTAAGTGGCACAAAAGAGAGGACAGAGCATGAGGGTGATGCTGTGTTGTTCTCAGCAAGGTCCTGGCATGTAATTTATTCCTGGATGATTTTTAATTTATCTGTGGGGCAAACATCACTCTCAACCAATTGATCTCTTGATTTTCAGGAGAAAGATTTCCGAAGACTGGTAAGCAATCTTGCTCATGTAAATGGCATGAGAGGGGAATGAGTATCTCCATGCCTATTTCCAACCAAAACAAGCCAGAAGCATGCGTTCACAATGTTCCCAAAACTACCCACCTGAAGCAACTGAGACTGCTCGTGAAACTGACAGTTCTGACCAAATTCAGTCCTGAACATCTCAAAACAAAACAAAACAAAACAAACAAACAAACAAACAAACAAAAAACTACAGAATCAAGGTCAATGCCATACAAGGGTCCCAGAGGGTTTGTGATGGTAATGAGAATATCATCTGTATTATTTCAAGAACCAAAATGTTTGAGCAACTGTGGTTTTTTGCTTTTAGACAGGGAGATAGGCTTTTATCACTGTCATGTACTCATTACTGTGAGTGGTGTGACCACAGTCGGAAAATGGAGAAGCTTGTGTGGCTATTTGTGTTCCTACACCAGTGAGAAGCAAGCTTCAGTTACAGCTTCTGTTCCACCTTCAACTTTTTTTCCTATTCATTAAAATTTGGGGAAGGGAAGGGAAGGGAAGGGAAGGGAAGGGAAGGGAAGGGAAGGGAAGGGAAGGGAAGGGAAGGGAAGGGAAGGGAAGGGAAGGGAAGGGAAGGGAAGGGAAGGGAAGGGAAGGGAAGGGAAGGGAAGGGAAGGGAAGGGAAGGGAAGGGAAGGGAAGGGAAGGGAAGGGAAGGGAAGGGAAGGGAAGGGAAGGGAAGGGAAGGGAAGGGAAGGGAAGGGAAGGGAAGGGAAGGGAAGGGAAGGGAAGGGAAGGGAAGGGAAGGGAAGGGAAGGGAAGGGAAGGGAAGGGAAGGGAAGGGAAGGGAAGGGAAGGGAAGGGCCACTGTCTTTCATGACACCACAAGTGGAAGTTGAGTCTGTGAAAACATCCTCAGAAGCAATAAGCTACTAGGTGAGAATGCACTGGATCTGAATTCAGGAGAATAAACATAATATCTAACTCAGATACTGCTTTGGTGGTATGTTTCTGATAAAGCCACACTCTGCTCAGTCAGATCTACTGTCCATCCATGTGAGGGAGATAGCACATGAAAATAATTCTTCACATAGTACTTCCATGCTTTATTTCTGTCTTGAATCATTTGTTTCCTTCCTTAATCTTGCATCCCTGCACTCTATTCCTTGCTGCTGATGACACATCACCACTCCTTCATCCCAATGTCCACATGTATATTAATGATGTAATGCCTCACAATTTCCTTTCCTGGAGGCAAGTTCTGAATTATACTTGTCCTGTGTAAGTGCACTGCACCCCTTTTTCAACTCTGCCATTCTTCTTGAAATGTCAGGAGCTTAAGTCTGACATTTCTGTCAACCTGGTACAGATGTCCTCTATGTGAAGTAAGGAAGAAATACATCCCTCTCAAAGGACTTAATGTTGCATCAGCTCAGGTTTCTTCATTCATCTAAGCACTATTCCTAATGAAGACAGAAACAGACATCTATATAACTTATCAGGTATTATTACAAAGTGCTGTATCGGTGCTTCAGCAGTTTATGCAAGAAAGCATTTTGCATTGGGAGCATATGTCTTCAGACAGGGCACAGCTAATTCATTATGCATACCTAGATTCAAAATTAAATTGATGTTTTATTAAGTCCTTAAAACTTAAAATTCTTAAAGCTTCCTTTTATGTGCTGTTGGCACAGATGGAGAAGCAGAGCCTCAATCTCTCTGAAACTGAAGCTTGCAGAAGCAGCAAGGTAGACAAGACTGGGAAAGTACTGTGTTATCTCCTCTTTTGTGTTTGATTCTGCATGAGAAAAGAATCAGACAATAAAGGGTGTAAGATAAGGTGAAAGGACACAGGAATGAAGGGGCATGACCAGAAAGGTGAAATCCTAGCACAAGGTTATCAACACATGGCATTTGTAAAAGCCACTTCGAAGTGGTATGTGAGCCAGCAAACAGCCAGGTGTTTCCTTTTGCTTGCTGGAAAACTGTGGATTTCTGAACTAAATTAGTAGAAATTGGATGAAATTTACTAACAGAAAGTGCAAGTCCAAGCACAGAAATAACAGGAATTTGTGTATACACAGAGAAATCTGAGAGTAGGAATTAGTCAAGGGAGGAGGAGATCTCAATTACAAGAGCTGAAAAATGCAAGCATGATATTAGGATGTTCCAGAAAAGAGCAGTATGATACTTCCATCCTGGACATTGGTGAAACACCCTGTACATCCACAGAACTCTGTAATATTGGTTGCATATCTTTGAGAAAAAGAAAACTGAACTGCAGAAAAGGGGGATTAAATTAGTCAGGGAAATAGCATAGAAGGAAGACTGAAAGAGTATGGCCATTTGTGTTTGTAAATGAGGGCTGAGCAGGGCCAGAATGGTTCCCTATAGATAACCGCACTTATAAATAAATGCATACCTGGGAGAAAGAAGGACTGTTTAAAATAAATAAATAATAAATAATAAAAAATAAAAAAGTGCATTTATTTCCTCTGTACATGAGCACTTTTACGCCAGAAATAAGATGTTTCTAACTATCAAAGCCATAAGCTTCCAGAACAGAAACACATGTCAGGGGAAATGATGTGAAGCAGCAAAAGGATTTTAAACAGTGCTTGTTTATTTTTAAGAAGTTGTATGATGCAATTGGTGGCAATATTTGGAGGCTGTACTCATGAGTCCTGAAGGGATATCTGGATTAGGAATACTTCTGTCACCCTTTCAAAGGTTTTTGGATATTTTTTTTTCTTCCCAGAATGCCTTGCAGGTTCCTGCCTGTTAAGCCATCATTTTGTTTCCTTTCTCCTCACCTCACCTCCCTGCCCAGCATTCCCTTTGCGCCTCTGTTCACCATTCCGTCTTTCTCTTGAGGCTTTATGCCATGGGAATATGTAGTCACATCAGCATACATAAATAAATCAGATGCAAAAGTCTATACTTCTGTCCTCTACAAAATCTGTTTGAATTTTGACACAGGTGTATGACTGTGTTTCTGACAACATGCTTTGTTTTACTCTGCCGTAAAATTAATTAGTAGAATACTGTTAAAATAATGTCTAAAGGCAAAACAGTCATCCCTATATATCATGTGTTTCTTGTATCAGCAGTAAATATAACTTAGGTTTATTCTAGGTCTATCCTATGCATTTTTCAGTTGTATAAGACAGTGCTGTATCTGGTATACTCTGCAGGCTAGGGGCAGTTTTTCTGTAAGAATATTTAAATAAATGTATACCTCAGGCATTTTCTATCTTTGAGCTCCAGCTCATGAGGAAAGAGTAGCAAAATGAAACACTTAATTTGTAGGGTCAATTTCTTTTCTTCAGGTGTTTTCTCTTCAGAAGTAGTCTGATTAACTGCAACACAATTTTACCTCTTCTGACTGCATTAGTAATGTGTGTCTAAGAAAAGCTATGTTGTGTCAGCAAGCAAAGCTCAGGATCATTTTATTTGCTAGCAATGCTAATCATACTGTCTGGAGAGCATGTCAGAGTTTTGCAGCTTGAGCCAAATTAATAGTCTTTTGTTGTGCATGCATAGTATTTGAGGAATTCAGATCCAAACACCATATTTTATGTCAAAGTGAACTGGAGAGCTGTTTACACAGGAGCACTAGCTTCAGAGCAGCACAGGAAAGCTAATACTTTGCAGAAAGGTGTCTGGAGACCAAAAGAAGTTTTTCAACCGTCCAGTGAAATGAGCCCTCCGGACTGAAGTGGAGGCAATGATCTGATTCTCACTACAAGCAGCTAAGTCTTTAAAGTCCACCAGATAAAAGCACTGGTCAAGCCTCAGAGACTAGATATTCCCGCGTGAAACATAATACGGCATGAAATGAAAAGAGATCCTGTGCTTTTAACCAACAACTCTTTGACAATGAGTCTGAGTGTAAGCAGATGTTGTTGCTACATAAACAACCAAGTCCTTTGTCCATGTAGGCCTTAAGAGCTTAGTTTCTAATGGATCGGTGGATGGCCTTGATTTACACAGTTCAGCAATAACACTGGAAATACTGTTTTATAGCCTTAGAGATAACTACTTACTTAACGCCAGGCATTTTGTGACCACATTAATACCCCTTAAAGACATTTACTATGCAACAAAGCAAATGTTTAACGGATTTTACTAACGAGGTTTTCCACTCTTGTCAGAGGTAAGGTCCTGGAAGTCAACTTTGGAGTTTGAAGTGAAAGCTGCAGCCCCTGGAGCTGTTTGTTTGAAGCACTGAGAACTTAAGAGGTCTGTAGGTGAAGCTCAGAGAAATACTTCAGAGTCGCTCAGTTTTGCACTCCAACTGTGTCTTTTCCATCATGGGACACAAGCGCTGTCATGTGCCACCTTCAGTTCTGCTCACCAGCACCATGTGTCCATATTATGGCCCTCAGGGCCATGTTTGTCCCAGCCACTGTTTCCAACATCCAAATTCTGGATGAGAGCAGGACCACAGGCAGGCAGGAGGGCAGGATCTGGCCTCTAGCCATTCCTCAAAGGGGCCTATTCACCAACCACTCTTTGGCCTTGCTTACTTACTGAGCCATCTCCACACAGGATTTTGCCCCACACCTGAAAATACATCTCCTTTATCCTCAAAACTCTTGTTAAATCACACTGTGTGGATGTGTACTGTGGGTTCTGAGGAAGCAGCTCATTATGAGGATAAAACAAGGTATTTTGTATTAGTCGTTGTACTGAGCAGAATGAGGAGCCCTACGAAGCAGCAGCCTCTCCTTTGCGCTCCAGGACACACTTGGCCTGTTATCTACTTGTCACAGTACGGCATGTTTAGGGTCTAAAATCATAAGTTTGAATGAGAGAGCTGCTTCCTTTTTCTAACAAACGCAGCTTGTTTATACAAACAAAACACTGAGGCAACAGAGAGAGAACGGAAGGAAGTTTTCCAAGCAAACCAGCAATATTTTCAGGATTAATATTATTGAACGTTGTGACTGATTCCAAGATTCACTTCCCTGTAAGTCTGATGTGATTTGCTAATGATAAATGCACATTTCTGACCAGAAAACAGGGCATAAATGGCATAAATTATTGGGGGGGAAAAAATAAAAAAAATAAAAAATAAAAAATTGATAAAATATTATGCAAATAACAAACAACAAAAAGCTACTGCAGGTAAAATCACACTATCTGTGAAATTTATTACTACAGATACTAGAAATATACTTTATTGTTTAAGTGGTATGTTTTCTTTTTCATACATGACAGAAATATGCATTTCTGATCAGAACACAGAGTGTATATTATTGTGAAAAAGCATTGATAAAGTATTGTGCAAATAATACATAACTGGTAAGTACAGGTGAAATCAGTACCTGTGATATTTATTACCGTATATATTAGAAATATACTTTATAAGTGTTGTATGTTTTCTTTTTCTTATCTGACAGGATGACAAAATATTTACCTGGTAATAACACTGAAATGGAATTTTTTAAAGGGAAGAAATTGCAAGAAATTGCTTCATACGTAGGTTCTTGAGTGTGTCATTGCCACTTTAATAAGAGATAACAAGGTTTAAATAAAAGCAGTTGCGATAATACTATAAGCAAAATGTATTTTAAATGACACTTCAGTTTAAATTTCAGTTTTCTTTTCCTACTCTTTACCTTATATTGCTTTTTTAATTATAGAATCCTTTCAGTAGTGGATTAAATAATGCCTTTAACTTAATATATTTGCCAATTTAAAGAAGTCATGCATAAATCAGATGACGGGGATGTAAATTCTGAGTCATCTGAGTCATATTTCACCGCCATTTTTCATAAAGAAATGCATTCGTTGCTTATTTCAAATCCTTTTACAAAGTTTTCAGACAAAACAAGGTCAAAGCACATATAACACCAGATCAGCAAAGAGCAAAGGTCAATGGTTTGTAATGCTGGTTTTTAAAGGTGGTAGGTCAATGTGCAAAGCTGGAGGATTTTTTTAGAATAAAGAAACACATCTTCTGTTGAGGATACTGCAAAAGAGAGGTCTAGTTTTAAAGCATTTATTTTAAAAGACAAATACCTCCCTAACAACAACTCCTTGATGTCTCTGACACAAGAGACATGCAGAAGTCATTAAGGCTGTCCCAGCGGAGCTCCTACAGTTGCTTCACTTTAGGGTGGGTGTGAGTATGCTTAAAATTAAATTACTTTAAAATAAAGTTAGAGCACTAAGCAATATCCTGCTTTTGACTCAGCAGGGTTTCCCGTGAGAAAAGAAAGTGGGCAAAGAGAGCTTAGAAAGACAGACAAACATATTTACCCCTAGGTGGAAGGTACAAATTAAATTAGCCTGCCACAAAAGGGAGATGTTTTCTCCTTCTGTTCAGATGTCATGGTAGTGAGGAAACATCGTCTGGGGCCAAGAAAAATGGCACAAATGCATTCATCTAAGCTACCATTCATCCTGTTCCAAGGTCTAAACAGAGCACATAAAAGAACAGCCCTGCTGAAGCACTTCCTCTCCTTAGTTACCAAATTGGGACTTGCAGGGGAACATGGGAGCAGAGGGTGGGGATATTTCTAGAATGGGTTTTGCTATTATAGTGGGAATGACTGAGGATGTTGTAGACCTGATGGGACTGGGTTTGAAATGCTGTTGCTATAATCCGACTCCCTGTTTCACTGGGGGAAAGCTTCGCTTGTGCTCGGTGTGATGTATTTATAGGTGCACTGCAAACTTTTCCACTCTCCCTCTCAAGCTGGAAAACAACAGAAGCACTTCCTGAGAGTCAAGGATATCTTTTATTGTGCCTCATTAATATGCATGTTTTTGGCACTTGCGTGGGTTCAGCTGGTATGCTTTCCAGTATCTCATTCTTTATTTATATGAGACTGGGAGGTGTGACCTATGGAGCCAGTTGGCTGTCATGAATTGGAATATTCATTAAGCCTTGTGAATTATGCATTGGACTGCTTAGAACACCAAGAGCCACAGTTGATCCAGCCAGAACTCTTAACTGCTTCCCATTAGGTGGAATGATCCACAGATTGGTAAAAACATACATGTGTGCTGTTTGCTGCAGAAATAGCTGTGCCTGTAATCCAAGGGAGTGCTTGGGGATTTTGTGACTCACAAGTCACAAAGTCACTCTAATCTTCATTTTTGTGTTCATTGAAGAGTTTTAGAGTTGTACTACTCTTGCAAGTCACAGTTGCACCATGCTTCTGTAGATTTTGAGCTTTCCTTCCAATCATTCAGCAGCCTGTAAAATAAATTGTTTTCTTATCAGGCTTAGAGGTCTGCAGCAGGCAACAAAGCCTAAAAGAAAGCCTTGTTATGGATATCAAATGCTGATTTATGTGGGAATTCAGTGTTAAGATTAAAAAACAATTCTCAAGAGTTCAGGTATTCACAAAAATAATAATAATAAAAATAATAGTAATAACAACTAATTAAACCACAACAACAAACAGAAACACGTATTTCCTGCCTGCATGGTCATTTTGTGTTTTCTTTGGTTACGTTAAATTTCACATAAAGGCCAGATCTGATTTTCAGTTATTGCTTCTGTGTTTTGTACATGTATTAATGTTATATTTATCTTATTGGTTATGAACTACAGTTGCATACAAAGATTTTTTCGTCTCTAAAGCCTGTGGTCAGCATCTTATTTTTCTATTCAAAAGCACCAACTACATAATCTGCTTAAACTGCAATGTGTAAAATGTACCATGCCGTTGTATTCCTACAGAAGACTTAAGAAGGAACCAAGAGGTTAAAATTAATATATGCATGCGTGTGTGTGTGTGTGTGTGTATGTGTGTATGAAACTTGACATGTTGAAATTAATGAAAGATCTTAAAAGCACTGGTCACTTCAATAGTATCAACAGGTCTCAGTGCAGAAGGGTTGTCCTGTCACCTTATGACCTTTTAGCTTGAGATTTGTAGTTGCAGTATGAACTGCAAGCCAAAACTGTAAAAAAAAAAAAAAAAATCTTTCACTGAAAAGTCTCCACATGGATTTTCCATTTGTCATGATGAGTTATGGACTAGATTTAAGTCGTGGTCTTTCTGCTGATACGTACCTGCTGAAGCAAGTAGCAACACTATGAGAAGTAGTTGCGTGAGGTAAGTCGCTTATTGCGCAATCCAAATTTGCAGCATTGTTTGTGATAAGTTCTGTGGCCTGGCCTGAAAGTGGATAGCCTGATCTATGAAAAGGTCACGGGTGAGCCCTGTATAAAATGGCATTGTTTACAGTTTTTTTAGTGAAGAGATTAGCTGTCATTTATTTCCACATACCTTAACTGAAGAGCTTTAAAGGTTCCCAGCAAGAGCATGTTCTTTTCTCTTTCTCAGCCTGTCACATACTTGTCAGATTCAATAAAATTCCTTACCTGAATTATGCAGATGAGGTTTTGTTGTGTCCAGCACCCATCATTGTTCATCTCCACTACAGCTGAAACTTCTAGCAGCCCTCTTGCTTATACTGCATGATTTCAGCACTCCTTAGGTCAAGACCTTTCAACCTCAGGGCTTGACTTGTGCCACAACCATTTGACAAATCGCCCAGGCCTTTACAAAAGCTGGTTGAGCTCCAAAGTGACTGCTCTCTATACACCACTGTTTCACTATTTTGACATTTCCTTCTCACTTTTCTCCTCAGTAATTAGACAAAGGAAGAAAAAGACATTTGTGTCCAAGGAATGCTTTCATTTTGGGCTGTGATAAATGGCTACCCTTTCCAAGAAGCTGCAGTCCCACTGTAGGAGAAAGTTTTTTCACAAGGAAGCTGAGAAAGGATAACTACCAATTTCTGCCTTTTGGTGGTGGAACATGACATGTTTCACTGTAAAACCTGCATGGTGTGTCTATTGATCTTACATAGCTTTTTCACCCAGGTGAAGTAATAGAGTCAAACAAGTTGTCCAGATTCTAGGTTCATTCATTAGTAGCTTGACATAGGACAGTGTTTAGCATAATGGATGGAGTAGAAGACCAAGCTGGGTTAAAATATAAATGATGAAACAAATGAAAGCATGTCTCTTCAAATTTTTATTTTATTTATTTATTTATTTTTAATCTAGTTTGCATAGCATGGACAGAAGAGACAGGAGCTTTTAATCCCACTTCTGACACTGATTCTTTTTCTTTCTTTGGTCAATTTGCTTCTCAGATTTAGCTTCTCCATATGAAATCTGCAAAATATAAGTATGATATTTACAGCCTCTGTAAAAGGTTTGGGAGTCTGTAAGTGAAGAGCTCTGTGTGAAGCATGAGGCATTATTAAAAGCAGCAGCAGTTGTAACATCGTTCTTCTATTGAATGTCTCCAGTTTAAAGCACTGCTTAATTTAGAAGAGCTCATTCTCATCAGAGCACGTTAACCCCTGCTGCCCATAGTTTTTCATGAATTTCTCTTGAAATAACACTAATTTATTGGACTATCAATGATTTGACATATTAGTGGAGCATGACAAATTCGAAAGTATTTTCAAGTCTTTCAGATCAAGATCTTTGAATTGTATAAGTTTGCATGGTTAAAACAAAACTGGCATTGTAATATCAAATATTTCTTAATAGAGAGAACTTATGTCAACCATGTTTTTATAAGCTTCTTTCAGATTATTGTGTTAATGCTTATTGTTCCATTGGGAAGAATGGCTGCCAAACATATAAAATAATTGAAGCTACATGTGACTCAGTAGTTAGAGCTACAGCAAGGAATTAGTGTGTTACAATTCATGGTATAGTTAATCTGTCTCTTCTGTTCATGGTAATGCATTAATCAGAACATTACCAAATCACATTACCAAATCACTCAAATTACTTTTATGATCTGATACTACATTAGGACTAATAAACCAACAAAGCTGCCCTTGGAGTTCTGTGCATGATATATGATCAATTTCTCACATGCTTGTAATTAAGAGCAGGACAAACACCAGAATCTTCTAAGTACTTAATTTTGTGTGGCACAGGACTAGCATACTTCTTTTTGTAGTATTGCTATCTCATGACACTACCTGTTCCTCAGGAATCAAAGAACTTAGAGAGTATCATAGGGTAGGATAGATGCATTTGCAGCATAACTTCCATGTAACATACTGGAGGGAAGCCATGACATCTAGAAATGTTGGCTTTTAGGAAACTGAAGTCTTGTATGCTGTCCATTTTCACTTCCTGCATGCATCATGTAAACATATACATAATGTGATTATTTTGGAAGCAGTTCTAATATTGTCAAAAAAATAAAAAATAAAAAATAAAAAATTGGCTTGATTTCTTTGGCTCAGAAAAAGGAAAGGCCCTCTAGAAATTTCCCATGTTAATGTGATAGACCGGATAGCTTTGTATACCTGAAACAACACAGCCCCAGGGCTGGTAGTACATTCCTGCTCACACTTCCTTCCTAGTGCATGTGAATGTGAGGGGGTGGGATGGGGTGGGAAACCATGGGAATCTTTAACTAGTACAGCATTATAGAAACAGTTAACTGGGCAGAACCAAATCTAATGATGCTAGAAAGCAAAATAAGCACGTCTTCATTACTTTCTCAGGCAAAGTGCCTTGCTGGCGTTAGAATGCCAGCCTGCCTTCACTTACTGAGCACAGTCAGGTGCAGACTGATATCTTCCTAACAGCCTATATGAACTTTCTTCCAGCTTTCTTGTATATGCATGAGCTTGCTATCTGAAACTTAGTGGTATTTACATTTAACTTTTTTTTTTTTCATTTGTTTCCTACTCATGCCTTGAATGTGTTAATCACCAGTTTGTAAGTCTTAAACTTCCACTTATATAAAAAACGTATATGTATTACAGAATCACAGAATTTCTAGGTTGGAAGAGACCTCAAGATCATCGACTTCTATTAAGGACAAACCATGTCATGGTCCTAAAGAAGTACAATAAACAATTAAATAAAATACCCATCCAGAGCCTGTTCTGCTGAAATAAGACAAAAGATTTTGACATTTGAGAAATTACATAGACAACTGCTGTTAACGCTTGCGTAATAAGCATTGCGTCCATTAGAGTTCTGCATAGCATTAAAAGAGTAAATTGCAGATAATTTTCCACTGAAATAACTTTAATAGTCATTCAGAAGAGCAAAGCAAGCTAGTATCTAATATTTGGATGTGTTTACACCAGCAACTCAGCATAAATGAGAATAGAACAGTAACTATTGTGAAACATACCCCTAAAAATATTCTTGGAGCAGGAAAGTAACAGCTATCTCAAGGGTAAATATTGCTGAAGTTGTTTTCAGCCATCTTATCTGGAAATAAACAGGATTCATCTCCTGTATAATCAGATGAAATTAAGAAATCTAGAGTGGTTTAAGTGCTAGCATCACCATTGAAGTTTTCTATTACCAAAGGCAAGCCACAGTAACTTACTTCATGTGTGCAGCATCTGCTCTTCTATGTTTTTGCTGATTACACTGAAGTATACGTTTAGAAAAATAAGATATATTTTCAAGGAATTTTTAGTTCATTAGCCAGTTAGCCATGATTGCCATTCCTTCCACTTCTTAGACTGAATGAACCACCTTGTACCTAGACCTATGGCAAGTAGACCCCATTTGTACCCAGTTAATATAGGTGTTTTGATCTGGGCAGAAGCAGTCAGGTCTCGTTTCTTTGAATAGTTGTTCCAGGTAGGCTACCATTAGTGACAGAAATTAACGTGGCAAAAACAGTTCTGTGACTGATGCATACAGCTGAAGAGGCTATGTGTTTCAAAGCAAGAGAAATGAGTTGGCTGTGCAATCAAAAGTGGCCACTTATGTGTATGGTGCTGAAGCTTGAAACGCAGACCTCTTTTTTTCTTTGGAGAAAACCTTCCATCACAGGGATGAGGTCAGAGATCTTGAAGAGCTTTGTACACGGTCACTATTTCATTAACATCGAGACACTGATAATTGACAGGACATAGATAACCAGGATAACGTAATACAGACAAAACTTTGTGAAAACAAATCCACAACTCCACACAGTGGTCAGCCTCAAACAATTATAAGAGGCATTATAGAGGTCAAAAACCTTTTTTCAGTTCAGCTTGCATTTGTTGAAACAGTTGTGCATAAGAGACATAGTCAAATGTATGGGATGTGTAGTTTGAGCATTTTTTACCTCCTATTTCACTGTTAAAATTGCAGAGACCTGTTGAAAGAACTGTATATACTTAGTAACCAAGAAAAGTGTGCAAGGAGATTGGAGACAGTCTTCAAGAGGGTATAGGTTGTGTGCCATTTGTTGGCATTCAATATGAGACTTAAAAATTCTGATTGTTTTTTGATCAAATAACTTGACATTAAAGAGCTATTAAGTCCAGCATTGCTCTTTCTTCAATATGTAAGTTTTTAAACAAGACATTAAACTCCTTTATGCCTTAAGCTGAAAAATAATAATAATAATAATAAATAAATAAATAAATAAATAAACAGATATCTTCTTCACTGTTTCAGAGTTTTAGATATTGTGTCTGTATAGAATTTTTTTCAAACAGTAGTTGGCATCTGAAACATTAGGAACAGCTTGATCAGAATTTATTGCTTAAAATTGCTGCTGCTAGTGGTTCATAAAGTTTTGATATGTTAGTAGAGCCTTATTCATTACTGCAATCCGTGAATGATCTTCTTACCCTTTTGTTAGAAAGATATTTGTTTGCATTCTTGAGTTTCCTTTAAACTAGATCAGCCCAGTGAAGATTATCCTTCAACCTACTTTGCTCTTTTCCATATTTATCAAAGGATTTGTTTCTCCAGAATGCCAAAAAAATTCTCTGGAGATAGGTTCTTTTTGCTTTTCCTGTTAAATCCCTCCTATGCAAGACAACAAAATAATCTGAGACAACAAACCACTGTTATTCACAATAAATAAATAAATAAATCTGGGATAATTTTGCTTTATCCATTACCAATTATTTTTTAAAAAATTAACACTTTACATATAAATATGTATGCCACAGGTTTGCTACTCTAGGAACAAATAAAATGCTACTGGAAAAAGAATTTTTTAATACATTTTTATTTGCAAAAATTTTCAATTTATCTTTTCTAAATAGTGGCAGGAGACTCGGTATAACAGCCACTGCTTCTTTTTGCATGAGGATTTTAGTAAATCATGGAAAAGAGCTTTATATTCCCAAAGTGAGGTTGACTGGGACTGTGGTCCCTGCTATTCTAAATACCTCTCTGCACAGCTAACATAAAACTTAACTCTAGAAGTACCTGTTTCTGGTAATGATTCAGTTATCAGCAGCAATAGCTCCTTGACACCAAAACCTATTCCTGTTTTAACCATGCATAGAAATGCTCCAGCCTCAGAAAGCAGGACACATGACATACTTGGCCCTTCTTTTCTACCCTAAATAGCATGTTTCTGCTGATCACACTGAAAGGTCACACTGACCTGGGCCTGTTCTGGCAACATGTCCAACAATCAGGGCTCATCACAAAGCACGGTGAGAGCTGGTTTTCTCTGTGCTGGTGAGAGAGAAGGTGTTGGTAGTATGTTGGTAACTTGCCTATTGTGTGGTTAAGATCAAAATCTATTAAATTTAGCAAAAATTTAGCTTTAACTAAAACAAAATCTATAAAGAGAGAAAGAGAAGCAAAATCACTGGTGTTGATCTGGCTATCTATGCCAGATATCTAGCAGTTGATCTAGCTATGGTCTTTTGGCAAGTTCTGTGCATCAGAAAAAAAATGAAACAATTCTTCCCATCCCATCTCCGATCCTATCTGCTGAGGTGTATAGACACAACTTGCATTTAGGCAAGCTCCTGGAGAAAGTTTACTTATATCTGTTTAAGTGATTGGGTGATTAGTTTCTCAGCAGCATATCACAAAACATCATGCATGACTAAATGTAGTTCAAGATTCAGCTACAAGAGAAGAAAGCAGATGTGAAAGCAAAGAATCATGTATCATAAAATAATAGAATCATTAAGGTTGGAAAAATACTCTATGATGATCTGGTCCAACTATCCCTCTACCACCAATATGACCCAATAAACCATGTCCCTAAACACCACGTCCAACCTTTCCTTAAACACCCCCAGGGACGGTGACTCCACCACCTCCCTGGGCAACATGTTCAAATGCCTGACAGCTCTTTCTGAGAAGAAATGTTTCCTAATTTCCAACTTAAACCTCCCCTGGTACAACTTGAGGCCATTTCCTATAGTATTATCACTAGCTACCTGTGAGAAGAGGCTGAACCCCAGATCCCCACACCTCCCTTTCAGGTAGTTGTAGAGAGCAATAAGGTCTCCCCTGAGCCTTCTCTTCTCCAGACTAAACAAACCCAGTTCCCTCAGCTGTTCCTCATAGGACTTATTTTTGTTCCAGGCCTTTCATCAGCTTTGTAGCCATTTTCCCGACATGCTCTAGGGCCTTGATGTCTTTCTTGTACTGAGGGGCCCAAAACTGAACACAGCACTTGAGGTGCAGCCTCACCAGAGCAGAGTACAGGAGGACAATCACCTCCCTGGTCCTGCTGGCTGCACTATTCCTGATATAAGCCAGGATGCTGTTGGCCTTCTTGGCCACCTGGGCACACTGCCAGCTCATGTTCAGGTGAGGGTCCATCAGCACCCCCGATACTTTTCCTCAGCACAGCTTTCAAGCTATGCTGCCCCAAGCCTGTAGTGCTGCATGGGGTTATTGTGGCCAAAGTACAGGACCCAGCACTTTGCCATGTTGAACCTCATCCCATTCGCCTCTGCCCAAAGATCCAACCTGTCTATGTCCCTCTGCAGGGTCTTCCTAGAGTTCTTCAAAATCACAAACAATTACAGTTCTGCTGTTGTTATGTGTACATATCTATTTTAACATCTCTTGAGGACTCAGTCTGAAAGTTTTCTATCCTGAATGTGATAGCAAGTGCTCTGGTGGGCTCATGCTTTCTGCTGTGAAGTTGCGATCTTGCCATTGTATAGAACTGCAAATAACAATAATGGATCAAACTACCACGTGAGAGCTTGACATCATCAATAAAAAGATCTTCATTACACAGTGAAAGCCTAAAGCTATATAGAAAGATGTTAATTTTTGAGTTGAAGTTTCAAATGTATATATTAGTAAGACCCATATCAAAAGTCTGATGTTGTTAAGAGCCACAAAACCTGAATCTTATCTATCAGATGGCCTCTGCAGTGGGGAGCAGGAAAGAGTGCTCACAGTGGTGAGGCATACCTGGGGGACATCACAACTCCATCACACAACAGGACCAGCATCCATCTATGCCCAGTCAAACACCAGGCTGCTGCAGAACGTGCAGTGTAGTAGCAGCATAGGCTGCATATATAAAGGTCAAAATCACATACAGATCAAAAAACATGGTTTGGCTGTATATGAACCAAGAGTGCTGTCTTCCCCAGTGACCCTGCAAAACTTGTAGACTCAGATTCTATTATCTTCCTGTATTTCTGTGAAAGCTGACAACTGACAATAGCATGTTGTCAAAGGGCTAAGGTTTGTATGCCATGCTGGCGTAACACAGAGAAATGCTTAAATATAGATGGGATAAGTTTCAGGAGTTTATTTCATCAAGTTATTTTTCTATTACACTCTAAACATAGAGAACTACTTGACACAAGTGATTTTTATTTTTTTTTAAGTTTCAGGCCATATTTTCTCACTAATGAAAAGCCTTCAGAACCTCACTACTGTTCCTTTTTTATGGGACAAAAATTGAGTCCTACACAGAGATAAATGTAAAAGAACTAGCATTAGCTTCAGCATAGTTATTCTTATGTTACTCCACTGTTCTCAGATACATTGGTTTTTAACTCAGCTATGCTTTATGCTGACATTCTTATCTTGAAAGATTTGATGCATCTAAAGGAGTTACCACTCTTTGTAATCATACATGTGTCCTAATCCTCAGCTGGTGTAAGTCAGAGTAGCTACACTGACAGTTTAAGATACAGCCGGTGGTGAATGTTGTTCATAACAGTCCCTTAAAAGATTGCTGTCATGTGAGTTATTCTTCTGTAATACACCCAGTACAGATATCGGGATTGCTGAGGTTCCCTTTCTAAATGTAGCCCATTAAGAAACTGGATAAATGCCACATCCTGAACACAGTAAAAGAAATACTTAAAGTGACCAGCACAATCTACAGATAATTAACTTAAATGGATGGTTGATTACAATCATTTAATTGCCGAACACTAAATACTAGTTAATTAAAAGGTTATAAAATGTGATTATTGAATACAATTAATGTATGTTAGAATAGTATTTCCATACAGACATAGTGTTATGCATCTCATACATTTATAAACTATGCTTTTAATGCATACTGAAGTGTGAACATGCATAGTATTGCACTTCTACTGACAGCAGCAACATCTGGGTGATTGCATCCTTTAAAACAAGCCGTATGCAATAGTTCTAATTCTCTGATCAGTTAATGTAGTTCTCACTTCTGCCTTTCAGTGACAGAAAGTGAAATAAGATTATTTATTCAGGGCAGGGAGGAATACAAATTCAGGTAACTTGCATCTCAAGCCATATTTTGCAAGAAATGTGTTTTAATCTTTCACTTCATACTTCACAAAAAAAAAAAAAAAAAAGAGAGTGAGAGAGAGAGATAGAAAGAAAAGCTGTTCTGTTTTGGACAGACTTGTAAGAGGAATTTCAGTTTTTACTGTGCTGCCTTCTATGCCTGCTTATGTTTTGCAACCTCTTGTTCACCTAGTAAAAACTACCAATCACCTACTATTAAACACTCTTAGTAACTGTGGCTAATGCGGAAGCATTTTTATTTAGTTACACTTGGTTGCCATCAAATCTCTAATTTGTGTTGCTGGATTTTCCCTTTTGATTTTTTGTTGATGTTCTGGCATGAAGAAAATAGTGAAAAAGCAAAGGAAAGCAAACAGGAAAAAAAAATCAATGAGAGGTAGGAAAAGTAGAGAAGACATATTTCAGACACTAATATGCAGCTAAAACAGAATAGTGGGATACATACTGGAAAAAAAAAAATCTCAGGACAAAGAAAAAGAAACACTGGAAAGGGGAAAGAAGCAATTGAGAAAGAAAAGACAAACGACACAGGAAGAAAGGAGAAATATCTTATTAAAAGAAAGATGAATGTGAGGGGTTTGGAGAGAAGTGGGGCTTTTCCTTCTCACACACTCTTCTACTCTTTGTCTTCATGTATATCTTGTTTTCAATTTAGTTATAAGAGGTGCGAGTGATAAAATGATGGTTCCTGATCAACACTGAGATTTTCAGACCTTCAGTGGGAAAGAAAACTTCATTGTGATATTTTACAACAAATCCTGAAATTAAAAAACCCTGGGGAGCTAACAAGCTTTTCTTCATTTCGTGGCTCTGTCGGGGGCCTGAGTCACCATTTTAGAACGTCCTACACCAGGATGCTGAACACTTCACATGATTCATCTGCCTTCTTACTGCCTTCTCACCACTCTTTTATCCATGAGCAGACTTCCTTTACAGCTTCCACAGTCTTTTGGTATTCTATTTAAAGGGTTCCTTTTTTCTCTCTTTTACTATTCACTATGTAACCTTCCTCCACATCTGCCAGGGAAATTCTCCCCTCTGGACATCAGGTGGTGACAAATTTCAAAAAGTGTGTGAGAAGATGTACATCAACAGAGAAGAGATGTCTCTGTACTCTTCTAAACATTTTATGAGCCTTTGCCATGTTCCTGTCCTATATTTTTGAGATATGAGTCAAAGATCCTCATTGCCATGTGCAGTAATGTAAAGAAACTCTCATTCCTCAAAGGTGTTTAGAAAATTGATTTAAAGCTCCCTCAGACTGTCATGGTGTCCTGTGGTCTGTGCAGCCACTTGTGTGTTTTCTATATTTGTCATACATTTCTTTCAAAATGTCAAATTTTCCATTTAAAGCCTGTTGGTTGTCATCTTTCTATTAAAGTCTGCCTCCTTGAATTTCACTTTCTTACTGTCTACAGGGTGTTTTTACTGTTCGTACTGTCTATTGGGTTTCAACTCCTTATGACACCATGTTTGACTAGTTACTATTAGTATGTCATCTCTTTCCTCTGCCATTGTATATCTCATGGAAAGACGATTGCTTTGTTCTCCTTATAGAAAACAAAGTCCAAGAAGTCTGAGAAATTTTGATGGAATATGAATCTGCAGAAATGGCTTACCAGTTTTAGTTAAGGATAATATTCTGTTTCACTAAAGTGTTTTACTCTGAATTGTACTTTTCTTGCTAATTCCAGATAATTAGAATTATCCCTCATTTATTTTTTTTTTAATTGGGTCATATAGTTTTTTATATATATGATTTTACAGAAACTGGTTTTACAAGACTTCATTCCTACAGCTTCTCTTTTGGCCTACAACCAAATTTTTCCTGTTATGAAGAATCATTTCCTGTGTCCTACCTGCTGACTTCCTCCTCCTCTGTGCTGTCTCCCTTCCTTTTCTGTCCCTTCCCCATGCTTCAAATCAAGTTTGTTTTAAACCAAAGGTATAACTTGGGAAAAGAATCAAAAATCCCCCAGTGCTTTCATTTTATCTTCTCGGGTCATGATTTGAGGTTACTTTTAAGCATGTCATGATTATTGCTTGTTTTTCAGTAGAGTATGTTTAGTGGATGCTCTAATTTTGTTTTGGCATTTAAGGTCTCAAGAAACATATAAAGTATGATGAACTGCTTCCTCTCAGGTGAGCCCCTAAAACTGCATGAAATGCAGTTCTTCTTTCCTTCACAAGACAAGAACTTCACTCACCTCACTTGTGCTCCTGCCTCACAATTTTTGTTTTTTCCTCCTATCAACAGCAGTAGTTTTTAACGAGTTGGAACTCTGGTCCACTGTAACCAAGGCACAGGAAAATGCTTCCCTTTGTGTTATTAGGCAATATAAGAAAGGTCAGGTTTATCTTCTGGTGTGGAAAACCTCTGGGGCTTTGTCTTCACGAAGTAAAATGTGGGAGTGAAAGGAGGGCTCTGTAATCACAACTTTTAAACAGCAGTAGATGAAATCTGTCCTCTCCCCCACAAAATTTCTACTTCAGGTAGAATAAGAGTGCCATGTATTTCACGGCAGACTGGTATTTTCACAGAGGGATAGACAGTGTCTGTTATGCTGAAGGGGAAAAAACATCCCTTGTAGCAGTTAAGATAAATCCTCTGAGTATTAATTCCTGATGAGGCTTTTCTGCAACTGGAAAGCTCATTAAAGTGACCGCTCCTCCACAACATTCTTGAGTTTTTGTGATGGAGGGGATCTGCACACTTTGTGGAAAGGTGACCCTAGTAGCTTGCCTGGTCAAGGAGTCAGGAGACTGCTTTCTGACATGGTCTTTGCTTAGGACACTCAGGACAGTCCAATTGTATCATAACCTTCTATTTGAATTGCACAGTGACCAGAGAAACTCCTCTGCTCATGCCTTTTAATAACAAAATAGTGGCAAGAACCCAAAGAGATTTTTATTTGCTTGATAAAGCTCTCTGCTGGTGGACAGTAGAGACAGTAAACTTCTCTTTAAATCTGTTATAAAACTTCTGCTTATTTTTGCATGTATTTGTATTTTTTTATTATATTTTACAGTCTTTTTGACATCAAACTGCTATATTCCTTCATTAAATCTATCTGTGGCCTCTTTAATACTTTAAAAAACAAAACAAGCAAACAAACAAACAAACAAAGGCTGAGCTGCCATCAGTTTTCCTATCACTTCAATGAGAAGTTGGCACAGAAAACACTGATCCTTGTTTTACTGGAGTAAGTGGGAAAATGTCCCATAGGCATCTGTGCTACAAGATCAGGCTTTAAATAGCTATTTGAGCAAACTGTGCAATAAAGAGCTTTCATCAATTTATAGAAGATACTTCTCTGAACTTCTTCATTTTGTGGTCCTATTACAGTACAGACCTGGAGCTAGGAAAATTAAGAGCACCAAGGGAGTTTGTGAAAATGTTAGGCTGAGCTTTTTCTTGCCATTTCTCTTATCTAGCATAGTATTTACATACTGTTGATCTTAACTGAAGGAGTCTTTATACTGAAATAATGTTAAGCATGCTGTTTTGTTATACAAAATGGGTAAAGGTGTAGGTGGCAGCTGAGTTTCTAAACTAGAGGTAAAATATTGCACTTTGGGGCAGATGTAGAAGTGCAAATATGTTTTTAAGAGTAAATATATTGCTATTTGTGGTAAATCTCTGCAGAAGTAACACCTTTTATCTTGTGAAAAGATTGATTTCTTCTATTTTTTCCAATAGTCTCCCTTTAATTTCTTCTTCTTGCCTCCCAATTTGTGTGTGTGTGTTTTGTTTTGTTTTTTTCCAACTTTTTTTTTTTCCATTTATTTTTTCTCTTAATAGAGACATTTCTTTATCCCCACATCTGCTGTCTAGCCGGGGCATGATACCGTTTTTTTACCCTCTGTACATGCAGTCCTGTAAAATGTGGCAGATTGCAGAGTTCAAGTGCTCCAAAATGTGAAGCGAAACAGCTGTGCCTAATCACTTGCACAAGGAAGGTTTTTGGAGCTTCAGTTTCAGCTCTCATCTGCCTGGAATTCTGTATTTCCTGTGTCCAGATCAAGTGGCAGGCAATGTCAGAGGTCTTTGATATATGGGCATCATATTTAGAGCCAGTGCAGGAGGCCCTTCATTAACAGCTATAGCACATTTTTTATTTTGATATAACTTCCAGACACTTTGCTCACTTTCAGGTAAATGTGGTTCCTATAGAGGTGCACACAATTTTTAACATCAAGCCAGAAGTAGTCCAAATTAATGAATTGAATTGTTTTATATGCATCAGTCACCTGTTCAAATCACAAGAACACCAGGCATAAAGCAGCTTGCAGTGAACAGAGCTGTTCCTTCATTTCTTTAATGTGCCTTGAGTGTCACCCTGTTAGGACAGCCTTCCCTCAAGATGTGCTGTACCTTCACTTAAATGACCTTTTGAGCTGAACTGCCAATCTTTTTGCTTCAATACATCCTGCCCACAGCACCATTGACAAAAATCTGGTATTGGTCTTTTTTAGAGAATAACTGACTAAAATGATGCAGGGGACTCTATGACTTCGATCATAGGATAAAGTCCTCCTTATCTCATTGACTAATTGCATGATAAATTGTCTTACCTATTGAAGTAGAAAGCTGGGTTTGAGCAACTATTTCCTCCTGGATAATGTATATCACAAAGAGTAATTCACAAATTTCCTGATTCAGGAACAAGGGTTAAAAAGTGCAATTAATGGAAAACTGACAAGAAATGAAAAGACAGTTCTTCTCTACTGAACAGCTGGCCTTAAAAATCTTGCTGTTCAAACTAAAGAGAATTTGAAATGTGACAAAAGGTGATTCTTAAAACTAGAATTATGAGAAATTGCGACCGATGAGCCTTCCAAAAAAGAAAGTATCTTTACCAAAGGGCAATTAGATGTATTTTATTATGTATTGCCATTGCATTTATTTGTTTAGAGGTAATAAATTACTGCTGAAATGGTTTGATTTAACCTTTGCTACAATATTTTATGAAACTGATCTTTCTGATCAGTGATGCTTTGGAATGTGAACTGTGTAGAAGGTAATACTGAATGTTCAGTGCTTTCAAACTCATCTCTGTTTACCAAGCATAAATGCAAATGCCAGTTAAACTACTTTCAGTTCTATCCTTCTGCTGTTCAAGTGCAGGAACAATTATCTCCATCAATATTTAATGGCCTAATCCTAAACAGACAGTTCCACAACTACAGGCAATAGTCCCGTTAACGTGCTGTTAATTTTCAAGCATAGAGGCTGAAATGGACTATAGAGTTACTGAAAATGAGTAGAAGTACATTTCCCTAAGGTAAAATACACTCAGCCTCTGAATAATGGAATTAGATTTTTTCCCGTAGTTCTGTTTAGTGGATTAAATCCATGCAGTCCTCGACATTCATTTTGGAATGTGCCTTTTCCGACTTTTTCCTGGTGTTCATCACTAAAAAAATGGTCACTATGTTGCTCTCTGCTGGGTCACTGTGAAGTCAGAGAAGGCATTGAGGCGTTATTTATTTGTCTCTCTACTGTAATTTCTTTAGTACTGTACAAACTACCTTGTTTCCTTAGATCCTCTCTCCTAATATATATATCAGAACTAGTTCTGTTGTTGATTCCTCTTATACAGCACAATATAATGCCGTTGTACCACATGGCAGGATCTATGCAACCAATAAAATGTTTTTGCCACTGTAAGAACACACACCTTCATAAGCACTGCCTCCCGCCCCCCAACAGATTAAAATTATATCATTCCTGTTTGCTTTATATGTGAAATCAGGCATTTTAACATATAAAAACTGGCTGCCACATATATATACATTAAATTTCCCTGTTGTCAGAGGGGAGAAATGACTTAGAAAGATGCAGAGAGTAACAGTAGTGGAAACAATAGCTCCTTTTTTATTCAAGGGCTAAATACAGCATACAGCAGCTGCACTGCAGGCTAAACCCATATTATCCTCTTTATGACCTCAGTTTTGACCTTAGATGGGGTTTCATACTCTGCTTAAACACAGAAAGTATTTTTGTTTCTAACCTGACTTCTCATAAGGCTCTTTTAAACACAAGTTATAATTAGTCTTGAGAAAGAAAGCTAAATACCTGAGTTTGCGTTATAGATTTCATTATTTAAAGGAAGGTAAAGCCACCACATCTACCCCTTTCTGAGGTGTGTGAGATGACCGTGTTATAAATGAAGTCTCAACTCTGAATTTAGTAACATAAAAGAATATTTATAAAAGGCAAGTAAACAGCGCTGGGCGTGCGGGGAGTCTATGCTCTACCAACACGCACACACAAACATCAAACATTCTAAACATACAGAACATGGCTTTTCATACTAAACCCAAGTATGCCTATACATACCTACAATCAGGAAAGGTAACAAACAATCCTTTAAGTTTCATGACTTAACAGTCTCCATTTTCCATTCCTTTTCTTGATTACTAACAAGTCTCCATTTTCCGTTCCTTTTGAACAATATGTCTCGCTTTAAGTTGTCAAGCAACTCGGTGTTCAGGCCTTATGTATCCCGTTCTTCCCAGATCGAAGAAAAGCATATCCATCTCTTTGTCAAGGCCAATAGGCCTGGATCAAAAGGCACGTTCAGGTCAACAGGGGGCGTAACAGTAAAGGTCTTCTATGGCTGTAGCAGCAGAGGGGCCCATGGCGTAGCAGTCGGATCAGTAAAGGAGCCCGCAGCTCCCTCACTATCTGGCAAACCACACGTTTCTGACTGTGGTCCCACATGGTTCTTTAAGGCCTCAGAGATTGCTCGCCAGGTGCCGAGCAATCCCGCTGCAACCTTGTCGTTTTTAGTTGCAGGGTCCCACACCTTGACCTCAGTTTGGTCCCATATTTCAGGCTCAAAAACTGTCCAATTGTTAAGAAGGAGAATAAGCTGTAAGGTTACCAGGACAGTCTTTGTTCCTAAGGACGTATGATTCTCCATAATGCGCAACTGCTTACCAGCGAGGGGCAGTTGTGTGCACAGGTCCGCTTCTCTCAGCTCGAGCTTCTCTCCAGCTCCAGTGCGCCTGTTTCCAGCGACTTTCTGTACGAGCTTCTCTGAGCAGTTTGCTGAGTCTGGCCGAACCCATCTTCATGAAGCAATCAATGTGCCTGCTCCTGTCCTGGTCTCCATTCTGCCAGCCTGTTCCTCTTCACTTCTTTTTCCTGCTTCTTTATTGATGATGTAACTTCACCGTGTTGCCTTTTTATTTTTTTTTATCTTTTATTTCTTGAGGGCAGGCTCCCCTCTTATACCCTTCTCTCCACAGCAGTTCTTTTCAAAACAACTTTCATTGGTCAAACAACTGAATGTAACAACAACAGCAAACGCACAAAAACATCCATGCCTTAACGGCCGGAGAACAAGAGAACCACATGGAGAACAAGAAACCGGAGACTGCATGGAGTCTCCTGAATCACCCTTCTTTGTTCCCTCTAAACTCTTTTATATTCCTGATGGCCTCGTCGTTAAGAGTCTAATGTTGTCTCAACCAAAGGGCTTTCCAACCCCCATGGCCACATTCCCAAATCTCCCCCTTCTTTATTAATATCAACCATTTTCTCGACACGAATTACCACTCCATATATAACAACTGTAAGCCACAAAGCCAAAAGTCAATGTCTGTCTGTTCTACAGCATATTCCCAGAAGATAAAACTAAGCCACCTGTTTTCACATTAAAATGTAAAGCCTAGATACAAATATAGTTATTTAGAGCATCACCTTACAGAAGCCACGGAATAATGTTTCACATTGCCAGAGTTTTAGTATTCCTCTGTGCTCATTAGTCTGAGTACCACTGTAATCCCAGCATGGTGATGAAACGTTTAAAGTATTAATACAGGAAATCAAATGTAGTAAATAGCCTTCATTGTGTGAGATAATGAAGATTAGGTCAGTTTCCAAATTTCTTGGAAATGCCAGACCCGGCAGTAGAATCATAAAATTGACTGAAAACACTTAACTCCTTTTCTCAATGGATGAGTACACAGTTGTGATCCATCTGGGTGGGGAGCGGGGAGGGAATGCAACTGCTTAGGAATTTACAGGTTAAGAATTTGCTTTTCAAGGAAGGAAAGTATAAGGAAAGTACTCAACAGTCTGCATTTATGGTCTGTTGTCAAAGGTGAGATGACATGTCAGTAAGTCAAGCTGGGGCTTCTTTGTAGAATATAGAGATAAATCAAATAAGAAAGAGGAACTTCATACGTAGTTTTGGTTTTTAGGGTTAGGTGCCAGGTTCTTATAAATGTTGCACTTGGTGGAACGTTAAGCACCAAAATCCTTTTGATCTTGCCCTTTGCTCACACAAAGATGAAAGGCATGTTATGTTTCTATGACACAGCATTAGTACTAGATTATTAAAAAACATATTGAGCCTTACTTTGGACCTATTTTTCCTTATGCAGGATTAGTCTTGATCTGTTCTGGGACTGAAATTTGCCACTTGCACCAAATTTTAACAGTTGATTACCATTTTTATTTTAGTTTTCATACAAAATATAAAGATATCATAACACATCCATCCAAATTTTCATTCACTCTTCACCAGCTCGGACCTCAGATGCACCAAAATTCATCTCAGTACATTAGGATAAGGGCAGAATGCCAGCCTGAACCTTAGGGCTGTTTGAGGTTGTCCTGATCTATGGTGCAAACAGGAGGATTCAAAAGGCTTTGCACTAGCAGTAGTAATATGAACCAAAATTCATGAACTGCCTCTGGAAGGGCTGCTGCAATACAACTTAAACAGAAAATAATATTTATCTAACCTGTGGCTCTATTCATTTCTTGTTTCCAATTGTTCAGAAACAGGCTTCTTTTATTGAAGTCATGGTTACATTTAAAATTCTCACTTTATAAATCATAAAATTTTCAGTAATTTGGAATCACATTGATCTAAGTCTGGTCAATTGGCACCAAAAGTACTTTTTTGTTTGTTTGTTTGTTTGTTTTGTGTGTGTGTGTGTGTCATCATTGTGTTTGTTTTAGATAAAGAACTCTTCTGAAAATGCTACTTTCTATTCAATATATTTTCAAGACCAAGTTTGCCTATTACCACTCTGAAATTCTCCTCACAATTCTCTGTGCTAATCTAGAAATTCTTATACTTAGGAAATACAAAAGTTGAAAGAAACGTGTGTTGTACCCATCACAAACAAAATAGTTTGGAGTGTTTGGAGAGGGTTTTGTTTTTCCTTTTGGGATTGCTCTACTTTGCATAACTATCAATGCACAAAGAATTATCCAGCATTATTGCCATGTTTGCAATTCTATCTGGAGTCAAGCTTCATAAATACATTGAAAGAGAAATTTAGCTCAATTTTTAGATGGAATTAGAAAGGGTAGATAGAAAGGTTTCAAATTAGCTTTGAGGCTTTTTCCTGAACTGAACCTCCAAAAATCTTTTACTTTTATATTGGTGGCTTTCAACCTTTCTTAGTTTACATACATGTCTAAAACAAATTTAGACTTCCTTGGCAAATGAGATTCTGTTTTCTTAAGTTTCTGTCACAGATTTGTTAGAAATATGGGACCAGCTTTCCAACAGAAAACCACAATATGAAACCAACAGCAATAGCTTTTGCCTATGACATATAGGCAGTGGAATCTCCCACCAGTTGATCTTCCTGAGAAGACTGAATATGGCACAAAAAAATAAACCAGGAATTTGTGTGGACAAAGACTCTACTGGGCCACTTCACAAAGAAAGAAATAGTGAGAAATACGATTATTCTCCATACTATACTACATTATATTTCGACTATACTACAGTTAGAAATGGGATACTAGGTGTCCCATTTACTTAATCCCTAATTTATTCCCAGTGTCTATTTTGTGGTAATTCTCTAACCATTCGGGAATCTAGTCAATAATCACTCACTGTTAAACAGTAGAGACCAAAACATAAAACCATCAAGCTAGTGTTGTTGCCTTTAAAAATTCCAATCGATCAACAGTGATACATGTGGCAAACTTTTGTTCTTCAGTCTGAGACAAGTTTAGTGGAACCCACAGAAACTTATTGTAAAATAATTTGCTTCTACTCTTTGGTAAGTCTGCCTGCCTTGCTTTTGAGTAAGTGCACACAGCAAGCTAAAACAAGATCACAGCTGTCAGTGCTAGGTCTGCAGATTGGTGAGGGATCATATTCTACACCTGCTACTTATTTGTGGACCCTTTTACATGTAAATCAGTGGTCAGCACTTTATCCTTTATCTGTGAGTTAAATGAAATGAGAAAGGAGGTGATAGCTTTTCTTCTATTTCATTAGAAGAGAATGATAACTTCTATTGGAGGTTGTGATGTGTATTATTGACTTGAGAAGTGCCTTTTGGATCTGTTCCAGGCTTTCAAATAAATACTTATTTTGGCAGCCTTAAATCTATGCATTATGTTTATCACAGACTAGTCTATCACTTTAAATAATAAGTATAAATTATTTTACAAACAAATTATTATTTAACCATCATGGCTGCTCTGCTCTATAGCTGGTTATAAATATATTTATTAATAATGACACATTTACTGACAGATTCAAACAGTTCATACTCAGCAATTTTTGTGTTTCATGTAAATATAATTTAGGACATTGGGTATGCTTATAAAAACTGTATCCTTAAAGTATCTGTGAAAGTGAGGAGCTAGATATTTACAAAATTGATTTTTTCAGAACATGGCAAATTCTACATTTTTACCCCTTCATTATGTCAGATGTAGTAATACCCTAATGTGGTAATATCTTGTTATACGAGACTCATTAAATCAAAATAATACAAGGTTTACAGCAACACACAGCAAAGAATTATGAACTACAGCAATGAAAAAGAGGTAGCACTAAAAGGTTTTAAAAATGCTCTACCCTTTCACCTTCAATGACCTGGGTTGATTTTCTTTCTTTGATCACAAGTGAAAACAAGTCTGGTGGTGTGAGAGGAGTCTGTCAGAAAACCCACATCATGACTGGCAGTTTCTGCTCATGAAAGACCTAGAACTTGAGCAGCAGGTAACACAGATGTTGAATCTATATTTGGAGGAGAAGCTAACTCTAACTTTGTCTGTACTAAGCTTCGCTAACAAAAAGAGGAAAAGTCTTTTCATTGTGGAGTGTTAAATGCTCTTATTTTTTTTTTTTATTATTTCAATAAATAATTTAATAGTTAAATCAATCAGATAATTTCCCATCAGCTCTAGAATTTCATCTACATAGGGGAAGACATGTAATAACTGACAAGGAAACACGAAAATTTTGTGAGTATTTGTTGGTTAAAAATTAGTCTCCATTGCATTCAAATTGCCATTGTGACTGACTCAAGAGCTTAACTTTTCTAGTCTAGCTGTCCCCCAAAAAATAACTCATGACCAATTGTTATTCTGCCTTTGCAATTAATCAGCTTTGTAAAGTGCTTCATTTGGTGCATTTGTATTGTTTAAATAAATCTGGAAACACTAACCTTGTCACGTTCAGGGGTCGAGTGTGGGAATGAATCTTTAGAGTACAGAGGGTAAAATACTTCAAGGCGTATCCACAAGAGATTTCATACAGACAATCGAAATTTATTTTCCGAGTAGATGGTGTACCCGGTGTAAGTGAGCACTGTGGCATGTTTTAAGGTCTCTTTAACCTGTCTGTGCAAATTGCATAAATCACAGCAATAAAGTCTTTCTATTCAACATGCTGGAGCTGAAGAGCACTGACCAGCTTTTGACCTCCTATTCTGGGCCCCCACTGACCCTAACTTAGAAGTTCAGGCGGTCAATAGCAGGTCACTGAGGGTATCTGCAGTGTTGCTTAATTCCAGTTTGATTGCAAGGTTAAATATAAGCTGCACAGGTACCCTTTGACACCTTCTTTAAGTCTTCCAGACCACCACAGAACATGTGGCCTTTATGAAGCCAACCAAATAGACAGAGAGTATGCAAGCAAGCAGAGGAGAAAAAAAAAAAAAAATCAAGGTTGTTTTCTTGCTGGCCATCTCCAGCTTGGCTTAGACTAAGTTGGTCGTTTATCAGTATAATGGATCTACAGACAGCCCTAAACAATTGTCAAACATTCTTTTAAAAGTCATTAGTTTTTCAACTAATATATATCTGTTTTGTGCATTTGTTGAACCCTTCACTTGTCACTGAAAAGGGCCTGTTAAACTAAACAGAGGCCTGATCAGTTTTCAGTGAGCTCTGAGCCTCAGAGTTCACCTGGGTCACCTACAAGATTTATGAGGCCCCAGTACCGGCATCTGACTGGAACCGCGAGTCCGTCAGAGAGCCTAGCCTCCCCCCGCACACCACGTCCTGCTACACTGCCCCAGCCTTCCCAGCGGCTGCTGGAGAGGCAGCAAAATTGATGACCTGTGCAGATACCAAAGTGGACATCAATAAAAGGAGATGGATGTGAACCATCAGAGTGACATGCCTCACTGCTGGGGTGGCTGGGGAGAGGGGGGAACAGGTTAAAAAAACACAGGAAAGTTATTTATGTAAGCTTCAAGGACAAGGAGTTTGTCACTACTTGCTTGAGAATTTAATCTTAACGTGTTCTTTCTTCTGGTTTCCATCATTCTCCAGATGACGAAAAGACTGTCAAGTTATTGCATCCACTAGATAGCTCTGTTGTGGGCTCAAGTGCCAGAAACAGTATTTTTAATGCAAATGTTAAGACAATCACAACAAGAATATGAAAACAAGAAAAATGCAAAGTACACTTCTTCATCAAATATCAATGTTCTCAGTTTAACAGAGGAGGAGCTGAGGTCCTCTTGTTTAACAAGAGACTTGGAAACTTCAGACAACTAATTTTATTGCATTTGTACCTACATGGCTGTTTTTATACATATAACCAGGCACATGTCACTGGGAACATCCTGAAATTCACCTGTGTGAGGGATGTTTCTGTGGTAGGATGAGCAATAGTGGGACCAGATGCTATTTTCACCAAAGCAACCTTAACATGAAGATAGATTTAAAACAACATTGTTTTCCATGATAACCATCTCTTTAGTTTTAAAACATGCTAAAGAAACCAGCAAGGAAACTGATCTCAAAATTTCTTTCAATTTTATGCTCAAAGTGTTTGCTTGCCCTCTGGGACATTTTCTGCATTCTTATGTATTATGTAAATGAGATCTAAATCTAAAATGTGATTTGTGTACTTGGAAGTATTATGCATTCATCCACATAAGAAGCAATGGCAGATGTTTACAAAGAATTGCTCTGCTCTCCACACACAGCATCAGCAACAAACTCACTAACAACCCTCCTTCCCCTAAAATGATGTTCAGAGGTAGAGCAGCTCAGGGATATAGAGGGATGAAAGCAAAAATGTATCCTTTAAGTAGATGCATTTGTAAATAAAGTGGATATTTATCATGATGTAATATCTGAAGAAAATGCAAACTGTTTATTTAGATTGAATTGCCATTTGTGACAAAAAGTTCTTGTACAACCATGTTTCATCTTCCTACTCTTGAAATAAAGATAATATTTCACACCTCAGTAACAAGAATGTAGCTTTCTATTTGTGACTTCCTGATACCCTCAGTGAAGGACATTGCACCATAATTAACATTTGGCTGAATATATATATATATATATATATATATATATATGTATATATATATATAGTTACTCTGGTAAATAGTAAGATACAGTTTAATTTTATTATTTTTTTTTTTTTCTGGAGCCAGAAGAAATGGAGTTAACAGTTACCAGAGATCACCTGAAGCTGATGTAGTCAGTTTCATCAGAAGCAGTCCTGGAAGAAGAAACAAGTTATGTGAGAACTTCCCCTTAGATCAGACCCCAACTTCCCAATGCTGTGATAATAGTTATCTCTGTCCTCCCAAGTTTTGTCCAACAACTGAAATACACAGGTTGTCTAGAGGCAGGCACAAAGGTCAGGGAAAATCTTGACTTTTCCAGGATTCAAAGAAACAAACAAAAATTTAGTAGTTTCTCATGGACTTCACAGAACAGAAGACATTAAAACTTTTTAATTAATTTTTAGATGACCTCATATAGTAAAAGATGCAAAAACATTTATAAGCAATGAAGCTGGTATAAACCACTGCTTCTTTGGGGGTTGTTTATATCACTGACCAACCACAGCTGAATTGATTTCCAACCAAGCTGCTTTTGAGGACATTTTATCTTCATTTCTATTTTCTGAGGGGAGAATGTTTTGTTTCCAGTACAGCCACTGATTTAAATTTTTAAAGGGTTGATTTTCCAAGTTGTTACAGTTATGGTTAAGTTTGTCTGGAGTGTTGCTATAGAGAGAATAATATTAAGCTTTTAAGACTTCTTATCGCCTTCTGCAATAAGAAATGTACCTGGCAAATAGATAATCTTGGGATTCCTTATGTCCTCAAGTTCTGCATGATGTGAGAAAATGCACTACAGTTTTGGAAAGGTTGGTTATATTTCTCTCAGTGGAGAACTAGTATGGCAAGAACAATTCAGAAATCCCTGTGGGCTTTGTAATTTAGCAGGAATCCCAGACTTTGTTTAAGGTCCAGTCAGAGTTTATAAACTCTGCAGGACTTCACTGACAGTTTACAAGTTCCTCAAGATCTCTCATGGATTTGAGAAACCCTAAGGAGTCCAGAAGACTTTATGACCACCATAGGAGCTCCCGCAGTTTTATAAAACTTGAAGGAGAATGCATGTGAGTATTCAGTAGTTCATAAGAATTGTATAAAATCATCCATGAAATGGTCCTAATGTTTTATGTCACATCTATCCCCTGTCTTTTAGGATTCATAGCCTGAGCAGACAAAGCATACCATCTCTACCTTACATCTTGTAAGCTCAACACAAAGAGTTTACAAAGGTTCATAGTCCTTTTAATTACACAGTTGTTATCTTCACCCAGTTAGTTCTGCTATGAAAGATCTTAAACTTCGTAATTTTCCTTGGTTTTGAATGAGTAGAACAGTGTGAGAACTGCTTCCCAAAACTTTGTGATGACTTTGTGTTTTTCCAGTAAGACATGCTTTTTCCATGGAGTGATATAAGTGCATAAAATGTCAGTTTCCTAATGCCACGATTCTGCAGCTACAGATTTGCTAAAAAATTACGAACCAAAACATGTCAGTTTTCATGGACAAAGTTAAAACACACTAGTAAGGCTACAAACATCATGTCATTTTGTTGTAAGACATTCACATTAAAGGGTTAAAAATCCTTTATGACATAAAAGATATTTGATTTGAACTTCATCTGATACATTTTAAATATCCATTAGTTTTAATTTCCTTACCCAGTGAGATATACAGAACACATGAGAAATTGCATGCATTTGTTCTGCATAAGTCACAAATACAAAACTGTAAAGGTAAAGCTCACAATGAAAACTTATTAAAATGTTCATTGAGGAAAAAATCAACAATAATCAGCTTTTGAAGGTAAAAGTGTGCCCCCTAATTCGTATTAATTTTAAGAAAAATTGCCTGCTCAAAAACATAGTAACTAAATTCTATCATTGATGAATAAAAAAATACTTCTCCTCTGTGCTACTTTGTTCAAAATCAAAAGATGCATACCAAGGCTGTAAACAGACCCAGCCCTAAAATCCTTCCTTGGAAGAATGTCCTTTCAATTTTTTTTTTGGTTTGAGATTCATTAGAGTAGAGGTTAAGACTAAACCCAGATCGTTCTTTCTTTTCATTTGAAAGTAGTGTTCCTTCTCATTGTTCATCAATTGCTGCTACATCTTGTTGTGGCAAATATGTTAGATATCAACCGCAACTGATTTTTTTCCATTAAGTTTAAGATGAACAGCATGGTAAGATTTTTTGAATGCATATATCCTTCCATCTAGAAATAGACAGTTTATTAAACATTACTAATGAACATACACATGGCACACACACACATGTTCCCCTGAAGAGATTAGGAATTAACATCACCAGAGGAGGCACATGATGTCTGTTAATGGGATATCACACCTCACATATATATTTTTAATGTATGTGAAAATATTGCCTCAGGATTTTTTTCCTTTCTCTGCAACCTTCTCCTGTGTTACTGAACAAAGGTTGCATTGCCATGACATTTTTATGTATGTTGATTTGATAGGCAGATGTCCCTCTTTTTTTTTTTTTTTTTGAGTGGGGGGAAGGGTTAGTGGAATAAAGGCAGCATTAATTTGTTCAATATAGCTAAATCTTTGCAATCTGGCTACTTTTCATGATTATAACCATCACTAAAAACAGAATGCACAAACTGGACAAAACTAACGTTTGGGAATGCATTTTTTTTCCTTATTCTTTCTTGCCCATTAGCATGTGTGGTCTAACTGGCAAGGACTTAAGCTAGAGGAGACATCCCCAGTTCAAATCCACAGATCTATTTTTCTGTCTGTGGACTGGATCTTGTTTTACTATTTTTGTTTGCTGGGATGCATGATATCTTGCCATCCCTTCTGGGCTTTCATAGGCTATACTCCGTAGCAGTTGTTGAAAAATGGATATTTTTTAGGGTCAGTTGAAGATGATCTTCAGATGTACATCTTCTGAGGACAAGACAGAGTAACCAGAAAACTGAATGCTGGCTACATATTCTAGTTCTCTGCCCTTTTCGTGGCTACGTCATTCTGGATCACTTTAAGGTAATCAAACAATAAAAATTCAGTAGCTTCTAGGAAGATACCAGCAATGCAAATGCATTTGTGTTTTCTGCCTTTATGTCATCTGACACAACACATTTCTCTTTCCTCCCAGTTTGCTCCTTTCTGGGTGTTGTGGCAGTGTTTATAGAGGCCAGTGAGTCAATGTATTGTGCCCAGACAGAGAAACTGACTAAGAATTTTTAAATTAGTTTTGATAATCTAAATTCTCTTTTGCATTTACTGTTTGCTTTAAGATTCCACACAGGTCCAATTCCAAAATTAATACAATATCTCTACTCTTATCTAAAAGGATCTTGTCTGTTTACTTTTTCATTTTTCATTTTTCTTTTTCTTTTTCTTTTTCTTTTTCTTTTTCTTTTTCTTTTTCTTTTTCTTTTTCTTTTTCTTTTTCTTTTTCTTTTTCTTTTTCTTTTTCTTTTTCTTTTTCTTTTTCTTTTTCTTTTTCTTTTTCTTTTTTTTTCTTTTTCTTTTTCTTTTTCTTTTTCTTTCTCTTTCTCTTTCTCTTTCTCTTTCTCTTTCTCTTTCTCTTTCTCTTTCTCTTTCTCTTTCTCTTTTTCTCTCTTTCTCTTTTTCTTTCTCTTTCTCTTTTTCTTTCTCTTTTTCTTCTTCTAACTCTTTCTTTTCGTTTTTCTTTAACTTTTTCTTTTCTTTTTATTTTCTGAGTGTGTTTTTTTTTTTTTTGGTTTGGGTTTTTTCTTTGTTTTGTTTTTAGGATTTTTTTCATAGTGATTGCAGGAAAAACTTCTAGAAACATGAACTCAAAAATGTTTTAAATATCATGGGTTTTATAGTGTTTCTCATTATTTTCTGGGACTCTCTGCAAAAGCTGTGTGACTAGTGATATTGCTGTCTTGTCCATGTCTTGTCCTTTAGATTTTTGTCCTTAAGCACTTCTGAGCGGGAATTGGAATGTTCTTTATACTTCTGTGCCTAGCACACTGGGATTGACAAGATTTGGGGCTCTATCAGCTGCCAACATATACAAGTGAAATAAAAAGAGCTGAAAACAAAACAAAGAGTCTCTTTAACATCTTTCATCCTTTGAGTGAGGGGATTTAGAAGAGAAGAAAAACATTAATTCCTCTGCTTTGTAGCTATTGCACTGGGATAGTGGATAGGCAAAGAATAAGGTCTCTTTCATTTAAATAATTATCTTTGTGCATGTCTACACTTCAGACTTCATTGCAGTATGTAGATATCCTAATATACTAGCACATGGGCAGTTGTCCTGCCAGAAAAACACTATGCCTGCTCCCTGCTACCTAAACTATGTGGGGGAAAATAAAATGTAACTCCTATCAGAGGCAGCAGTGAACTCTGCAGGTGGGATTGTAGGTCATTCCAGTTCTGTTAATGTCATCTAATGCAGCTAGTGTCTAGGCTGCGGCCGCAGATCAAGGCAGCCCTGACTGTTTCCAAGACATAGCATAGTGTCCAGGAAGGAGAGCCATAGAGCTTCGGGTCTGGTTGTGAAAAAGAGATCGTCAGTGTAGTGCTGTAATAAGCCTTTAATCTCACTTTTCCACTGAATGTGTAAATCCATTGGTCAGTGCTCATGTCACACTATAGAGACAACTGTGTTTCTTTTGACAACTTCTGAATGCTTAGAGAAATAAGCTCATGTGAAACCTGTCTTATTTCACTGTGTTAACCTCACTGATGACAAATCTCTGATGTCGGTGGTATGGGGACATTGCTGTTCTGAGCTGTGCCCTACATTGTATGCAACTGTATGGCATTACTTGTCAATCTCACTTATTAAATCACCACTCTTTTCTTTCCTACCATTGCTCAGTCCTGCTAGGAAAAAGTTTTATCTCAAGGAACATTTATGTTACCACTCCAGACCAGACCAAGTGCACCTTTCTGTAGCAAATCTCAGAATCATCTCCACTCACTGAGATTTGGTTTGTATCACAAAATGGTCTCAGAATGCACCAGGTGGAGTTATTTCAGGATAAGACAATATGTTCCAACACCTTCCATTCAGTTTATGGGACTGTATTAATCTTAGTCTACAGCAAAATTGCTCCAAATATTTTGCTTTGCAAATCAGCTCCATTGTACCACACTACTTGGTCTGGTAAACTTACCCTGATGGTGTATTGTCTGAAATGATATCAGATTTGGCTGGACACATTTTCTTTGAGGTGTCCCTTAGTTGTTCTATTCAGAGTATCACCATTACTGAATGTAGAAACACCGAATTTGTGTACTGCTCTCTCTCCTGTGCTAGTGATCCTGCTGTCATCTCTTGCAGCAGCGGCAGTTTGCTGTGTCTTTCTGGTAACCCCTATCTCCTAAGAGTACATGCTGTATTATATAAACCATACAACAAACTTTGAACTGAAATTTTGTGAAGATGATCTAATGTGACATTAATTAATAATATGCAAAATATTAAGCTAATGGTTCTTTTAACCAGGGGCCCTCTTTTTTTTTTTTTTTTTTTTTTTTGTAAAGAATAACACAATGGGTACTAGAAGATGAAGAGGGCACCAGGTGCCTTTCACCTAAACTGGTAACATCTGAACACTGATGTCTGTAAGGTAAGACCTCTAAACCTTTTGATGGTCATCTAGAAGCAGGCAGCACAAATGTGATGATGACAGATCAGCTACAATAATTACACTTCACCTGAAACAACTAGCAAGATTTCCTTCCTTGTACCTTTATCGTAAAGTAAATCCTTTTCAAGGGGCCTGTTACAACTGTAATGGATAATTTACAATCTACAGAGCTTCTGGATTAAATAACAGAGTCTGTAAACCAACAGGCTTCAGAGAAAACACTAGTAATTTGTTTATTGCCCTCTCTCAGTTCCCCAATTACGATTGATCTCCACTTAGCAGCCTAGTGCTGCTAATTGTTTGGAAAAGAATGAAATGACTTAATCTTTATAGGCATCTTCTAGCCTAGGGTTTGACTTCATAATTCACTGTGTTAATCTCTCTAAAGCAAAGATAAGTGGAGTGCATAGTTATACACTGTACTTTAAAAAAAAAAAAAAAATACTTAATTTATAAAAAGGAAAGCTTAGAGAGCCCCTGTTAAGTATCTGACGAACATGTGTCACTGATGGCATCTGGCTTTATGCCACCAATAGGCAGGCAGTGGAAAGCTTGAGAGAGCCCTTGCCTATGCCTCTGTCCTGGCACAGCTCACGCTTGAGACAGAATTTAATCAACTCTTTATCTCCTTATCACTTCTAGGGTGTTGATCACTGCCAGTGTTTTACACAAGCCGGAATCTCTACAAATCCTATTACTTTTAAGGCTTCACAACCTGTTTCTTAATATTGTTTTTTTAAGTGGAGCCTGCTTACCTACATACACTTGCTTTTTTGGAATGCAAAGACACTCATTCTTCAGATGATAAGGTCTTAAAATCTTATTTGAGGGGTTCTTAAGTCTTCAATACCGAGAAATCATAATAGGAGAATTTCTATTCCCGTCCTTTTGTTGGCTTTCTTATACATTAATAGTGGACAATTTGTTGTAATTAGAAGCTGTAACATAAATGTCAATACTTGAAGGAAGGAGCATAACTCTCCAGCTTTGTGGACAGGATAATCACGCAGAAGTTACGAATTCTAGCACCTGCACCAGTTCAAGTTGGAAATATTTTGTGTTGCTGAGAGCAGTTTATATGAATGTGGAATAGCTTGAGAATGAGCTACTTTTTGTTTTTTATCCTAGTGGTTAGAGCATTCACTGATGAGGTGGGAGATCCTGTTCTTGATATAAGATGGAAGGTGGAGTGATTAGAAACCCTGTTGATTGATCCAGGTGAATGTTCTTTCTTCTGTGATATTACAAAAAACAGTGACAGCCACAAAAAAAAAAAAAAAAAAAGACAGTTTGGGGTTACTCAAGCCATTTGTATTTTCTTTCAGTAATCTTAGCTCTGACTGACTTGCCCATCTTGTGGGATCTTTCTCTGCATTCTGTAAGATCAATATCCAAAAGTCTCCTAGTATATTGAGTGGATATATAATTTGCATCCTTCTCAAGAGAGTAGATGATTAATGAAATATTAAGCAGGTTGGATTTTTGTGGAAATCTCATTCTCCTCCGGACCAGTAATTCTGTTTTAGAACAACCATGAGTAAATAACTGTTGTATTCTATGTAGGTTTTGTGTGTATCTCAGTATCACTATTTTTCCCTTTCAAAACTTGTTCTGCAAGCTTTTGCATGATCAAGGCCTGACAAAGAATCTTACCCAGAATGTTGTGTTGTGTTTTTTTTTCTTTTGTTTGCTGTTCTCACGTCACAGAGAACAGCTTCTGGCTCAGATCATGGAATAATTAAATGGCAAGATCCATTTGTTTCGGTTGTATATTTGCCTATGTACTTTCCCAGGTTCCAACTTCTGTTTTCTGAGTCAACTTGATTATGTTGTGTGATGTAAGCTTAAGGGGCATCAGGAGAAATTATTGCACTTGTCAGAGAATCAGCAGCGGAGGATCAACAGTCAATAACAGGGGATCATTAGACCTGATTCAGATAGGGTCTCTTGGGGCAAAATAGCTGGCCAGAGCAGGAAAATCAGTCTGCTCAAGTATGTTGATAACTAAGTGATAGAGCTTTCAACAGGCTGACTAGAGAGGGATACCTGACAAACATGATTACAACTTCATAAAAAGGGGACACAATTACAAAAAAAAAAAAAAAAAAAAGAGAGAGAAAGAGAGAGAGAAAGAGAAGAGGTAATAGCAGGTGCAAATCTCTAGAACTTTATCATTATTTTATGGAAAGAAATTAAGACAGAGTTCTAAGTGTTCTGACCACATCTTGCAGTAAGCCCCAGTGCCCATGTGCTGATGGATTTGTTCTGTGAAGGCTCAGTGCTGGTCCTGGAATTGACTGCTGTTGAGTCAAGGCCTGGGTGCAGCAGAGGAGGTTGAGACACCACAGACAGGCAATACTGAAGTCCAGCAACAGCAAAAACACAAGAGCCAGTGGGCAGTCAACTCAAATGGGGCAGCAGCTATGAGTAGGTCTATCATAAAGAGTTGGCTTGGCTTTTGTGACTATTTTCCAGTAACAAGGGATGAACCCAAAAAGTAGGTCAGCTGGCACAGAAATACTTAGCTCCCAACAATTTCAGTTGGTGAAATGAATATACATATCAAGAGCAAGAGTATAAGCTTATGTCATGAGTATATTTGATCTAAAATAAATTGCAGTGAAACTTGCACTAAGGAGGAATTCCAGTAGGCAATATCCTCTCTTAAGACTGCTTCAAAGTGTCCTCAAGATTTCTAGTACAATTATATCCAGACTTAGTAAAATGCCAACTCCACTTGGCAACTGACTTTTTTTTTAATTCATAGTCCCTAGAGTGGTAGCTTAAGACATCCCTCAGTATACTTCACCTGTCTGAAACACTTCCACATGTTCATAGGGCTATATTAAACTGAAATTACTCTTTTTTTTATAATCCACAGTATAGCTCTTAGATAATCCCTAAAATAATTCTGAATAAAAATATGCCATCAGACAAGCTTTCAGCATCTGCTCATTACACTTTGTGAAGTTAGTATGCAACATATTTCTAATTCTCACAATTGTTTTCCTCAGATTTATTCTAATTTGATGTTAATAAGTACTAGTACTAAATTCAGGATGCTTCAGTGGTAAATAATACATTCAAAACCTCAAGTGAAAGGTTTAGATCAGGAAGTAAACTATCTGCAGTGTAGTAACGGCTGAGAAAATCTTTGAAAGGTTGTGGATATGTGAAAATGAATTTCCCCAAATTTATGCTTATAAATTTGAATTTGAAATAATATCATCTGAATAGAGATGAACCACTTAAAAGCACCATGTTCTCCCAGGCTTCAAAACGGATTCTAGTAGATGGAGAAAAAAAAAAAAAAAAAAAAAAAAAAGATTAAAAAAAGGCAAATCATCTGCCTTCCAAAATCCACTTTTCTCTTGTTTCAGTGTTATTCACTAACATTTACTGCGTAACAACAGAATACCCTTGATGTTGTTGACAGCCTGTCTTCCCTTCATGCTACCACCTGAAGCACAATGTAATGCCTAATTTGTGTCACATCAGAAATTAGAAGTGAACTGCTGGCTCATGAGCCAGCTGTGGCATCTCCAGGTGACATCAGCTCATACCTGCATGGTCCCTGTGGGATGCTCCCTCTCTCCACTTCAGTTCTCAGCCCAGCCCTAGTTCTGGATTTGTGTCATCTTCATCCTGGGATGCTTATACCTCTCTTGTGCTTTGCCTGCTTACTCCTTACTGCTGTTTTCAGAGGCCTTGATGCACTGAAAATATTCTGGCTTGGCTCAGCTCAAGCCTGGAAATGTTTGGAGCAGCATGATGATTTTGGAGGGTTTTGCCCCCTGAAGTTCTTTAAGTGTCTGTGGTTATGTATCAATCAACATGCTACAAAACAAATGCTTAATAAGCATCTTGCTGAGAGGCAATGAAATCTGATTCTATCTACCTGTGATTATTAGGGCTTGTGGAGACCCGGAAGCAAGTTTTGGGGATTATGGCTAACACCAGACTTAGGCACCTCCGATTTCATTCTCATCTTTCCTAATAAAATACAGATGTTATCCACTATGTGCTAATAAGCAAATGATACTGAAAAGAGATCCTGACAAAATAATATTGTTGAGCACAGCATTTTCTTTTACATGGAATTTATTAGGTTCAAGCTATAAATTGTAAGAAATCTGAAGCAACATTAAGATAACAGTGTTTGGTAAGTATCTCTGAGGTACAAACAAAGAAAAATACAATGAATGTCTATTATTCATATATTGTGAATGCTTCCTAAAGTAACTTAGATGCTTCCTTTTTACTTGATAGTGCTTTTTGTTTCCTCTATTAAATAGTGCTTAAAAACCACAACTTCAGACAATCGGTAAACAGGATCATTACTTCTAAGTGATTCAGATTCTGAATCAAGGTTTTCATTTAATTTTCCAAGTGGAATAATGCGTATAGATGAGGATGTCAAATTGCAAATAACCTGTATTAGAATGGCATGTACAGTGCTTATGGTAAGTAATCAACATTATTGACTTAGCTTAGGGATTTAGAATGGTGAAAAACACTAACAGAATAAATTGATTGGAAGAATGGAGATGTGCATCACTGTGTTAAAAATCTGAAATGAGAGTAAAAGGATGCAATAGTGGTTTGTAATTCAGAAATATATATGCATAGGTATACATATAGGGTATATATGGATAATGCCAGTATTATTGATTTGAATTTCCATAGGGACAAAAGAAAGCATATGGACTTTGATTTGAATGGTTACACTGGGATTCATTATCAATATGTTAAAATACAAATTGTTGGCTACATCATGCCCCTGCTGAACTTTTTCCATTAGTAGTTAATGGCCATCAAGTCTTACTTTTTGTAATTTTGAATGCTCTTTATTTTTTCTTCCTTTATAATCACTGTAGTCATGCAGGAAACCTTTCCAGAGATAATGGCAAAATTCAAATGATTCATTTCTAAATCCACAGATTGTAGACTTGTATCTGTCAGTAGGAGAATTACCGCATAATGCTTAGTGGATTCTCTGCATTACAGTTTGAACAGCCTGGGCTGCCATGGTGAAGTGCCTCTCAGCATTTTCATAATGGATGCGGTTTTGAGGTTTTACTGTAACATAGAAGTATACGCAACCTCAGCTTGGGAAGAAACCCTTATTCGTAACAGTACATGAGACTTGCACCATAAACAAGCTTACTCAGGTAAGATACTGTTGCTTGCAAGGATTTCAGTTATATTTTCAGTTGCAGATGGATGTGGTCCCTTGATTTGTTTGTTGTTTGTCATTCATGGGATTCTGCAAACACTGAGTATCTTCAAACACAAAATATGCCAAAGCGCAAAGATTTTCATGCCCATATATTTTTTATTTTTTTTTTTAATCCCACAGGTTGTCTTATTGATTTCATTGAGATTTTTGCCTTGATCTCACCCTTCATGGGTATAGGCTGCGTGTGCAGTAGCTCCAGCTCACAAGTGTTTTCACTGCAGAGTCACCTTGGGCAGATATCTTGTCAGATCTCATAACCATGGCGTCTGTCCTACCCAGCAGCTGGCTGACACAACCTGGAGGGAAACCCAGACTCCCACTGATGTGCTTGACAAGAGACTAGGCAACATCCCTGCACAGTGATGCCACATCCAGCAGGCACTGATGATGTTCCTCAAAGGCTTGCTTTTTGGTAAAAAAAAAAAAAAAAAAAAAAAAAGTTGAGCTCCTGGCATGGAAGCCTGTGCTGATCCAGGGTGAACGCTGCCCCTCTGAACTGGAGTTTCTGCTGCATCCTACCCGGCAGTTCACTAGGATGGTTGTGGATAAAGTATTGCCCATCTAAACCTGTAAATAGGTATAATATGGGAAGCAGCAGGGGATTTGGTGGGATGGAGAGTTCTGTACAATGGCTGAGCCCTGCAATTATTCCTTGAAGCTGTGCTAGTGATAAGCAGTAATGGGTCAATGCCTGCCTCTGGTTTTGAAAGCATTAGTGGAAATTTTGCTTGAGCAGAAACTATGCCATTAGGTCTTTGTGTAAGATACTTTCTATACACCTTTTTTATCATGCAATACCCATGCTGTAATAATTATATTAAATCATTGCTGTTCATCTATATTGAGCTATCTTATAAACTGCCCTGGTGAAGTGAATAACCCATTTCCACTGCTTTGCACAGCAGACGTTGTTTGTTGCCTAAGCGCATCCAAACATTTACATCTATATGTGCCTGGATGTGCATATGTGGAAATACATATATTAATTACAAATCCTCTTGTGTTAGCCTTGCAAATGTAACTGTGTTCAGTTAAGCGAATGAAAGCTGTGAGGCATGAAATGCTGTGTATCTTGCTGCCCTTGCAACTCAATTTGGACTTCTGGCACGGCCACTGTATCTGCTTACTGGTGAAGGGTGAGCTTTTTTCAAAAAGTGTGACCAAATAGCTCAATATCATTTTCAGTCCATGGGCACAAAGGGACGACGGAGCTGTGCACACAGTGGTCAGCAGCACATCACCTGTTCTCTAAGGGCTTGACTTTCACCTGTATGCAGTGGTGTTCGCATGCAGACACACGTCTGTACAGGTGCCCTGGCTGGGCCAGCCGTGCTGCCTGCAGCTGCTTCCACCACTGCACATCTCACTCACCTGCAGCAGGGTTGGCAGCCACCTGTGTTTTCCCATGGAAATCTAGCTAGGGAAAGGAAGTGGCAATTATCAGCTATTCATATGGCAGACGAACCTGAAAGGGATTGCATGTGATGTATAAAAGAGCACTTCTGCTGTCCGGGAGCCTATCTGCTGGCTCCATACGTGGAGGTTTTACAGACACAAGAACTTCCTATAATGGAAAGCTGGAACTCCAGTCCCCCTCATAATGCTGGGTTTATTTATCACCATTCATAAAGTTAAATTCAACCAATTCATCTGGCCTCTCTCTGCTGTTGGGGTTCAGCACTCCCACATTGTAACCAGTTTGGCCATTGGTGGCAATCTGGATTCATTCTAGGGTGTAGAAGATGCCCAGGAAAGGCCAAAGCTCATTTTCTTGCTGACTGATCACTACTGCATTTCACCCTGCTCAGCTTCAAGTATTAGTGCATTCATTCATTTCTAACTAGGTCTGCACAATTTAGTTCTTCTCCTCTGGGCTATCCAGATGACATGCTTCATATAACAGCAGCTCAGAGCATGTACAACCTGGTAATACATTTGCAACTGGTGCCTCACATGATCTTGGTACCAGCACTTCTGATGTTCCAAGCCGCATTTGGGTGCTCACCAGGGATCATTCCCCAGCATGCTGGAAGATCACTCTGTGTGCCTCCTGCTGTGTTTCTCCAGTTGAGACAAATGTTACCGCTCCTACAGAAGAGCTACATGTATGCTTCTGTTAGCAATAATGATGCAGCACATTATGGTAGATATTTTTTTTCTAAGTCCTGTTTAGAGGCTATCATGTGGCTAATGTTGCCCACAGCTGGGTTTTCTGTTCTGCTTGTTGCTCTCCTTACTGTGGTCTGCAAATCTTCCTTACCAACGAATAATGTTGCTCCATGGAATGTTACTGCATCAGGTCAGGTTTAATTAAGAAGAGAATTTGTATTTTAGTTAGTTTTTAACATGGCTAATTTGACTTTCTGGCCTTTGTGTGGACACATAAAAGTCTGGAATTGAGCCCCCCATCCTGTTATGGAACAGGTTTGCTGTGTCCAGAAAGCAGAAGGGCTGCATCTTTTGAATTGTACTGAAATATATCTTCATAAAAAGTTATAAACCTCATTCAGATGGCATTTGGTTTTTCTCATTGATGATTTTTACTAAGAATATCCATTGCTCTCCAATCTTATGAGAACTTTATCTGTAAATTATTTAAATACATAGATAAAGAGATTGTCTATGTATCACATCATCTGACTTCAATATCTGAACAATTTTGAACATATTAGCACTTTTTGGTATCTTTTGTTTTTTATGAGAATTTTGATCTTATATGTATGCAATATTTTAGAAGGTTATGATGAGTGAAAGAAAATGTTGAAGCAAGGTATACTGCATTCATCCATGATTATGATTACAATTATTAAAAAATAATATTTTTTGTGTTTCTACCACCAGATACTTCTAATTTCTGATATTTTCCAAATAGAAGTGCCATGCCATTGTCACTTATGGACAGCTAATAAAAGTTGATTTTTTCATATTTTTTGTTCCTATGAAATTTTAAGTCTGCAAGAGACCAGACAAATGCGTGTCATAATTCTTTGCCTTCACACAACTAGTCACAGAACTGTTATATGGCATCTTTGCAGTCTCAGCCTTGGAAAGAAGCCAGAGTCAGGGAAGAAAATTTACAAATCACAGTTTCCCAAGCTCAAATTTGATTCTCAATTTACACCACTTCTTCTCATTGCTGATACACCAAAACACTTGTTTATGTTATTGTATGTGATGTACCTGGTGTGATTTTCTTTGGGTTAGCTGATGCCTCCACCACTTGCCAAAAGAGACGCAAGACTTCAGCTTCAGCATCGTTTTGCTACCAACATCTCCACAAGGAACAGGTAGCATAAATAAATTCAACTTTTTGAGCAAAGTCATCAGAATGAGGAACTTCTAAAATACAGCAACCTCTTTAAAACATTGTAAAAAGAAACGTATTCTTAGAATAACTAAGTGACTTTACAGAAAGGCATGGAAGGAGTCTAATTTAGTAACAGACTGTGCAGTAAAATATTAGTCAAGTGCTAGCATAGCCATTAATACTCTTTTAACACAAAGCAATTTCGCAGCCTCATTTACTAACTGGAATCTCCAAAGTCTAGTTGGTAATTGTGCTTTTTATTCATCTCAGTAAATTCCATTTAGTGCTTTTTAGCAGTTTCTCAGCATAAATGTGTTGAATGTTGTTAAATTGGATTAATAGCTTTTATATGTGATGTATGTTATATGTATATTTAACGGAAGGTATTTCAACTCATGGAAGTCTTTTTATAATATGCACTTTTCTTTTTTATTTTTTATTGATTTTTCCCCTCCCACTGGTAATATTTTTGCAATATATATTTATGACATACTTTATAAATAGGGGCTTGTAGAAGTCAGAGGGTTATATCTATCTTTATCCCGCATGACATTATCTTGATTAGAGCAAGCTTGGGGATAAAATCTTTTCAGGTGGGCTAGAACTTAGATAAATAATTATAGCAGTTGTAGAGTTTTTTTAATTTACGTCCCTCTAATTTTGCTTAAACCAGGTGCAAAGCTGGAGTATTGTGCACTGGCCTAAAATTTTGAAATACATGTTTTGGAGCACATTTTCAGAATGATAACCAGATGTTTACTTCAGTCTCTCTTGAGGTCCTTCATGATGCTTCCTGTAATTTTTTAAGTAAAATCTTGATAAGGATGAAACTATTAAATTAGTTATATAGTTCTCAAGTGCTTTCAAATGCTATGGCATTCAACAGCAGGAGTATGTCAGTCAGATTGGTACATTTTAGTGAGAGAGGACTTTTTATCCTGCAATTTAGTGACTAGTCAGTCTGTACTCAAAAATAGCTGACTGATTAACTGACGTCATCAAGCACCATCCTCATTTATCTTTTGTGCCATGTTCCCAGCTTTTCTAACGATAAAAGACATGAGAGGGGCAGAAGTACAGAATTACATAATTGTGCTTCTCTAAGTGCTATACAGAGCAGCACACACTGCAGTGGGTCTTGGTGCTGGTAAGCAGAGGATAAACAAACAACCCAAGACTTGTAGGCAGCAAAGACCAAGAAGAGAAATTCCCATAGGAGGTCCCCTCTGAAGATGGAGGGAGAACACAATAGCCCCTCTTAGTCTAAGTTCACTGTAGCCCCAAGAACACATACGTCCCACCTCTTTGTGTGTGCTGCTGCTGGTCTGCACCCTGCACTGGACACCTCCTCCTGAGCTCCTGTCCTCAGGGATTCCTGCTGTTGAGAAAGGAAGTCCAACAGAGCTGGAGGCAAAGGAAAGAGTACTGTCAGCCAGGCATGCAGAGCAGAGAGGTTCAACTGTGAACCAAGAGACCGTGTCTTAAAGATCTGATGCAGAGAAATACAAGATAGAGTCCCAGCAAATATATATATATATGCATGCATATATATATATTTATATAAACACTTGCTGTCATATTTTGAACCATAGTTTGGAGACAAGCAGCAAACAAGAAAGCGGTATGTGGCTCCCACTAGCATCTGTTTGGGTTGATCTGTATCCCTTGTTCTGGCTTCCCTGCTTGTTAAAAAGGCTTCTATCGTATCTTTAACACATATTCAGATGTTTTGAAATACAGCTCTTTCATAAGGAGATATAATTGTTAGAATATTATTTAGGTACATCTCACGCACGTTTCTAGAAACAATTATGCAAAGTGTAAACAAATGTGGGAAAAACCTCCTTAAAGTGTAAGGTACTGTAATTCATTGTATCCCTTCAGTTTTTGCAAATCTTTCTCCCTCTCAGAGGATATGGCACAGCAAATATGTCTGTGCTCTCACATTTCTGTGAGTTTCCAACACCCACTGCAGTGGTAGTTCTTTATATTCTGAAAGCTGCTGACAAGACTGGAAACAGATGCATTATTGGGCATAGGTTTCTGAAACCAAACTATTGCTAGATGAGGTAATTGCAACGTATTTATCCTTCTGTAGTAATTAAGACTGATTTTTAAACAACCTTAGGTAACGAGTGCATATGTCTTTGCATTATTTAATGATATGTGGGAAGTACAGACACAGAAAAATATTTTGCTTGGGTTAGATGGGGTATGGGTTGTGAAAAGTCATGTGAAATAAGTTGTAATGGTCAGGGATGAACTTACTAAGGACAGGTGAAGATAGGAAGACCTCACCACTTCACCAGCAAGGAAGTCTATTGATTCATTTCTCTCTTCAAACCAAACTGAGAATAGTGGTAACACAGTTAGACGGGCTTCAGTATCAATATTGTTGTAGAATGAAGTGGGACTTTCACTCTTCAGAAATATCACCAGCTTCATTCCCAGGGTGAATAGTTCCATTTCTTGTGACTGCCATACACTAATAAAAGCTGAATGATATTTGTAATCCTTTGTTTTCTTTCATTTGGGGGACAGCAGCAATGATTCAATTTTAATACTCCAGTTTTCCACTTCAGAAAACAGTTTCTATATTTGTATCTATTCAAAAAGTAGTCTTGTTATTTGCATACAGAACATATTTTATTATGATGTTTTTATCTCTGAAATCTATAACATTTTATGACTATACTAGGGACAGGTGTTGGTGATATATTTCTTTCTTGTGTGCAGCAATCCATTATAGGTTGTGTATTTCCTGCATTAAGAATTATCATTGATAAAATACACCAAACCCACATGAATTGGCATCAAAAACAGAGCAAGACTGATTTTTTTTGAGGGAAAAATGACAGTCTGCGTAATCTGCATTAGACTATATTTGCTTTTATCTAAGTCTTGTTATTTTTATTTAATTTGTAGCTGAAGGAGGAATTATAACTGCATCATCTGATCTTGCCAAATTGATATCAACATTTTAGAAATAAAGCCATGTCAGTGTGTAGTATTAGCTCTTCTGTAACTGTGACATTAACAGTGAGCTGCAGAGAAAAATGCAGCAAGGTTCTTCCTATTTTTCTGTTTTCAGGGAATGAGGCAGTGTTTGGTTTAGTGCAAGTAAACTTCAGACCAAACTTCATGGGCACAACTTGCATTACCAATCACAGTTCAATATGCGTAAGTAGATAGAGACACCGAAGAATTGATTTTTGACTACAATGACAGATTTCATTCATGACTTTTACCACAGTTAAAGGAGGTTGTTTTTTTTTTTCTTTAATAACTACAGCAATTAGTTTGGAATTCAAAGTATCATTGGAATACTAAATCATGACCAACAGAAAAATTGAAGCATATTGTTTCTGTCAAATGAGCTGTTTGTTTTTTTTGTTTGTTTGTTTGTTTGTTTGTTTTTTCCATGCTGTGTTTGACAGTAGGATATATCTTTTGCCAGAATGCTGCCAAAAACCTTTGAAGACCTTTCCATTTTTCTTTGTTAGAAGAGCATAATAAGTGTTGGATGGAAGACAGAAATCCTCCCATATGGCCTGTAATATTTAATGTAGGGAAATTCAAGTTCTGACTTTATTTTTGCATTGATCCAGCAGTCCTACCAGGTTCCAAAATGAGACCATCCCAGAACACTTAAGCTTTTTTTCTTTTTCTTTTAATTATTATTTCCTATTAGTTTTTAGATACATGGCCTCGTACTGGTAATGCTACATGTAGCATAAAAGACCTAATTTAATTAAATAACAGTCAGACAGAATGGAGGAAATTAAGTCAGTGATAGTATCCTCTGATGAAGAGGATAGATGTGTTTTTCTGGTTAATAAAATATTGTTCAATATTTAAGTTAAGGTTAAATAACTCTAAGAGAAACACTGGGGAATGATGTCTTGAAAGAATCGGATTCTTTCATGTTCCTCAAAAAAAAAAAAAAACAATAAAAAAATAAAGAGCAGCTCTTTAACTATGAAAACTAGCTCCTCTGCCTTTTCACAGAATATTAATAGATTGCTAACAATTTTTTGTTTGTTTTGGATAGTGGCTGTCTTTTTAGTATAAAATCTTAAATAAAAGGTTGATATTCTCATGAATAAGAAAATCTTCTTCTGTTTGTTGTACTTATATTTGTTGAATTCATCTTGCAGTCTGTTTTACATGGCACACTGCTCTTTAACTGCTTGTGTACAAGCAAATATTGCATCTTTTTTTTTTTTTTTTACAAAAATTCATCTATGCAAGTACTGAAAACTCCTTTTTAATAATTTTAATAAAATGAATATTTGTGCAATAGGGACACAAAAGGAATTGTGTGTTTGTGAACATTCACCAAATGAATCTATCTCTTTAAGCAGCCCATATTGGTTTAAAAGTCAGAAGATTTTTACTTTTTTACTTAATAGCTACTTCGTTTATTCCTGAAGGGTGTTGTCACTAACCTGCTTTCACCTGTGACAGCCACAGGTAAATCTCAGATTAAAATTTCTGTTTCAATCTAAAATGGATCCTTTCTAATATTGCCTTAGGCTGCTTAGGTTATGAATTTTTTGGTGTGTTCGGATACTCTTCAGTGATAAGAAAAGAGCAGAGATTAGATATGTTCCAAGCTGTGTATATGCTCTCTTTTTCAAACGGTTGAGAGAAGCAGCCTTTAAAGGAATGTTTCATTTTTTATTTTTTTTCCTGAATTGATATGTGGTGTATTTCTTTCTTACACAAGGTGACAGCATGTGTGAGATGTAAAGACTAGTTTGCTCAGGCAATTACCCCTTGTTGATAGCAGATTATTTCCTCTGGCAAACTTGAAAATAACTTGTTGGTGTATAAGTTACTGCTGTTCTGGGGATGCAGTAATTTACTCTTCTGTCTCTTTTACGAGCACATTTATTTTAATCAGTAGAGTTTGGAATGGCTCTTTTTCATCTAACTCCATTTCTTTTGGAGTTATGCACCCTCTTATAATGTAACAAAGGAGAGTGCATTTGCACACACAGGAGAAAAGATATTTGATGTATTGCAGAAGAGCATTCCTTATATAGGAAATCATATCCCATGCTCTTTTTCCGTGTAAAGAATGTAGCATTCATTTTCTACAGCAGTGGCCCAAATTATTTTTCTGAATAAGGCAATGTTTCACCTCAGTGAGTTACCAGACATTATCACTCACAGCTGAGAACAGTGTCACAGAAAATAGTGATCACATGCAATTGGGCTATGGGATTGAGCCACAGAAAATCAAGACATGGTTTCTTTGAGCTGTTTGCCTATTCTTATTTCTTTTTCTTTATAACTTTAACAGGTTTAAAAATCATATGTGTTTTTTGGAGTATCTAATGAACAGCATATTTTTCAAAAAAGATTACATATCATGAAATAAAAAAAAAAATAAATGTTTGTTTTACAAGAAAACAGAAATGAAAGTGAAAATTAAACACATACAGACACAACAGCTGGACAGCTTTTTTAATATAGAGACATTTTGAATTTTATTCTGCTATCTAGATCTTGAGAGTCATTTCATGAAATCTGTGGAGTTATATCTGTACGAAGGTACAATTTAAATTCAGTGTAGCAGACAGTGGCTTAAATATGAGGTAAAAATGCACCTCATAACTGCTTGCACACCTTGGGCCCATATACAATTATAACACCGTTGATAAAATATTAACACAAAAACTATCACAGCATCTAGTTGAATACATTAATAATAGAAAACATTGCCAAACAAGCATGTTTTAAGTTCCTGCTTAACAATTAACATTCCTTGATGCATGTGAATAGCCCACATTAAAATTAATGGTACTTTTGTGAACTTTATAGCTTTTTAGAATAGAAAATAAGTGTTATTACACAGCCTATGGGGTAACTGTTGCTAAATATTAACCTTTTTAGTAACTTCCCCATGGCTGCAGAATCTTAACCTTTTTTTACATATCTCACCTGACAGGTTTTGTTTCCCTACTACTGAAATCACTTCTGCTTATATCCTTTCTCATTCTATTACACAAAATCAGAAATTTTCTGCACAGCATGCCTAGAAAAACAGTGCTAAAACAAGTTTTGTGACGACATTCCTGTGCACACTGGTGAAGTATACTCTGTGCTTAATCTGGATTGTTTGGAGAAGTTACATTTATTTTCCTGTGATATGTGACATTCTTCAGAGATCTATTATGGTCGATTAATGATTCAATAGTCATATGATATACTTTAGAGATATGATTAGTCCCTGTAATTTGTCTTTTGCCCTCTAACACTGCTGATGCATGTCCTCCATTACTGGTTTGTCCCGATTCTAAGAAATTTAGACCTGTCTATATCCCTTCTTGTCCATAAGGATACTAACAATTTCACTGTCACAGAATGACCTGTTGATATTTGTTGATTCTACGCAATATCAGTTGAAGAATTTAAAGGGATCTGCCATTTTTTTCCTAAGAACTCATGCGTATGAGTATCACAAATACTTTCTGATGAAAAGCTATATTACATACTTTCTGAGATTCTAAAAAGTTGCAGGCTTTCCCTACATTTAAACATTATGGTCTCTGATGTAACAATCAGGCAGACGTGCCAATAGAGAAGACAGGGAATCTTCATGAATGTGACAATCAAACCTGGAAAATAACAGAAATATCCCATGAAAAGATGTTATAATGAAATTTCTTGGTACACTTTTCAGACTTAAGGAATCTCAACAGACTATAAAATATCTATAGAGTCATCCAAAGTCACTGGTGGAGTAGAAGAATTTGAAATAGCAAAGAAAATCCTGCAGGAGCTCATACTACTATGTCTTTATATCAGAGGTATGAATACATACAAGGGAAGAGTAAATGGTAGAGTAAAAAGCAAGTTCTTATGAATGTTATTTTCTATCAAAAGAAAAAACAAGTAAATCCTACCAGCAGAGCTGCAGCAGGAACAGCACTGAAATGGCTGCTCACAACTGACAAGCTGACTGGTATCAGGCTGAAACCAAGGAAGACCATGCATTGAAGAGTGGCTGCCAAGTGTGACTGAAGTTCCATTTATCACATTGAAATCCATGGGAGATTCAAGGTGAACTGTGAGGTCTTCCAGAGTTTTGTCTGAAGCACACTTGTGACTGCTTTACCAGACATACTAAACAAAGGTTTTATGTAACTGCAAATTTGAAAGACATGAATAACAAATAACTCTGTTCTTGTTCTTGTTCTTGTTCTTGTTCTTGTTCTTGTTCTTGTTCTTCTTCTTCTTCTTCTTCTTCTTCTTCTTCTTCTTCTTCTTCTCCTCCTCCTCCTCCTCCTCCTTCACTTCCTTCTCCTTCTCCTAATAATAATGGTAATGATAATAATGATAATGATAATATAATAATAATTAATATAACCTTCAGGGCTGTTGAGGCACTCTTCCTATTAAAGATTTTTTAAGATTCTCTTCATAGTCTACTACAGTCCACTTGTTCCCCTTTCTGATTAATACCACAATGAAAGGTAGGCACAGACATTGTGTACTTGGGCAACCCTTGAAAAACTTGACACATTTCTTTGGACCAGAAGACTGATGCCTGTGAAAGGACAGCAACTTACATTTTTAATATGACATGTTGTCTAAATGTATGCGTGATTCTTCTCTGAATGCAATTGTTCACCATTCAGCTGTAATGTAGACCTTCATGGTAAAAGATGAGATCCAACTGTGTGATTTTTTTGCTATCTCTGACATCTTCCAAGCCTGTGAGAAAGACAGACCTCACAGATGAAAGCTTCTGCTCATCAGAGCAGTGAGAGCTTACAGTGGAGATCACACAAGATGTTTGCAACATGATGCTATGCAAATATGACACAGTGAGCAGCTGTATTTCACTGCCTTTCCAGTACTGTGTCTATTTGAGTGGAGTGAGACTTCACATAATCAGCTATCCAGAGTCTATCATTTGTCACATGCTCAACAAAGCCCTTTTTCAATGGTAGGGAACCAGTCGTCCTGAACACAAAGGGGCTTTTTCATGTCCTCCTGTGTGTGAATAGGTTAGTATGTCTTTAAATTGTTTGTGAACCCCTCTAGCTGTGCATTCAGTGCTGTAGGAAAGAAATAGCCAGAATACTAGACTAACTAGGGCCTGAACATTTGTGAATAACCTATCAAAGACATTTATTTGAAGCCTTACTCATTTCATAAAGGGATAAAGGATTCAACGATTCAACATTTCTTTATTGATGTATATTGAGTAAGACAGACAATCACCTTGTCTTCTTTCATTAAAAAAAAAAAAAAAAAAAAAAAAAAGGAATAGATTTCCCTTGCAACAATTACAGTTTTTGTATATTCTAGTCCTATGAGTAACTTAGGACTATGCGTTGTAAGATGTAGCTACAGTTCACAGTTAATATTTTAGACAGTATTTTTGCACCCCTTTGTGTGATGCTTTCTTAAGGTTCTGTACCCTCAGGGACCTTGAATATTGTGGGGTTAAGGGAAAACCTACAATACGAGCATTTTGCAGATTGGTGTTGGATTTTACACTCTCCTGCTATGTGCCAGACAGAAGAAAATAGACCAGCTTGACAGTCCACAAGCAAGTCAGAAAAACTGCAAATGGAAGATCAGTATGGCACTGACAAAGCAGAGAGATCCACAAACTGATTCACAGACAGTGTATGAAACCAGGATGTTTAAAAGGACCCTTTGTACACTCCTTGGCATATATAAAACAGACAGAAGAGGCTCAAATCCTACATGTATTCTTTTCACTAGTTAAATGTCCATGAACTATATTCACCAGATAAAAGTCCATTTGGAAATATCCAACCAAAATTTTGTTTTCTTTGGTATCGAACATGGGAGCAGTGACCACTGTGAGCATTGCTACTGCTGGCATAGACATTATGATAACTGAAGGGTAAGAGAACTTCCATTTCATCTGCAAGGAAGGAAGCATTTAACCTCAGAGTTTTAAACACTTCACTTACGTCAGCAGAAGATGAGCATGGATTTCAGTGTACTTAAACAGGAACTTCTAGATACCACTGGGAGGGCAACATTAAAGCTTGTCTTTTTTTTTGTCTTTTTTTTCTTTTTTATTTTTTTGCATTTTTGCTTACAAATTTTAGCCTTCTTTCAGTAGCCTGAATGTTCAGAACATTCAACAGACTCAGCCTGATCACTTTGAATGGCCTGAGATCTTGTTACTTAACAATCATTCCATGAGCAGATCCTTAGAGGACGTTAAATGCATTTGCTGAGCTCATGAAGACACTAGAGAGATCAGTGCTTGTAGCTGGCAATTTGTGATGAAACATTGCTCAGAAATATGGTGTAACACCCACTCCCCTCCTTGTTTTCCTTTATTTTGAGAAGTGTGCACAGTCAGTAAGCCTTAGCAATAAGTCTAAAATAGAGAATGTCATCAAAACATTGTTTCACTTGGATAAAAACTAAACAGAAATAATTACCCAGGTCAAAGCTATCCCTTGTACTAGCAAGAATTTTTCAAGCACACTAAATAAGACAGAAAAGTATCAGACTTAGAGTGAAACTGAGCCAGTCTGTGGGGGTATTTTTAGTGCTCAGAAGTTGCATGCTTTGGAACTGCTGCCCTTCAGGCCCATGTAAAGGGACTGCTTTACACTGCTGTCTTTCCTTGCTTTCTGCCTAGGATCCCTGTAATGGTGATGGATAGCCGTGCTTGTCTCTGAGAACTGCTTGGGACTGGGAGCTGTGTCACTTGTGAGGAGACCCATGGCCAATGTTAGCCTTGAGGCAGGATTTTAACTGCTTTGAGGAATTTTGTCAGAGGTGTAAACAATCATCTCATGGCCTCCATCTGTTCCTTACACAGAAAGTATTTTGAAGGGATAATGTTCCATGTACTAATATTTAAGATTTTTAGTGCCTACTATTACCCATGGCTCAGGTTCTTTGAAGCCTCAATTGACTGTTTAACTATTACTCATAAAGCTTTCATAGGCAAGCATTTCCCAGTGTTTGAATCTGGTGCAGGAAAGCAAGGGCAAACACCCACTGCCACTCATAAGCCACCCCACACTCAACAGCTGTTCCTTTCTTGACAGAAAAAGTGTGAGGTGTAGCATTGGACTGGGAGCATGCTCAACAAGGTTTTGTTTCCCTCTTAATGATTCACTGTGTGGTCCTCCTCAAGTAATTTTACTCTGCTCTTCTGTCACAATCAAAACTAGAAAGTCTGTATAGCAGCTACAGCAACTGTTTTACCAGGTACTGCTTTAGATGTTCTGACTTGGAGTGGTGCAGCCACAAAACAAATAAGTCCAGTGGGGTTTCTTGGTGTGTTTAGTGTAATTATGACTATAGGTTAATCACTTGTTTGTAAATATGGCATCCATGCTTGTGTATGAATATTAAAGCACATATACATCATACGTATTTTTATACACACATGTATGTATATACACAGCTATCTAACTGTATTTATTTATGCATCTATCTGTACACGCAATTAGTGGCATTATACAGAAGACTCAAATTGTACAATACATAGGAAAGTAAAAAAAAAAGAAAAGATATGACACCATTTAATGTGGTTTGCTTACCCTTCCAAAACAAGCCTCATGATGAAGGCAAAACTTAACTAATTAATTATGTTTTGTCCTTGTTGCCAGTTTTAACGTGCAGCATTGTCTTAGGTGCTATACCAAGACCAGAAAGATAATGACAGATGCATTGTGACATTCCGAGTGCAAGTCATGCAACAGTCTTCCTAACACTAATTTTACCAGCCAAAGCAAAGGTAATGCTTCTAAATAATAGCTAAGCAAAACCATTACAGCGCATTACTAGCAGGTATGGAGGGCTCCTATGTCTCATTTATAACAATACGAAGCTGCAGAACTGTTATCTTTATCAGAATGATTTTCTCTGGTTCGTGATTTGTGTCACCAGAAAACAAGCAATCCTGCGCACAGCCTCAGCACCGGTAGCAGTTCGGGATCAATGTGGGTGTTAATGACATTGTGAGTAGATAAATACAGGGGCAGGCATCCAAATCCCACAACGGCCCTCTTGCAGTTAATGCCATCTCTGCAAATGGCATGTTCCTGGCCCCGGTCCAGGAGCCGTGGTCACAAGATGAACTTTCCCTGACTTCACCACGTATTAGCATATGCTGCGCCCAGGGACGCACAGGCTTGGCGCACAAATCACTCAGAGGCCTCGATGTGTGCTTTCTGAATGAGTGTCAGTAAATGTGTGCTGCATGCACTAAGGAGTACTATTGTTTTACACTTTGTCAGACAGTTACTGTGGGTTGTATCAACACACCAGGATGTGTCTTCTATAATTTAGTTGGAATGGATTTTTGACCCATGAATCAATGAGCTGGTTGCAGAATGGGTACTGTGTGCTTCCTGAAAGGCTGTATGATATCAGCAAGGTCAGTTTACTGTCATTTTTTTAATCAAAAAAGAAAAATACTTAGGGGGCGTTTAACATATTTTGACAAGGTGACCCACAATTATCCATTAGTGTTGTATTTGTCTAAGCTCCTCTGCATTGGTATGCAAGGACCATGTAATAGTTCACTGATATCCCACTTGGGGGTGGGGAATAAAGCAAGTGGGATTTCTCCAAGGTCTTCCACAGACAGAATGCGTCTAGCTATTTCTGTGTTGCTTGAACATTTGGATAGTTAATCAACACAACAAAGCTCTTTTAACCTGATGTGCTCCATATTAAGACAGTATTATGAGGGAGACTTGGTCACCGATTCAAATACCAAGCTGCAAAGCAACCTTGAGGTATGAGGTAGGAGCAGTGTTATGCTAATTCCTGCATGTTTTATCTGGAGCAATGATAAACTGATAGTTTATTAAATAAAGCAATATTTTTACTTATTTCCCTCACTGCAGAAGATCTAAAGCCAAATTCCCAATTCTCCAGTTGTTGAGGACTTTTTTTCAGCCTCACAGTTCTACCACACGTGAGATAGGGTATCTGGGGGGAGGGGGATTGTGGCAAAGTCTGCCTATAATGCATGGAATTACATCAGAACTGCTTTATTTACATTGATTCTTACAGGAATGCATGAGAGAGAAGCACAAAATGAGCACCAAGTGCATGGAATAGTGCTTAGAGTCATTTCACTGTTATCTCAAGCTCCTTCACTGTGTGACCTCAACAGCATCAGAAACAGAGAGGTATATTGTAAGTTGCAGTAAAGTCTCATAACTGCATTGATTTCAAAGGGTCCAGAAGATTTACACTGGCTGGAGATAAGATGAGAGGAGCTCCTGGTACTTGGGAGAGCCTGAAAAGCAGATCATTTGTTTGCTACTTGTTCTCTGCACGATGAGAAACACTCTGACCTGAGCCTGCTGAGGCTAACATTAGCTGGGGAGCAGTGGGGCAAAAGGGGAGGCTCACAGGACCCTTTACTACCTGTGTTTACAGCATTGAGTTCATTAACCTTACAATTGCATAAAGGACCTCCTGCAATTTCAAATACCAGCTCCCTTTTCTCACTGATCATTATTTCATATTGAAAACTAATGTGAAACTCTACAAATTAAATGTCTTATAATGCAGTTCAGTTGGAATAGTTTGTACAGAAAGGTACTTGGAAAAGATGGAGTGAAAAACAGCTGGTTTGTTCCAGCATTTTTCCTATGGCAATACTGTTTTAGGGAGACTAGCTAAATTGTATAACAAAGACTAACTAAACCCAAATAGACCTGGTTCATAAATTTCTCTCCTTACTGAAGTGGTGGTTATGCATCCATAAAGCACATTTTAAGAAAGAAATTAATAGCCTAGATATAATGTTTACCTGTGTTCTGTGTGTGTGTGGAAGGACTTGTTAGATTCATACGAATGGGTATTCTGTTAGCAAGCAGTGATGACCATGTTGAATTTCTGAGAACTCTGAACTAAACTTTAACAAGTAGCTAATATATTGGGGTTTTTAGAAGATATTTAACTGCTCTCCAATTAAGCTACCCTGTTAGGAATCATAAAGCAGTGAGGGGTAGAATCATAGGGCAGGTGGGGGTAGAAATTGATCCAAAATCTGATGGTTTTGAAGTCAAACACGGATGTTAAAATGGGCTCCTGTACTCCAGGTCTTCCCTTTCTCTTCACTGCTTACTCAATCACTTTTATGAAAGGGATGTGTCTTGCCTTTTCTTCTTGCCAGCACTGAGTTAAGTGGAGAGCATTTCTATAAAAATCATGCCATGGTATTTCCCAGACCGAGTCTCAGTAAGAATTTTAGAATTTGGCCAGCAGAAAGTTTCTAATAATAATTCTTTATCGTGACCCTCATTGCAACTATCGATTTTAGACTTCTTGCAGGAGTCAGAGATGTACATCATATAGATGTGACTTTTTAGAAAATAATATATTAACAAAATTTTAACTCTCTACTCTCTGATCTCCTCAGCTATTTTTCTTTCAAATGGCTATGAAAGTAGTTAAATACAGTAGCTGAGGTGCCTGAACACAAAGAAAATGAAAGACAAAGAAGCAACATGATACCTAAATAAAAAGAACGAGTGTGTTTAGATTGTTTGTTCTGAGGTCCAGACAATGTTATCCCTGTCCTGAGCAAAAAGAAAGTTGCTGCCTCTTAAAATTACCTGAAAGTCAGTAAAAACAAATTTCTTCTGAAACATAGTTCCTGTTGGATTGATGTGTTACAGAACAGCAGCTTAACCCGTCAACTATCACATAATTCACACTGGAAGTCATAATAAGACAGTCTAATAATTTGATTTACTGAAGGAAAAAAATGCCAAAAGTCAATGTACAAAACCATAATTCAGTGTAATTAGTTCAGATGCTTTCATCTGCCTTTACTCCCACTTCAGAGGTGGCTGAAAGCTGCAGAATTGTGTGGAGAATACAAGAGGATCTCACAGATGGCACTGATGTGCACAGCTATGCTGGCTTCAGAAGACCTCAGGCCTCTCACACAAGTGCTGAAGTTTATATCTCAGTCTTCCAGAGCTACCTTCTGTCTTTCTTATTTACAAAGCAGCAGGTACTTTGGCCAATTTGTAAAACATCTGTAGTATAAGGAATCACTAGTGCTTTTTGGTGCTGGAAAGATGTGTTGAAGGGTCTCATAGCTCTGTATTACCGGTGAATTCAGACCAGAAGGAAAATAAAAAGACCTTGGTTCCATCTATTTCTTCCCCTTTTAATAGAATTTATCCAACAGCTTTTACTATCGTAAGAATATATTGGTACATAGTCTAATTTCCTATTGCTGAGCTGATCAAAAATTATAAATGAAATGAAATATCACATTAAGAAGTTCCATCACATTAAGAAGTATATTTCAGGAAAAAGTGAAACAGTTTTCAAATAACATAACATTATGGAATGACACTGAAAGGCAGAACTAAAAAGGAAAAAGAAATAACGTCATCAATATTACATCTTTTAATTCACAGTAAATGCATTTGTTTTCTGAACTGGTGGAGTATAAATCAAATCAACTACTTTTAATTAAAAGCTATATTACTCTTTATCTTATACAAAAGAGCAGTGTTAACTTCCCCATTTATTTTGCAGTTTCCAGTTATTCAAAGAACATGCTGTCATTAAAGATTGTATTAAAGCATTCAGAAAATATCTCAACATCAGAATCCCTTTAATGGCTTGCAAATCAGTGATTCTTTTAGCCGTTAGTTACTGATTTTTTCCTTGCTTCTGAAACTAAATAAGTCTATCTGCCTCCGATTTTTCACAGATATATTGTAGATATATACAGATATATACAGAAATATATCTGTAGATTTATTTCACAGATATATCTTTCATTCACAATTCCCCCATGACAATTCATTTTAATCACTTGTGAAAAGAGAGGGATCATAAAAATAATAATAGTAAAGTAAAAGAATATAATCTTTTATTAATAAAATATTTTTTACTCATGATCACATGTAAACAGTTTAATAAGGATGTTCCTGTTGGTGAAATTGTTTTCAAAGAGTGTGGCAAGCTCAGCTCTGTGAAGAATGGTATCTCAAGGACTGCCTGTGAAATTTATGAGTTAAAAATATTTAACTTACTATGTCTAAGACAGTATTAGAGGGATGACCAATGACCAGTGAGTGTCACCAGTATGAAGTTTAATGCTTTTTTATGAACTGTTGTTTTAACTCTGCCCCAAACTAATTAAAAATCACATGTAGTACTTTGTTTTTCATTGAGTACATAAAATATGCTAAAATATACTCCAGCCCTAAGTGCTCACATCCTTTAAATAATTATTACTAAAAGTGGGGAAAAAAATAGCCTGGTAAAGGGGTATGTGAAGAAAACGATGTCCAGTAAGATGGTCCTGAATGATCTAAGATTTTTGGTACTTCTGCTAGCAGCAACAATCAAGGATACTTTAGAGAGATTTTCATTTTTCATAGTGCTGTGGAATTGTGTCTGGTATGTGATGTGTAGCAATTCCAGCTTCTTAAATATATATATATGTGTATATATATATACACACATATATATATATATTTTATTTTTTTTTGTAAGTACTTTTTGTGCATTGTTATATGGAAGTGATGAGTATTATGACTATATAATTCAGGTGTGTTTGTGAATGCATATATGCAAGAATGTAATATGTGTGGGTGTTTTTACATTAGAGAACATTAAACTTTAAATCACTCCACAATTTTATACATACTATATATCAGAGTTATTAGAAGCACAGCTCCCAAAAATCACTCTTCCATTATTCCTACAGTAGTGAAATGAAGTACTTTGAAAAACAATGGCAAATGATTTATAATACCCAAAGATAAAACTGAAAACAAAGGATTAACTATGCTGTGTAAATTATAATTATAGTTGTAATTGGTTAAAATGAATGTGTAATAAAAACCTGAAAGAATATGTAAACAGAAAGTGAATTTCAGTAATGAATCAATAGATGATGATGTATTCATAATTCTGTTTTCCTTTTTTCTTCTAATTGTAAGTGGCAAAGAATCATCTAATATTAATAAGATATGTATAATGCAAATAGTGTTTTTAAAGTTGGAGCCTCTTTTATGACTGGGTTAAGAGAAAATGTTTCACAAATATTTGTTTGTATTTTTAATGTTTGGTAACTCCAATTCCTTACTTGAAATAAAAGTTTAATGCTTGAGATATTTCATGATCACAGGTGAAATAGTACAAATGGAAAACAAGAAAATAAATTTAAAAGCAATACTGTGTGTTTTACTTTGGGCTTTGGTCACTCAAAAGCAGAAATTCAGTAGAAAATATTTTCTGACCCTCTTTTGAAGACCGCTTGATGCAGTGGCATCTGTAGAAACAACGCAGAAGGCAAGCACTTCCCAACCGCTCCGTTTTGCAGCCCAGCTAATTAGCTAGGAGCACCACAGCCTTTAGATTACCTGAGTTAGACCTGCCGTCAACCACGAGAACACTTTTTTCCCCAGGCCAAAAGCAACCAGCAGCCCTCTATGCAGTCAGCAACACAATTTCCTGTATATAATCATGCAACTTTACAGCACTTGTTGCGGGTGTTGTGGCAGCACCCACAGTAGGTAGGTCAGCAGCACTGTGTGCTACAGGCTCTGTGCCTACAAGTGAAGAAGACAATCTCTGCTCCCCAGGGCTTACAAATGTACAGCCTGTTGGGAAACAAGAGACGAGCCGAACAAAAGGAGAAGAGGGGACCGTCAGCAGTCTTTGTGGGTGGAAGAAAGTAATATTTTTAGCATTATAATCATGGTCTCAGCCTAATGGCATGTGCAATAACATCACTTCTGTTGCTGTTTTTTGGCAACTTGTTCTAAAATTCTCTTTGCAAGTAACTAATCTGTGTGCATGAGAATGCAGTCAGCTAAATGCTGAGTGTAGGCTTGCAAAATTGTCTGTATGGCAATGCATAAAAAATTAATCATTTAAGTATCTTTTGTGAAAAGTGCCATCATCATTATTGAACACAGGGAAAGCAAACTGTATGAATATATTTTAAATTGGCAAGTCATTGATTTCTATTTAATGCTCTTTGCTACTCTCTATGAAGTAAAGGAGTTTTATATGGTTCCAGAAATGGAAAGATTTATATAATAACCATTAAAGGAATATACGAATGTCATCTTAGAGACTGGTATTCAAACATTTGTCTTTTGGAGTTTTTTTCCTAAAAAATGAACTTTTATTAACTCAGGAAAAACAGCTAGTGATATGAGAATGTTGTTGAACCTTTGAATATCTTATATTTTATCACTTTTAATGCATCTTTAATATTTAACATTCATCTTATTATAGACAGGAATCGTGAGATGCATGCATGGTTTCCACACAGTTTTAAAGTTCAATGCACAGTCACAATTCTGAGGGGAGATTTCACACATTTATGAAAAATAAGGCATTTTTGCAGTAAAGTTGCAAAGTGTGAAAGAATTCTTGTTTTATCTGCCTTACTTATCATGTTTATGAGTTATTTTGCCTGGAAGTAAATTGACAAGTTGTCAATGAACAATAGACAGTGCTTCAGCTAGGCTTTTCACAGGTTCAGATGCCTTTGGGCAAAAGGGCTAAATCTGTAGTTTGCAATCTAGCATATGGAGTACTGAAAAAAGTGGCAATGGGGTGAGAGACATTTACTGAGAAATTCATGTGGCTGCTGATCTCTAACCAATCCATTTGGTCTGGGGTTTATGAATTCATGTATAAGTGTTCTACACTTGTAGTTAGAGAAGGAGATTTCAGTGTACATATAACAACCCAATTTCATTTATTCCTGCAATCCTGCTGATCTGTTCTAGCAAAATTCAGCACAAGCAATGCATCTACCTGCATCTTTAATAATAAGGCTCTCTTTAACAGTCCTATATATTGTTTCTGCATATTTCTGCTTTTTGTTGCAAGAACTGCTCTGTAATCCCCTAATTAACACAATTCTTGATATTTTTATCCCTACCCTCATTATAAGCACACCCTCTTGAGGTGTCAAGCATGTTGTACACTTTACAATGAGATAAAGATGATTTCAAATTCGCATACTGTAGTAAGGAAACATCTTTCTCGTTTCATTTACATGATGTCGTATTTGTCAAGGGCCTTTAATGCACAGGGGTGAAAAATGTGATGCCAAAAGCTTTTCCAGTTTCCAGATAGCCTTAAAAAATCACATGTGGTAAAAGAATGGCAGGGGAGCTCAGGCTTTACCTCTGTTTTGACACTGAGGGTGTCTTACCTTTAATAACTCCCTCCTCTAGACCTTTCTCATCACTGAAGCTGTCAAAGCACAGAACCCAAAAGATGTGCTAAGTGTACCTGGACACAGACAAATTCACATTATTTTAGATGTTGTGACCCATGCTCTGCGCTGAGTATATTTTGTTGTGGAATTTTTGAAATGAGCTCTGAGAAATGTTCAACTCTTTTTCACAGGAAACATTTATACAGTTATGTAGTTTAGGAGCATTATTACAGTTGGCAATTAGCATAATACTACAAGCCGCAAAAATGATGATAAATGGCTGATGAAAGGACACTAAATTAGACTGGTTACCACACTTAATTAAGATACAACTGCGCTACTTCCTTGATGTCAGTATCTTACATCTGACAAAAAGGGTAAGTAGTCTATTTTAGTTATTATCATGGCCAGGGGAAAGTGCAAGAAAAGCAAGAAAGGCATACACAACCTGAAATGCTCTAGTCAACCCAAGGACAATAATGAATGCATTATATTTTAATGACTTACAAATTCTTCAACTATTAATGATCACATGGACTATTTTGGCTAATGTTTTGGAATATTATTTAGATTTTAATCTGCATGCAGAAAATAAAAATAAATAAATTAATTAATCAATTAATAAAAAAGCCTCAGATTTCCTGATAGTCTTCTGCTTTATGTTGCCTACCCTGCACAGGCTACAAAGGCCTGGATTTCATGAGCTGCAATAAGTGTAGAATACCAGCCTTTCAGGACTCTGCCTCTTCACTGGGCTATGTGAAAATTATGTTGATCATAAACCTGAACATATGCTGATCATAAAAGGGAGCACTATATTTCTTCCAAAACAGATTGAATTATTCTCAGTAAAAGAGAAGAGTGACAATGTGAAAACTCATTTGTGAAAATTGGCTAGATTTAAAGTAGATGACCTCTTTGAAGTAGAGAAGGTGTGTAACACCTGCTGTGAATGCCCACTGCATTTATGTGGGTTAACAGCCATTATTTTTCCAAGGAAAAATATTTTTTTCCTCTGGTGGCTATGCTAAATACTCCTTGAAACAAAAAGAAAATTCCTAACTTTAATGAAAAGAGGAAAACACCAAGCTTATGAAAAAAGTCATAAGTCATAAGCTTATCAAAAGAAGTCATAGACGTAGGCAGTGTGGTAACTGTCCACATCAATCTCTGAGCCGTGTCAGGAGTCCTGATGGTCTATTTATAGGGCTGCAGAGAGAGAGCATGGTTTAGTGACAGGTAAGGACCACCCAAGAAACAAGCCCCTTTTGAGGATATTACATCGCAGACGGACCACAAGGATTGTTCTGGCCCAGCAATGCAAATCTTTCAGATCTCTCCCAGTGCTATCAGGGTGCTGTTCCTCTGAGTGTCAGTAAACTGAAGCGACATGGTTAGGCAGCAACATGAAAGCTGGCCACTTCAGCTTGCAGCTTCCCCCTAGCTCATGTTCCTATCAAAGGCTTCTAACCTTCAGCTGTTCAGGATGCAGCTGTGCAACGGCTGCCGTTTGCAGCTTGGTGCAATGATGCAAACTGAGGCTGGTGCATATTTGCAATAATAAAACAAACTCCTAACTGAGGCAGTCTGGGAGATGTTTCTCATGTGTGGTCTAGGTATTAATAACCTCATAGATCCAACTTCAATTCATTCCTGCTCAGTACTTCACACTTTGGTTCCCTGTAAAGACTCAGTGGAATGGAAAAAATTCCACCCAAAGGCATTTCATCCAAAAGACTGTTAAATGACAGTAAATAAGTTGGGAGGGTGGAGAGTTTTGTGGAAGAATATGTTATTGTCATAATCTCCTCTCTTTCATATATGGTAATCTTCCAGTTAGTTTGTAACATTAGGAGATCAAATGTGTGATTTTAGGTTGATGTTATAACAGCTTGTAACAGCTGTAGAGACAACACTTGAAAATGTTGAATTTTTCTTTTTCTCTTATAAGTCAAACCAGAAATGCCTGTTTCACATTCTGTAACAAACACTGAAATAAATTATTTCCTGTCGTAGACACTATGTACCTTAAGAGGGGAAAAAATAAGATTAGGAAAGCACTAATAATCTCTTACAACTGCATTCCTACAGATTAAACTGGAAATAGACATAATTATGCCACACCATGCTATCACCATTGCGGAGGATGATCCATCCTTTTCCTGTGTGTCCTCTGACAACTTCTCAAAACTAACTAAAAGTCCTGCCTTGTTATCGTTGTTTTCTTATGCCTTGGCTAAGTTTTCCTTAATTATTTCTCCAATTCTGTCAGCAATGTTATTGCCCCACCAGTTTAAAGGTTAAACAAAGCACCAAATCTGTCAAAGTGAGTGAAACCAACTGGTGAGGAGCTATCAGAAAGTAATCAGTGCTAATAGGTACATAATGGCTAACAGTGAGCTGTTTGCGCTGAGATACATCACCACAGACAGAACACAGACCTCACTGAAATCGCTCTTAAAAAAAACACTGAGTACCATATCCAGCTTGTTGCTGAAAACAATGGAGGAATACTGTTTTTTTCCCCACTCCAAAGGTCTCCAAAACTGAGCACCCCCTCAAAAAGCAGCTGCTTTCACAGCTATAGCTTTGCCATATCTTGAGTTTGTTGCAGGGCTTTTTTTTCTTCCCATTGCATGGTTGACACAAGAGGTTAAAAACATGAAAAAGCTGTTGGTAGAATTTCAGTGAGATAAAAGGGCAAATGTCAAAAATACCCATTTTAAGGCATTTAACCTTTCTCTGCATTCTTCTAAAGCAGTTTGAAGAAGCTGCCAAAAAATATTTCATAAGCTTTTTTGTTGTTGTTGTTCCTTTTTTTTTTCTTTTTCTTTTCTGAAGATAAATTGTGTAGCTCCCCAGTCGTTCCCCAGAATCATATGCAAAATATGTAACTTCTGGCTGTAATTTTTTACCACATTGTCACCCTAGGAAATGTTGTGAGAAGTGCTTGCAAGAATTAGTTTTAAACACTGAGAGACTGATCCTGCAAAATGTTAAGTCTTACAAGGTGCTGAGCTGTCTTACTGAAACCACAGAAAAATGAGCAGCCCAGCACCATGCACAAACAGGCACTTATTTAGCTGCCCAGTAGGACTAATTCTTTATGGATTGTTTATGACTGAAAAGAAATTTTATATCAGCATCCTATCCCCATGCCTTTACCTAATACAGAAAGAGAAAAGGACAAACTTTTCTTTTTTGCATGTTTGAACCATGCTACTATCTGTTGCTAAACAGTACATTGCACCAAAACTTTGGCTGTCTTCCAGCTGTCATACTTTGACCTGGATCAACAATTTTCTAACAGATTTAGAGCACCTTCCATGCAAAATAAGGACATTTTGGTTTTAACTGTGTGCATTTAGAATGAATGATCTAGTAGTTATCCTTGTTTATGCCTCTCCTTTGCAAACAAGAATAAATTAAATACTTTGCAGAAAATGATCCCTTCTATGAAATATCTGTCGGTCCTGTTCCTGAAACTAAACAGAAATGATTATTTGTTATTATGACTGTGATATATTTCCAATAACTCTTGAATGAAATTTTCTAGTTCACATTTTAAGTAGTGATGTGTTTTTTTCGTGTTTATGCTGTATTAATTGAAGAAAAAATACTTCAATAATTTCAATAACGTGTAATGGTAATTGAAACACTAGTAGAGAACTGATTTTTTTTTCTTTTTATATATATTAAATATGCAAAATAAAGTTCTGACCTCAAATAGCATGTTCATCCTACTCCCAGTACTTCAAGCAAGCTGTTAGAATAAAACACAACAATCAAAATCATGACAAGATTTTCAAGAAGAGAATGTAAATGGTGTGATTACACACTAAGTTTATTTAGCCCCGCTTTCTGTCCCTTGAAGTGACATTAGTTGTCGAACAAGCATTGATTTAGGTGAAGAAGGTATAACAATTTAGCCACACACACACACAGAGGCTCAACTTCTATGCTGATTGCTGGCTTGAGCTTGTCAGGTCTTCAAAAACCTTTTTTTTTTTTTTAATTATTTATTTGGATAATTTTGATTCTCACCTGCATATTTATTGCATTTAAGTCGTTTGGTTCAAAATCTTGTTGTTTTCACTTACCCTGTTCTCTCATAGAGTTGCCAAAACAAAAATTCATATGTTACCTTCTCTTGGGAAGAGATGATTGTTTAATCAGAAAAATTGTAATCTGTTTGTGTCATTCTCACAGTTTTTCCAAACTCTTGCATGTTTTTTTGTCTCTCCGTGAACCTTTTCTTATTGTTAAATCCTTTCTGAGGTTATGCGTGACATTCACAACCTCACTGCATCACTGACATGTACAGTAGCTTTACCATTTTTCACAGTTTTCCCACTTGCCCACTGTGAATTTTATCTTCTTAGCTTTTTGGACCACAGTATTATATGTATGTAGAGACTTACTAAACAATTCACTATGGTGTATTTTCTAATCTACATCCAGATCAGTATTAAAATGGGAAGAGGAGGAGACAAAAGAGAAAAAAAAAAAAAAAGGATATGCTTTGTTCTTGTGAAGTTTTCTTCTAAGTGTCTGGCAAATAAATAAATAAATGGTCCAGTTTCATTAAACTATTAAAAAAGCATCACAAGTTGAATGACTGTAGCAAAGCTCAGATGCACGGGTGTATAATAAAGTATTAACCACTGTTAGCAATGTAGTGTGAATTTTTCAAGATCTGCTATAATAATTCACTATCAAAAAAGTTAATGTAATGACTAAGTTTCGTTTAGCTATATGAAATAACCACACAGCATTACATTTATCATCAAAGTATTTCTTAATTCTTCTAATACCTAAAGACTTAACATATCATTTGGTATTTAAACAATCTCATTAAAAAAAAAAAAAATCCTAAACCATTTTAAATACTTAAACTCTTTTAGTACTCTTGTCCAACAGTTATCCAATTATTAAGGTATGTGAATTTCACTGATTAAGTGCTTTGCTAAAGTCAAGAAAAGGCAGTGTTTAAATACTGAAATTGTTTCATACCATCAAGTTCTCAGACCTGGAAGACTTTTTTTTCTGTTGCTTGTGTTCTTATGAACAATTTACAGTGAAATTTTTCAACCCATGTGTGGCCAAGCAGAATTTTTTTTTTGTCATTATTTATCTTCAATATGTGTTTATTTATACATTTGTGCTCAATTTCCATTTAGACCACTGTTTTTTGGTGTTTATTTTATTGTTTAATTCATATTATCAGTCAGTTGCTGCATATGACTGATCATTTTCTGTGAAAAAATAAAGCTAAAAATAAAAGATGAATATTTAGACATTTATGGAATTTTTGTATGTGCAATATTCAAGCATATATGTATATTCTCATGTGCATATGTGTATAATTTGTATAACATGTATAATTTTAAAGGTTAAAATAAATGTCTTTGTTTTAATTTAGAATTGTTTTTGCTTAGTTACAGGGAAAATAATCAGTACGTCAAGATGTCCTAAAAGAGCTCACATATTATTTCAGTCTCTATTCACCTTTTAGTGGTTTTCTTTTCCTTCCATCCATTTATGCAGCGTAATATTGAATAATACTTCAGCAGGAATTCTTTGTTAATCATGGACTGGGTCATTTGTCCTTGAGTGCATTTTGAGGTATCTAAAAATAGTGTGTAGTATATTCCACAGGTCATGCAGGACGGTCACCTTGTGACTGGTTGTTATAAATAAGGGCTTTGGGGTCAAACCTGTCTTTTCTTTGAAGAGGTTAGAAGGTTTCACCCAGAAAGCAACATCAGCCTTATGTCTAGAAAACCAGTTCCCAAAAGGATTCTTTGGGCAAGCACCTTTAAATAGCTAAGAGTGAGAGAAATGGCACTGCAAATGTCAGCTTACATAAACCCAAATGAGAAAAGATGAGGAAATTGTGCCCTTTCTACAAAGACAGAATCTAACTGCTCTAAAATCATTAAAATGAAAAGTACATCTAAACAAAAACAGGATATAAAATAAATTAAAAAGCTTACTAATTACATCAATATTACTATGTGCCAGTAGACACCTCAGTTAGTGTAGTGGTTTTACAAGGCATTTTAGGCTTTAAGCGGTTAGTTCAAACTATTTTGAATTTATTTTCTGTTTAAGAGCTACTTTTAAATTCAGGGATTTAAATTTCCCTTTCTCTCATGTTATTCATTTTTTTCCTGTCATTCAATAATTGCTGCAGTGAAACATCTAAGTTGTTTAAAAAAATAAATAAAAAAATAAATGAAAAAACAGAAACTGATGAGAAACTCATTTAAGGTGGCTTTGGATTAATTTTGACCTTTAAAGTCTAAACCTGGACCCAAAGCCAAACAATCAAGAGCTTGCCCATTCCTGGTCAAAACTCTTGCTACAGTGTTAAGAGGAGGTACTTAGAGTTTTGTACCATTGTGGTTCATTGTCAACGTGATGAAGATTGAGCAGGGAAAGGTGTTTATTGTTTAACGTAAGAGAGAGGGCAGCGGTTCAGCTTTTACGGAAACTGCAGTGGTGAACAAGCTGTTAAACTAATGCTCGCTGTGTTGTGGTAAGTGGGTATTTTTTTCAACCTGTAGAACAGCTGCTCATAAATCCTATAAAGACAATTTAAAAGGTACTTAAGCACAATTGAGTTATATAAATATTTTAATCTTTTATGTGCATTGTTGATTTTCAGTTAGACATCAACTTATTGCAGCTTTCACCAAGCACATCATTAGTTTGGCTTCTTATGGAACCGTTAAGCAAACACCAGTGCCATCGTTAGGAGAGGTTAAAGGTCACAGATATTCAGGATGAATTCAAAGCCTTTTGGCATTTATGACATTCTCTGCTTTGGTGACTATTTATTCATTATGCATACTTCATCAACATACACCAACATGCACATTTCTGAGAGAGAAGCAGCTGATGGTAGGGGATGCACACAGATCCAATGACCTGCAAAAGGAAGCACATACGATGATCTGTCTGTGTTCAATGAGAGAGATAAAATATGCAAGACCTAGGAAGAACTGAGGGCAAACGCATCTCCTAAAAGTTTGTGGACCAAACATCTGTTTTCATGCCAAGTTTGAATGATATCAATAATGGCAGACTGGCAGAATGGCTCATGGAAAAAAAAAAAAAAAAAAAAAAAAAAAAAGAGTTACCTGGAGTCACAATATCTCTGAGAAAGGCAGAAAGCAGACATCTTCAAGCTGTGTGCCTCCAGGTCACAGGGCTCCTGTGAACACACTCTTGTTTGGTCTGAGATGAACACAGTCTTAGTTGTATTGCAGTCAGGACAGTCTTAATTTTAGAGATCATAGGAGGCCTTATGGAAAAAAAAAATAAAAAAAAAAAAAGCAAAACACATTCTCTTCCCTTGAAGAAAGACTCAACTTTGTATTGCAGAGAATGAATAGTTTAGATGATGAGAAACAAAGCATGGTCCCACAAGGAATCAACTAACAGCACAGTAAATTCACAGTACAGTACACCATACATAATCAGTACAGTAAACCATACAGAAAGTAGTGAAGAAAAAAAAAAGTGAAAGTAAAAACCCTACATTTTTTTCTTTTGTTGCCTTGTCTCTGTTTGGAAAATACCGTTTTCAGCTAAATATCAGCATAGCTTAACAGGTATACAATTCTCAATACAGAGAGCATCCATGAGTTCCTCAGGAACACAGGAACCCAAGTCACTCTTCCTCACTGTGCTCTTTTTTGTTTTCTGTACTCTTGTGTCTAGCCCATCAGCAGAAGTGTCCATATGGTGAACCCTGGGAGCACAGTATCTCTCAAAACCTGTCCTCAAAGAGTTAAGTTCGATTTTTGAGAACAGAAAAATATTGGACATCCTAACAAACACAGCTTATTTTTTTCTCTTATCACTTGTCCAATATACAAAGTTATAGCTGCACTATTTGATCATCCATGAAGAGTTACATATCTCACCTCCCTGAGAGACTTTCTGATGACAGGCTGTGTGGCCCAAGTAGACACCTCCATTCAGCATTTTATTTTTTTTTTCTGAATAATTGTATCCACGTAGAAACCATAATTAGTAGAATTGGCAAGTTATCCTTTCTTGCTGAAAATTCGATATTCTCTTGTTCAGCATTAGAAAAAACAAAGGTGGAATCCCAGTGCAACAAAAGTCCCCTATTAACTTTAGGGTTAAGGTTTTAACATCAGAAGCCCTTCTTGTAGGGCACAAAGAAAACTTAATTGTAAAATCAGCTTCTGAAATAGAATGGAAACAATACGGCTTTTTTTTTCTTTTTTTTTTTTTTTTCTCCAAATAGCTAAGTCACATCCAACAAGACCTATTAAATAAATAAGATGTGCACTGTTATTTTAAAGGACTATCTGCTACATGTATTCTAAAATGTTGTGTTCACAGTGGTCCTTCTTACAAGAAAATTATTTGCATAAGAAATGAGAAAAACTAAATGACTGAGAATTTCAAAGGGTATTGATACCAATGGAATAAACAAAGGATGAGAATTATTTTATTCTTTGGTTAAAGTCTTTGAAAGACTTGTACTTTGGCACTTAGTTAATGGCAGCTTTTTGATATATTCCGCTGTATTCACTTCAGTGGAAATGCAGTGGTTTGAGCACAGGAGAATACGGCCTGAGGGAGGGAGAGGTCAACACTGACAGGTTTTCTGAAGGACTGTGAATAAATTACATTGCATTACAATTTTGGTGAGACTTGAACTCTTCATGTTATCTGAATAAGCTTCAGTTTGTTTTAAAAAGAACAGCTTACAAATACTATGTTTGTTATATATTTTTCTCCAAACAATTGCACATTGCTAGTCAGGGCTTGCCAAATTTGCTGATGAATCCACAGAATTGTGATGCTCCACATTCTTTAGAAAACCCTAAATGTTTCATGGAATACCTGTCCAAAAGTGACCTTAATTTCCAAGTCTACACTTCGCAGTCATCACTACATCCTGTTGCCATCCCACACTGGAGGAAGATGAGACTGCATGAAAATCAGCCATGCAACTCTCCATTTTCTGGAAGGAGACCTAGATGCATGCCACAGTGACCAGGAGCTCATGCCCTATAATAAATTCACTTGCTGCTGAGGATTTTAAGCCAGATTAAAGCAATGAATCTCAGGAAGGGGTGAATTTCATTAAATTGTTTCCAGACCCTGACACTTACCTAGGTAAGATCATGTGGCCCATCTGCTAAACAAACAATGAGAAATAAATACAATTTCCAGAAGAAACTAACTGTGCCGTGACATACTGATAAAATAGCCCAGAGCTTCCTTAAGTGTTTTGAGCCAAATTCTAGAGGATCTGCGAATTTCACTTGTGAAACTGCCATATTGCATGCAATTTTTTCCTTTTCTTTCCCTCCCTGCCCCCAAGAGAGAGAGAATTATCAAGTCATTTTTTTGTTTATCAGGGAAACAGGAATCAAATTATGCTAAAGAGTAAACAAATAATATTCAGTTTGTGAGCCCTCTGGTTACAGAGTTTCTTTCCACCCACTGAATATTACTGCATAAATGTTGAAAAACATTGCTAGGAAACAAACCAGGGCAGCCCTTAGACAGGTTAACATCCTTCCCTCCAGAAAAAACGTTAATTAAAGGTGCACTGTAAATTTATCAGTGACTCTAAAAAGTGAAAAAATAACTTTTAAAAATATAGTTTTATTACAATTAATACTTATCCCAAATAGCCCTGGGAATTTGTCATTAACTTTATTTAATATCTCTCTCTTGTCAGGCTCAGGCATTTAGCAACACAGTATGTAGGTGCAATCCTTTAGATGGTAGCTTATATTGGAAATGAAAGTCATCTTCATTGTGAACATATCTTGACAAACAATGTCAAACTCTCAGACTCAGTGTCACTCATTTACCACTAACCCATCCAGAAGCTGCTGCTGGATTTAGCCTTCAAAAACTTGTCGCTGTTTGACACGTTAGAAAAGGTAGTGATAGTACTAGTAATTGGAGAGCCCTGGCAATGACCTTGTCCTCCTCCTAAGCCCTGGCTAATCCTGGGTACGATACCTCAACTGGCAGCATGATTATTATCTGCAGCTATTGCTTTTCTTACAGGTGCAGATGCTCCAGAAAGAAGGGCTAAGGAAAAATAAATAAATAAACAAACAAATAAATAAATAAATAAATACAGTGTAGAGGTTAAATGATTTTACTTCAGCCAACCCACAGATATTTGGGCCATTGATTTCACCTTTTTGGAACTTTTTCATATTTTCCATTCCTTCCGTTTACTTCACTGATTTCTTTTCTACTTTTACGGTAGTTTGTTTTTGTTTTTGTTTTTGTTTTTTTAATTAGAAGCATTGAATATCTTCACAAAGTATAGGAATATATATTACATGATCGTGAAATATATCCCATCTTTCTGAAATTCATTGCCCTTCACAATTGCTTCTCCCCTGTGGAGTCCCCAGTTTGAACAAATTAAGATCAGAGATGAGAGCTTTTTGAGGTAGCTTTCTCGCCTTTCAGATGTTTTTTGTAAAAAAGCACTTCAGATCATTGAGACAATGGTGACAGCAGCCAGAAAATAGCAACTATCAGGGCAATAGCTGTGAAAGATAAGACCCATATAATTTCAAAGTTCATATACATGATCAAAAGCACACCTTGCATTTTGTAAAAATCAAACAGCACAGATCATTGTATACAGATACATTTTGTGTCAAATAATACTTTAAAATGTGCTTTATTATGAAAGTTGCAAGAACCATAGTTTGAGGAGAGGGTCCCATTGGGAACAACATTATTTTACTCCAGCTTCTAGATAATAACATAACCAGCTGCAAACTCTGTATCTTGGCACATTTGATTTTCACATAAACTTTGGTTTCAGAGGGAAAAAAAAAATATTTAATTAACCTGATACCAAACATTAACAGTCTTTGATATTTTTCTGGTCCATCATTTCTATACTTAGAATGAGATTACCATATAAAAGAATTATAAAATTATGGCAATTTCTAAAAGGATAGTGGATTTGGTATTTTCTTAGGGAATTATTAGAAATAATTTGTTTCCTACTTTATTAAGTCCTCAGAATAGAGCACATAATTTAACTACATAAATATTTTTCACAAAGGCAATAAATGGTAGGGCATCCAAAGTATGGTAGAAGCATCCTTGAAGATTTTTTGTAAAATATTCAAAAATTTTGCAGCTAATTTTATTACCTGTGTTAGGTCATGATCACAGAATTTCTCAGGATTTGTTCAGTAGTAAATATCATTTTAACATTCTTTTAAATGAACTAAAAGCACTCACAGCTTTTACCATATAGAAAAAAATTAACATTGACTGGTTAGCTACCTTCACTAGTCAAGAAAATTTACCAGCTGGTTTGTTTATTCATCATTCCTCAAGACAGAGGACACTACTACAGGTGGTTCTTCATCATTTACATCTGGTCCAATACTACTCCTGGCACAGGCCTTCACCTGACCAGCTTTCCCAGTCAAACCAGAAAGCTGCTAGCAGAGATGTAAAGCTCAGGGAAGTGCAAGGAGGTAGTGACATCTAACAGGATGTTACAGGATTAGCCATGGATAGTAGCTTTTCAAATACAAACTTGGAGAGTATTGAAAACCACAATCTTAGAAAACAGAAAATACGTACAAAAAATGTGACAGTATGACAGTTTCCCTAGCCAATCCAAACAACTTAACATAATCTTTTTCCCCTCAGGAGATCTGATCAGAAGCTTGTTGGTGGTTGCCCCTCAAAAACAAGTTGATACAATGGTTCACCATCAAATGGTAGGTCACTGCTGTTTTCACACCCCAGCTCTGATGCTTCTCTGACCCCTCTTCACTCTGGCAAACTGACAGAAGAATGACCCAGATGAACAAAATTGTCATTCATTGTTATCTAGCAAGCAGATCTCTGGTTGAGGGTTTAAGCAAGCTCCAGGATGTGCCAAAGAAAGTAGGGAGGACCACATTGCCAAGAGTAATCAAGAAAAGAGACTGAGAGGTCATTGGTCTTTGTACCTGAATCTCATTAATACTTAGATGATTTGTAGAAGTAGCAAATATAGCCTAATTCTGTCATGATGATCACTCCTCTGAGGAGAAGGGTTAGACTCCAATCTTTACTAAAACAACAGTCTTCTTATTTACGTTTTAAAAATTAATGTTATTGTGTAGAAACTTACATTACCATTAACTCTCAGTGCATAGAAGATAAATGAATTTTACATATAAAAGAGTTAAAATAACAAAGGTTTATTTTCACATTGCGTATACCTAATGTGACTAATCTAAAGTAGGATTTTTGCACTTTTATTCAGATATAGATTACACTGAGAAAAGACTGTAAAATGTACTTTTTATACTATCACCAAGGCTGGTATTTCTAAGAGTAATGAAAGAATAAAAGTTCACCTTAAACATTTCTCTAAGTTCAAATCTAAATTTTCCTTGAAGCTGTAATGTCTCAGTATTTTTCATTATTTCTTTTTCCTTTCTCTATTCTAGAGCTGAGACAAAAAGCAGTTATTTTTAGATTCTTTGCACCCTGTGATGTTACAAATGAACCTGAATTTGTAACTTTTACACTCCAGTTTTACAAATACTTAGATGAAATTCAGAGAAATATGAGTACTAATGTGAACAGTATTTTCTGATTTCACTACAGTATTTGTAAGGGTTGTCACGGCTTAATTCCAGTTGGAAGAGAGGTCTTTAGACCAACCTATTGCACAGCACAGGTTCTGATACAAGGTCACACTAGGGTGCTCAGGGCTTTATCCTGTTGGGTATGGAAAACAGCCAAAGATGGGGTCCAGAAAACTTTGTGACACCAATTTCACAGCTTGACTGTCCTCAAAGTGATTTTTCCCTTGCACCCAGTCTGAATTTGTCTTGATTCAACTTATACCTGCTATATCTGGTCATCCTATCATATACCTGTGAGAAGAGTCCTGGCTTTGTCTTCCCCGTGTAGGTATCAAGGGGCTGTTGTTAGGTCACCCAAGTGTCATTCCCTCTCTGGGCTGAATGAGCTAGGCTCCCTCAGCCTCTCCTACTGGGGCAAGTGCATCTGCACCTGTCCTCGCTTTAGTAGACTTGCTCCAATTTATTGATTCCCTTCTTGTGCCAGTGGGCCCAAAGCTGGACACAGTATTGTAAAGCATGGCCTGAGCATTATTATTTTAAAGAGCAGAAGTGTGCATTGAGTTCTTGAAGGACTCAAATATTGTTGGTGGACTCAAATTTCAGAGACTGGCCAGAGTAGTGGTGACACAGTAGCAGACCAATGGGACATGTAAGAGCTTCTGTAAAGTCTCTCACTGTGCCATGGTCTTACTTCTTCCAGTGACATGTTAGACTTGTTTTATAAAACAAAGCATTGTAGAGAAAATGCAGTCAAATCTCATTTAGTTCTATTAAAATCCCTGGAATGCACAAATACTCAAAAGAGTAGTGTTGAGTTTCTCGAAGGAAACAGCCTTGATATCTTGATGATTCTTTTTAACGTACCATCAATGAAATACAACTTAGGTTGACCAAAAGGAGCCTCAGCAGATGTTTGCTAATGTGTCATGAGACTGGAGCAGAAAAGATAAACTAAAAAATTTTTATTGGTGAACCTGTGTTATAACAAAACAAGCAAACAAAAGCTTTTTATGTCATTCTTGCACCATTTTTTGTGTCTTGGCTGCTTTTCTAACTTTTCTGTTAATGGCTGCTTACTACCACATGGAAATGGTATAGTGCGAGGATCAGTGGCTAAGGAAGAGATACTTAATAGGGAGCATTTGGGTTTTAAAGGAGCTGAAAGACTTCACAGGCGACTGAGAGGAAGGGAACAGACTGGCAGTCTGGGGTTACAAGCACACTAAATGTGAAAATAGGTTCTAGTGTTTTTGAGACATGCTGAGCCAGAAAGGCCTGATCTCTCTGTAGTGACATACACAACTAAAAGGATGTTTGGGTAGAAAAGGTGTATTAGGTGTTGCCAGAGATAAAAGCTGAGTACCTAGCATAGCTAGGAAAGGCACAGATGTTTTTTCTTTTACATGGGACATCTCCTGCACGTGGCCAGGCTGGCATGAGATGCACTTTCCCCACAACAGTTCATCCAGTGTTGTGCTTTGCACATGTGGCCAGAACAGTTTTGATATCACTAATGCTTTGGCTGTCACTGAGCAGTGCTGGCCCAGCATCAGGGTTGTCTGTCCAACACCCCCTGCCCCAAGAAGGCCAGTCAGCTAGAGGTGTGGAGGGGACACAGCCAGGACGGGTGACCAGAAGGATATTCAAAACTCTACGACCTAGTGCTCAGCAAGACAAGCTCAGGGAAAGGAGGACGAGGTAGGAACACTTGTTATGAAGGTGTTTGTCTTCAGAAGCAACCACCATATCTACTGAGTCCCTGCTTCCATGGGCTGGATATCACCTGCTGATTGGAATTTTTCTTTCATTAAACTGCTTTTATCTTGACCTACAGTACATTTATTTTTTCACTATATTTTTTTCCTCTGTCCTGCTGAGGACGGGGAGTGAGAGAGCAACCTGAAGGGCACCCAATGACTGGCGAAGGTTAAGTCACCACAATTCATTCTTAATTTTAATAATTTTACATATATTCTTCCTAATTTTCTTAAATTTACAAGAAAGGAAAAGTTTGTCAATAAATATTTGTTCTCAGGAGAATTCATACATTTGGAAAACATAAGGAAACTCTCAGACATGCTAGCTGAAAGCTGAATGTTCAGGCAGATGAGTGAAAAAAAAAAAAAAAAAAAAAAAAAAAGAATAATTTTTTAAATCTGCAAGCCCTTCAAAAATGCTTGTTCCAGCTTTTTGCAGTTAGATAATAAAAATTTCACTTTTCTCTATGCCTTTTCTGTGTTTTCTTTATGTCCTTATACCACTGTATCTAGAACCTTCACATCTAAACCTTCTGAAGAACAAATCTTCAATGCCTTCTCCCATAATTCTATGAGTCTATGTAATCCTTTATCATCCAGTTTTATTAATGCTTATTTGTTAGTTAATGAATGTAAAGTGGTGTTTGTTTTGTATTGTCTATTATCACAGCTAAAGGAATACAGCCTGCTGCTGGCATATTCTAGGAACCAGCAGCAGTGCATATGGAAATATAATATGTAGGTCTTGCAACTGTAATAAATAGTTTTTGAAAGAAAGAGGTCACTTCAGTTCTTATTGAAGGCAACTGGTTTATGCAGAACAGGAAAAAAGTGCATCTGCACTGAAAGTACACAAATAAAGCCATGTCATAATTTCAGTATATAATATATTAGGATGCTACTAACTTTTCTGCACTGAAATGTACATGAAAAAAATAAAATAAAATAAAATAGGTCGCCTTCTGTGTAAAGCAATTCTGTCCTTACAAAGATCTGAAAGTTAAAGGGACACTGGCAACTTGAAATATGGTCAATTGAAAGGAATAATTTAAATTTTGTAGCTGAAATCAGATCTGTCTCTTAATCTGTATTGTGGAAGACCCATGCTAAAAGAAGGTAAATCTGACAAACGAGCTTTCAATTTGCAGGACAGTGTAAAAAAAATGCATACAAAATGTTTTCAAATTTAAGGAAATAAAAATATAAATAGATATAGTTTTTAAAATATTTTCATTGTAATAACCTCAATGCTTTACGTGAGAATAAAATTTTAAATATTTTAAGAAATATATTTCTTTTTAGATGCCCTTTTCTGTTTTACAAATTGATTGATATATCACTATTACAAAATTAAAACAAGCAAGAGAAAAGATTTACATCCTATAATTCTATTTGTATTCATGCTGCATTTGTAAAACGTGAAAAAGAATCAAAAAAAGTGTCTATTTTGACAAATGTCTAAGTTATCTATTTTGAGAGCATTGTGTTTCTCTGGTAATGAAGTAGCTTTTTTACTTGCTTATAGGAACTAAAACAACATCAAGCTTTTAAACTCATCAAATCTCAGACTATTCTTGGGTGGGCATACTCAGGACTGCGTCACAAAACAAAAACAAAAAATAATAACACAAAAAGAATAACACACATTTTCACTTGCAGAGGCCATAATGTTTATTTTTTTGTTAGGTTTATGTGGATTTTATAAACCTTATTTTTAATTCTATCATTTAACATAAACAAAATGTTTGACTTTATTCAAAAGAAATATTAAAAAAAATAATAATTTAGGGAAAAAAAAAAAAAAAGTAATTATCTTCAAATCATCAGATGTTGCACCACCAGATTTTCAACAATATCTTCTCAGAGCTGTTAGGCCTGTGGCCTCAGAAAATGAGGTGTGATGCCTCCTGTAAGAAAACAAAGTGGAATTTAAAGAAGATGGAGCTCTCTTCTGACACAACAACAGTCCTTCTGTGACTGGATTCTGAGCAGCAGAGGACATTACTGGTGTCATGACAGTACTGGTGCTCAGTCCTTTTCAGCAGTATATATCATCACAAGCTTTGTTACATAGGCTTGTCTCATAGGTTATAAACCATCTTTTTTTAACATGAGACACAGGTCATTGTTTCTCAGATGGTAATACCTTCTGGTTGTCAGTGGTTTAAACAATGTCTGAATGACCTACGTTTATTTCCTATATAGGCTGAAAACAGGAGAAAGACTTTTATGAACAAGCTGTGTTTTTATTAAACCAGCTGATAGAACTAAAAACAGAGAAGGTTTGAGGTATGTGCATTTTTATGAAAAACAACAAAAAGAAACTTTTTTTTTTTTAATGATAAGATGCTTATTAGATAAATTACTCACACTTCCACTGGAAGATAAGAATTAGGTCACTGATTCTTCACTTCCAAAACCAAAGATCACTTGGATGCACCAGTAACAGGTTACTTATCTTCTTTTGTGTAAGTCACTTTTAGTCAGCATCATACACATACAAAGCCAGGACACTTAGGAACTGCTTGCAAATGAAATTCCTATTTTTTAAGCAAATTTCCTGGCAATTCATCCTCTTTAAAGTGTTTTATATGTGCAGTGTTTGTACAGCATCAGGTATAGGTTCTGTTCTCAGAGATCATAACACAATCCCTGACATCAAAAATAAAATAAAACAAACAAACTCAAAACCACAACCACCACAACCACAACAATGGCAAATCAGCAAGGTTGTCCTGTTGGTTTAGTGGAATCAATTTTGATTTATGCAACATTACTTGGATGAAAATTTGCTCCTTTCTTTGCAACACGAAAAGGCGAATGGGTGGATCCCACTGAAATGGGATCCATACAAAAAAAAGGAAACTGAAACTTGGTGCCATTTTTCCCTTGAGGAACAGGGATCCTCCACAACAAAACAGAGTATCTTATTTTGTAGTTTTCAAGGACAACCTACTTAAGGTTTAAAGCCAGACAAATTTGATATAGGAGGGTGGATAACGTTCTGGGTTCAGTCAGTCCTCAACCTATTCAGTTGTATCCCTTGTGGCTTAATTTATTTCTTTCTCATAAGTCTCTAATAAAATCTACCTGCCAGCTGTGATCTACTTTGCTTTGAATAGATATTAATGTTGCTTCGTGGTTCTGCCATCTTGGAAAATATGATGGTGCACAGGAACCAATTAAAACATATGTTCCTAAGAATATCATTCAATATGTGATTTTGTTCTTATTACTTACTCAAGAGGGAGATCGTATAGAAACTCTAAAGATAACTGGTTATTTCAGAAAAAGTTCCTTCTATTGTATTTTGCATAAATAGAGTTACTGTTACCATGTGATGAATGTAAATATGAAGTGATGCACAACACAGAAGGTTAAATGAGATTCATAAGCAAACAGCATATATGAGTAACCAAACTATATGTTGTGTTTTACAAGCCCAAGTTGACCTTTCAGTTTTCAAAGACTCTTTCTCCTGCCAAAGCATATGAAAATCCACACAGGAAATGAGAAAGGGGCGTAGGTGGTGGGGAGGGGGGGTGGGTGGTGTTACAATACAGAGGAAGAAGCATTTTAGCACGTTTTACAGTATTGAATGGTACTGAGTGTGGCTAAGAATTAAGGTGAGGAAAAATATAATTCTAAAGTATTGGAGTGTGAGTGTATGTTTTGGTTTGTTTGTTTCATTTTGTTTTGTTTTGTTTTTAAACAGCATTTGCTAACAAACTCTACAAGAGATGTTATATTTTTGGCATGGTCGTGTTTATCTATGATATAATATATAGATGCTTACAGTAAATAATGACCTAAATAAGATTTGAATATATGGAATATATGCTGCAAAATTCACTCAGGGTTTGCACATCAAATAGCAACCGATTTGATGCTAGAAAAATTGTATTTCAATATGTTTTGTTGTTTGTTTGTTGTTTTTTTTTCTTTTCTTTAAAGGGAAAATATAAAATCCCAAATATGGTTGAGCAAAAGACAAAATCTTGTTTCTATGTTTGCACTTGGGAAGGGGTTGAATAAGCTAAAGTATTACCTCAAACAATTAATGTTTGTCAGTATCCATGTAACTCAAGAAGTGACCTATTCATGACACAGAAAAAGGAAGTGGACCTTGTAATACATACTGCACAGAGTTGGAGATGATAACCCCCTAAAATACCATTGTGAAATTTTCTTACTTATTTTCTATTTCACTTCAGTTGCTTTCATTATAATTGAGAGAAGTCCAAGGATTTCAGGCTATGAAACAAAGAATTACACCATTGACATTTGGGAAAGAATATAAGATCATTAGAAGTCCTGAGCAAGGTGGCCTATATGCTTTACTAGCTATTGCTTTGCCCTTTAGCTAAAGTCCAGTACCTAAATCAATGGGACGCTATTGCTTCTCTTTGAAAACCATTCCAAACTAAAACATCTTTGTTGGGAAGCTTTTTTTCTTTTTCTTTTCTCTCTTTCCCCTTTTTTCATTTTTTTTTTCTTTTAAAGTATATCTAAATAGAAATATGATTCCTTAAGGTCATGACATAGTTCATTGTAACACATGGTGATATTCTCTGTTCATTTCTTTTAAACATTTTAGATCTGTTATCAAATACATATTTTTTTTTCTGAGCCACTTGCTAATCACTGTCATTATTTTAATTTCTCTCTCTTTTTTTTTTTTTTGTTTTGGTTTGGTTTGGTTTGGTTTGGTTGTTTTTTTTGTTACTCTGTTACTGAATTCCTCTAATAGGGTCACAGCTATTCTGTTATTGGTTGCTTGCAGTTAAATGCAGTATTCAGAACATTCAGGAGTGAAACTGTGACACTTTTGTATTTTTTACTCCAAATCACAAATCCTTCTTTGCTCCTTTGCTGCCTTGATAATACCCTGGTGATTTTCTGTTCAGAATAGCACCGATCAGACTTACTTTAACTTTATCAACTTCCTCTCAAGGGCTGTGTTGAGAGTTTTATCCAATTGCCCCCTCTCTGTATCCATGGTGTTTGGTATTTGTCTCTCAAGCCTGTCTATAGAATTTCTGAAGTGATTATCACTTTCCTACCCTAGCGCTTAACATGTTATGTAGCCACTTTTCTTGGGCCATCTGTTATAACAGACGTATTCAAAGGTCTTTCCAACACTGTCCCTTAGCTCTCTCTTGTCACCTTATCGCATTTTGAACAGAAAAAAAAAAAAAAAAAACACAGAAACTATTGTACAGTATTAATAGCAGTAAGATATCTTAATGCAAATAAATGTTTCACAGAGGTGTTGCTAAAAATTGCTATTAAGCAGAAGTGTGAATGAATCTGGAGGAAGAGCAATTTTGTTTAATAAGACATTTCAAGTATTATCTCTCTAATTTGCTGAGGAGCAGGTACAGGCTATAGTGTACTTGTAAAGTAATTAGAAATACTCAGTAATTGTTTTTTTAATTAACAACAAAACTTGAAGAAAGAATCCTGCTCATTCCCACTTCTCTTCTGGATTAATTTTATTTCAGCTGAGAGAAGTGGTTGGGCACAAGAGATTTTTCAGACTTAAAGTCAAGGCAAAGAGCAGAAGAGGGCCTCCATTTCAGCTGATTTTGATGTTCCCGCAGAAACAGTTGATCAGCTCTGTTCACCTTTCTGTCCCTACTATGTGACACATTAATATATTTACTACCCTTATTTTATTCTAGCAACCCAGTGTTGTGTTCTGTTTTAAATTACTCTGAGCCACATGGATACAAAGGACCAAACAGAGTATTTCAGCAAGGAGTAGTGGCCATAAGAAGAGATGTCATTGCTCCTGGCATAGTAATAATTGGAGTGGACAGCCTCAGCCAAATAGCAGCTTGTTAGATGGACAGACTGGGACCTGTGCGTGCAGAGCAGGAAAGGCGATGCTGTTGGGGCAGGAGCACCAGGCTCAGGAACCTCACCATGGGCACACTAAACAGCTTCTTTCTGCATGACAGACCCTTGATCTGCATGTGCTCCCTTTGCTGCCTCTCCTTATTGCTGCCTCTCCTTTTTGCATCTCCAGATGCCACAAGCCAATGGGCAGTCCACATGGAGGTACTCGTAAAAGCTACCTCTGATGTCTCCACTAAGCAAAAGGAGATTCCTTAGGAGGTCACCACCTGCACACCTGATTCCCTTGAAGCACAAAAGCCCCAGCTGCTTTGGAAAGCTTGGAGGACAGAGTCTTCTCATCACCATTGCCCGTGGCAGGGTACATGTGTGGGCAGAAGCTGTCTGGGTGCCCTTCCCCCTCCACCAGCCCTCTTTGCTCTGCAGGCAAGCTGGGGCAACCAGCAAGTAACTTCAACCATTTCAGCATCTGTGTGTTGAAGTCACCTCAAGTCTGTTTAGAGCATTTCTTTACTCTTATCTTGTTTATATTTTCCTCTCTTCTCCTAATTTATCCTTAAATTGTTTCTCTGCCTGATTTAATGATTGGTGGTGCCAGTGTCCTGCCCTAGAACTTTTGTGAAGTATGGAGGTGAGTGATATTAGGAGTTTTGCCTCTCTTATGGTAATAAAAGATAAACATGTGAAAACATGTTAGCACAGCAGGCAAAGGGATGTGTGATATAATGGCATCTCTAAAATGAAATTAGTGGTGTGAAGGGAAGCTATGTGAAAAATCTTGTGGAGAAGCTGATTGAAAATGAAAATTAGTTGTCTTTTTGAGAACATGCATTATAGGTCTGCTGTATGATCTGCAAAGCAGTTAAAAATATAATCAGAGTTGTTACAGTCCCTGGAATTAAAAGAATATATTTCTACTAACAAGCAAATGTATTCAAAAGAGGACAAAAGCAAAACTGCAGCATGTGTATGATAATATTCCACTTAATCTCTCCATGAGCAGGGTGACAGTTCTTTGTGAGGTGAGGATATGGATGATTTTCTGGTGTGCCTCCATTTCAGACGTCATCTTCTGAAAAAGACTGGAATAAAATGACAACTTGGTAGCCTCAGATTCTGCTTTGCATCAAGGGGTACCCATCAACTGCTGGCTGTAGGACCTAGAACTGGGATGCTCTCTCACCACAGACTTGCTCATGTCATCCAGATACTCTATGTTTCCATTGTTTCTGCCAACATCAGAGAGTGACAATGAGACTGCACTTAACTTGCATTGTTATCAGGATTCAAAAAAAGGTTATAGCAAAATACTCGGTAAATCAGACTCTGAGGCTTGAACAATTTGGACAGAGTAGGACAGAGTCCACAGGCACAAAGCTTGTTGTCCTAATGGCAGGTAGCTTGTTTTTGCTGAGGGTGGGTCATGAGAATGTGACATGAGAACATGAGAACACACAAAACCCATAGTTTTCCTCTTTCTGTATTTCTCTTACTCATTCAAAAATGATTTTGCAAAATTTGATCTAGCGTGTCTGGGAGCAATATCTTCTAATACTCTGTATGATCTTTCCATGCCTCTGGAGCAGATGAAAACAAAAACTAATCAAAACAAACAAACAAACAAACAAACAATATCAAAAAATGTTTATTCATCTATTGCATATTTCTGTCACTGGCAGAGCTATAACAAAGAGACAGAAGAACACAATAAAAAATTAGGGCCCTCTTACAGTCTTCTGGAGGCAAATCTTGATGATCACTTTCCCAACAGGACATGAAATTTTCTGCCCTAATGCCTAAAAGAAAAGATCAGACAGGACAACCTAACCAGGACACAGCAACACAGAGACTGGTCTTGAAAGGGAGTGTTAAATTCCTCTGACTAAATGCCATGTTTTAGTTGCACTGGAAAGGCTTAGTCATGCCTGAATAGCTGTTACAGGCTAAAGTTGGTACCTGACTTGGCAGAGCAAGAAGACAGTGCAAGTATGATAAAAAGGGGATAAACCTTGGGAGCTACTAACAGCCACAAGGAGCTGAAATACCTCCTGGTTTAGCCAGCTTATTGTTCTTATTGTAACTCCTCTCTCTGTTTAGCTGCTCCATTTAGAACTGCAGTAGAGGGATTTTTTAAATATATTTTTTATTATTTTTTTTTTAGGAATATGCTTGTAACCTAGTGGGGTGAGCCTGTGAGAAGATGTTCTCCTTGGGTACAGAGCGAGCACCAGAACCTCTGTGCCCTTCCCCTCCATGCAAAGCATGGTGCACTCAGGATCAGTAGAATGGAAGTGCATCATGAAACTGAATGTGATAGGATGAAAAAGCACAAAAATATGGAGAAAGTCATTTCACTTCATGTCACATATGCAGCAAGAGAAAGCTTGAACTGCAGCTCCATGATTTTAAGCTGATGGTTTCAAGAATCCTAATTTTCCACATTTAACCTAACTATCTAGAAAATCAGTATAATGACAAAATTGAATTAAAAAAAAAAAAAAAAAAAAGTGAAATGAATTGCCATTTTAATCTGCCCCTTCAGTTTCAGACTGTTTTCACACATACATACATTTCTATTAGCCCTGCTTCTATTCTCTGGAAGTGGCTGCACTTTCCCTCCAGCTGGCAAGGTGCAAAGGGCTCTGTAGAAGTGGTCTAGGAAGCAACCCGTTCCCTCCCTGGAGACCAATTACTTTTGAAATGTGCCTGATCGTTTGCTGCTGCCATCTCCCCCTCCCCAACTTGCCCCCACGTTCCCCCCATAGCTCATTGTACTGTTGTCACTGAGACACCTGATCAGCCCTAATTCTTGTTTTTATTTGAATTAGGATGCCACCAATCTTGGATCCATGTCAGGGCCCATGTAATGCCTTTGGGCAACACTGGGGATTAGATTAGCATTTTGGTGTTGTTCTAAAGCCACATGGTCAGCATTATAAGGAACCCATTAGAGATAAAGGGACCAGTTACACAAAGACTAAGAAATATAAGGGCCAGAGGAGGTTGATGTAATTGGCTGATATTAGAAAGTGCTTTAATTAATGAAAGCATACTGTGGTTACTACCCTTTTTTTATAGTTTAACATGGCTCTTAATTACATTCTCAGTTGTTCGTTTACACTGAGCATGTCTTTCAGGGCTGCCAAACTCTTCAGGGAGAATGAAGCAAGTATGCTGTACTAGGTTGGCCAGCCTCACAATTCAAACCCCTGTCATTGGCTGATAGAAGAAGTCTACCCTGGAAAAAAAAAAAAATAGTTTGGTTTTTTTTTTGTTTTTTTTTTTGTGGAAAAGTGAATAATCAGAAATTTGGGGAGTATCAAACAGGTTGCCTGTACCTAAAAACTTTGTTAGAAATACAAATATATTTTTCAAATGCCAGGGAAGTTCATCTTCCAGCAGTGTGGACAGTTAAGGACTGCCAGAGCTCAGAAGGGTGGGTCCTGGAAATGCTACTTCCACTTAGCTGTACAATTACATGGATTTGCAATCTAGTCCACCTGAACACTGTGTACACTACAATGTAATAGTTGGATGTTCCTGGTAAATGTTAGGACTCAGTGCAAGATTAATCTTTCATTTCCTTTGCATACTCAAAATTCTGCTTTTTTTTTTTACATTTTTTCTGTCTCTCTCATAGTCTCATGAAAAGAAGAGCTTACATTTAAAGAAAACAGGTAAAACTTTTTTAAAAACCCTAAACAGTAACATTCACATGATAATTATTTTTGAACAAAGATCCTAAACTCTGTTTTACTAATTTAGGTGTCTGCAAGGAATGTCTTTTTGATAAGAGCCTGTAGTCCAGTGAGAAATAACAGACAAGCAGCAAATAAATACAGGTTAGCATTTAATCAGTGCTGAAATGTCAATAAAGTTAATATGTACAAATTTACAGTAGAAACTACTGATGTAAGAGTAGGATGATTTCTGCTGCTGCTGTTCTTTTATATGCTTTTAACATTGTGTATATCTTAAAGTAGTTCTAGTACCTTTAGCTTTCTTAAATGTCTTTTCACGTAAGCAGATGCATAGATGTCTACATCCTTCACATCTTGGATTATTTCAATACCTAAAGACACACATGTTTCTTCAATGTTGCATTCACAATGTTCATTACAATTAGCATGCAGGGCTCAAGCTAGTGGCTCATTTAGGACTTTCATACTATGGCCTAGCCAAACAAAGCAGTATTTTTCCAATATCACAGATTATCAAAATGCTGAATTTCAGGTTACAATGTGCAACTGTAAATAAATAATTTTATTTTATTTTATTTTTAAAAAAAGGAAGAAAAGGCAAACCAAAGGAGAGGTAGGCACATTCCAAGGCCTGTGTTTTGTTGCATTAAAATTGTCTTTCAACAGGTATCTATCTATAAGATGTTACATCATCTGTTTGCAAAATTTCTCATACAAAGTTATGACTTGTGGTCACTTCTGTCAAGCAGGATCTCTGCACAGACTGCTCAACATCCAGTAAACTCACCAAAGTATCACCACAGAAAGTAAGCAAAGCTTCCCAGATGAAGTGAACCACTAGTTCAGATACTTATTTAGTAAAAGATATTAACAGAACAGGAACAAAGATATCTTCCTTTTTAAAATGCTTTCAAATCAAACCCTGCATTTATGGATAGGACAGAAACTGAAGAAACTTGAATTTTTGTGTGTTTTATGTACCGATAATATCTTATCAAAGCAGCAGTAATGATTCTCACCAAATGAGTTCTCAGAACAAATTTAGCAACTGTAACTGCTGTTCTGCTGGATAAACAGAGAAAATCACCAGTTCATGAGTTTAATATGCATCTAAGTCCCTTCTGGCTTTAATCATCAGTTTCATTTTGAATTCCCAATATCTGAATTAATTGCAGGTGTCTGCTTCCAATATGAGTATAGTCTTTAAATTATACATGTCAGTGCATCACTTACACCGTGTCACTTCCTGTTAAATTCCTTTTCACTGTAAGTGTGTATAACACAATGTGACATGATAGAAGTATGCTGGCAACATGCAGTACCTCAAAAATAAATACAAAGTTTTAGGATATTATATTCTACTGATCATCTGAGTTATCTTTCGATGGCTAAAATAAGTAGATAATAGCTCATTGGGAAAGGTCTTGACCAATAGCTGAGGGTGAAAAGGAGCCAGATGGTAATCCTGAAGTTGGCACAATTCCGCTGTGAAGAGAAAATAGCAAGAAAAAAACATACTATTTAAACATGATCAGAATACATGTTCAAGCACTAAATATACACCAAAAAAATATGTTGAAAGTGTCATAACACATAGATAGAGAAATACGCAGAAAGGGAAATGACTCTAACCAGAGTTGCTTCCATATGAGTTAAGCTGTGAAGTGGGCCCCTACCTTCAGTAACTTCACATCTCAGGTACTGTCTCTTTCAGAAATATTGTGTGGTGAGCAAGAACTAAATGCCCAGCTATACAACCTGTCAGAGCAGATAAACAAGGGTCTCATAAAGGTCTTGTAACTGTAAACAGATCTCTTGGGTGTAGAGACTCTAAGTTCTGTCTTGACTGAATCACACGGTTTCAGTAGCACAGTCAAACCTGGGAGGAAATGTTACATAAAAGGTAATCCTCAGTCACTTAGGAATCGTGGTGTTATGAAAGACTTAATTTCTACTGTGCCTAATACAGGAAATAACTACTAATTACTTCAACCTTTATATTTAATTCTGGAAATATGGGAATTACTACACTAATTGGGCACCAGTTTGTGTGGGCTTTGCTTCTGCAGAATCCTCAGATGGAGAACTTTGAACATTAAACAGAAGTTAATATTAGATTCTAGCTACAGTATTGCAGCTAACAGTTAGTATAGAATAGTATGTATATTTAGTAACAAAAAATAGAGGATTATCTACAGTAATTCCACTCATCTACCCTATAGACACTATTTTTGTGGAAAACTCAATGTCTGCTCCTCATTTAAAAATTAATAAAACAGAAAAGAAGCTAAACTGGGCTGAAGTCAAAACTGCACTAACCTTTGGCAGGCCTTTTGATGTAGAGTCACCATCAATTCACTCCTTATTGTCTCTTCTGTAGGTCTCACATCACCCCACAACAGCTGTCATCATGAACAGTGAATGCCTTCCCACTTAGGGAATGGATATGGCCAGAATTAGGTCTGTTATGCACACAGACCTAATTCTAATATCTCGTCCCACCAGCAAATTGACCCCCTGCATTTATCCATGTGCTCAAATGAGTAGTTGTTACATTTTTCTGTTACTGTTTTCTCTTCAAACTGATATTAAATCCCTTTCCTCCCCTTGCTGTCTCTACTCTTCAAAATTTGCCATTTAACATACTACAAAATGAAGCCCACTCAAATTCTCCCTTGTAGAAACAAATGTTACTGTCCATTCAGCAAGAGACAGAGCCATTATTGATAATGATATTTTGATAAATGCAGTCACGCAGATTGGAATTAAAGATAACACTTATCTTGATGAACAAGAGGTTCTTGGTTCTCTCACCCAGTGAGGAATAGGAAAACTGGAATCTCCTGCATTTTAGATCAAACAAGAAAAGTTTGATGCTCTTGTGAATTAGAAGTGTTCCGTGGAGAAAACAGGGAGCTATGAAAAAGGACTGAAGTAGAAAACACCTAGTCAAGAGCTTTAAAACCACTTAAGTTGTCTGGAATGTAAACTTCTTAAGTACCATCTCTGGCAAGTTTGTGGACAGGTCTAAAGCAAAAGATCTTATTGATGTTGAATATTTTGAATGCATTCATTTTGTTTCTACCTAACTATCTCTTCTGTCTGTCAAAGTAACTCATTGTGATTCCATACAAAGTAAGGTCAATGTGTATCTGTTCTATGACCCTTCAATTTCCATGAGTCCTTAGCAATACTACCATGAGCTGGACATCAAAGTGACTTTGACAGAGAATGTCTTACTTTATCCCTAAGGATAATGATGTGGTGCTTGTAATTATCAACAGCAATCTAGGACAAAAGTTGAGCCTCTTTGGTAGATGAGCAATTAGTTTCAGTACCGTAACTAATATCAGACCTGATGCTTCATTTCCCATTTACTTTGGAAAACTGTTAGTTTATCATTTCAGTTCACATGGTGTTGCCTTAGTCCTGGTAAACTGCTTCTGTGCCTTCATGCAGACTGCAGGAAATCTTCTGCTCTGTGGTTCACCACTGCATAGCTCTTCAAGGAAAGGAGGTGCCTTGTACAATACACAGATACTGCTATTACCCTGTTACAAGATACTAGCAGTCTCCCCTTTCCTCCTATTTTATTTATTCCCTTGTCTCTGAGTTGACAGATAACTATCGAGTACGTAGTTCAACAACAGCAACAACACACAACAATACCCAGCAGGAGAATACATTTCTTGTTTGTATGGATGCTTGTCACAGAAATGGGTGACTTCACCAGTAAAGGCAAAAAGAAGTAAAATTAGAAGGTGGTGGTTCTCTCCATGAAAGGCCTCCAAAGGCCACAGGAGTGGGAGTCCTAGAATCAGTTGAAATCCAGGATCTGATACGCGATGCTCTTGATGTATCTCCAAGATAACATTTGCAAAACATCAGCCACACATGTTGCCATATAATCAGAGGTTCAGTTTACAAATGGCTAAAATATTTTGTTGAATTGGCTTCTAGGTGTCTGTTTCCCTTTTCAGTTACTAAGAGAAAATTTTAATGAGAATTTGACTCAATATATTTCATAGTTAAATATGTAATGATAGATGTCTTACAAATACATAAAGCACAGGGATAAAATAGAAGTGGAAAAAAATGAATTGCAATTTATTTAGTTCTTTAGAAATTGTCGACATCTCTCTGGCAAATTAGATTTGCACACTTTATGAGTCCTCTCACCTTTTGTTGAACTCATCTTTGGAGTCTTAGTATTAAAAGGAGCTGAGAATCATGCAAATAATGTGTTTTGATTTGTTTGGTTTTTGTTTGTTTGTTTGTTTGTTTTTTCTTGGATCTGCTGCTGTCTACAGAAATGCTGTATGCTCTGGAAAGACTAGTTTAGTAAAGAAGCTACTATGTTCTAAACCATAAAATAATTCAAGTATAAGAGTGGAGCATTCCTATGCATGTATTTTTAATTTCAACAGTCTTTGTAAGTATTTCATTTATTAGATTGGAGTAAGCTACCATTATGCTTCTCTTTAACATACCTAAATTTAAGTTCATTCACATCAGGTTTACATTGTTCTTCAATTAATGTCAGCTAATTTAAGTTGATGTCAGTGAGTAGACATTCCGAGATCTCTTATACAGACAGACAGTTGCTTAGACATGGAGAGATGAGCTCTGTACATAAGTGTCATGAATTTTGGGGAAAAAAAAAAATGAAATATACATATATATATATATATATATTCAGTGTTAAGATCCAAACTTTATGTATCACATCTAATTTTTAGCTTGCTTTAACAAACATATCACAAGTTTGGAGGAATATAAGAGTTTACTCTGACCCTAGATAGCTAGGTTAAAACTGACAATTTCTCCAAACCTCTGTAGTTCAGAAACTTGTATGTGTGTGTGTTTGTATTTATGTTTATAATAAATCTAGATATAATGGAACATATTCGTGAAGATGCTAAATTTGCATTTGGTCAAGTTCAAAAAGGATTTTTAGTGCTGTGTTCAATTTAGTTTATCAAGTTTAATTCAAGCAGAATTTCAGTCATTTCACTAATATCATTTAATACCTGTCCACCGGCAGTTTGTTCATGGTCTCCAGTGAGATGATATCTTACCAAAATATGCTGTCATTTGCATCTTTATGGCTATCCATTGAAAAAGATCAGTTTGGCTACTTTTCAGTTGCAGCTCACAGTAAGGCTACCTAAGCAGAAGTTTCTGCTTTTGTTGTGTCTTCATTGGTTGAAAAACTGATTTAGTGTTGTAAGTACACAATATTTTGTAATTACAAGTCTAACACCACCAAAAAGTGTTAAAAGCTTTGATCTTTCTCCTCTGCATTGATTGGACCACTCTGCTTAAAGGTGTTTTTTGTCTTCTGTTGTTTAAAAATGTTTTTCTTTGTTGTTGTTTACTTTTTCGTCTTTGTGTGTGTGTGTGTGATCCACTGTTAACTGACATAAAGCAGAAAAAGTCTCTGATAGGATCGTTTAATGAATATCATTGCCATAAAAACCTGTGTCCCGTGGCCAGGACCCCATGGTATCTGTTGGCTCCTGAACATATCTCGGTCCAGCCACTGGCCAGGGAAGAGCCATATCAGGTCTGGAAAGCCTGTGTCTGCACTAGCACTGCCTCCATGCTAGCCGCATCAGCTTCCTCCCCCCCCCCCCCCCCCCCCCCACACACACTCCCCACTCCCCCCTCAAATTAAATTAGTGGTTTAATTGATTAATAATTCATTGATTAATAACTGATTTTAATGGATTTCCATCAGTTTCCAAGATGGATTTGGGGGATTTTATGCAGGAGTGGATGGTGACCAGACACTTATAACCAGCTGCTTCTTCGTGTAAACTTCTCCTTGTGTTAAACCAGTGAAGCTTGCCAGTGGGACAGCTAATGAGATGATGAGAAGCAGGGAGGGTGGAATGGCATCTCAAACACTCTGTTAAGATACAGGAGTTTAGCTCCCAACCACAAGAAATCTGGCACCTTTATTGTAACTTTGAAAAACACAGCAGCTCTCTATGTTTCCTATTCAGAAAAGAAAAAAGCCACGTTACCTTTCAATGTCTTTTTTTTTTTTTTAGTGGCTAGGTTGACTGACATAATGTCCTGGACAATATGCCCTTTTCAGCATTGAAAGGTTCCAATAATTTATCCAGTAGGATAAATACTGAGAAGCTTACTGATTTTTGGATTGTGAGAAACTTTCCACTTCACGGGGAAAAAATAATAAATAAATAAATACATAGATGGAAAGAGTGTTGAAATCAGCATCTTATTTGACCATCATGCCCACACCTGCCTTCTGTAGCCCGCTCTAGCATCTGTGCCCAGCCACTGGTGCTGACTGCTGACAGGACAGGAACAAAGCAGGGAATAAAAATCTGAAAAGGAAAGAAGTAAGGCAAACTCTGAATCCTTCTTACTCATCTGCAAAAGAAACAATGCTTGTCATATAATGAATCAACCTTACTGACAAATTACTTTAACAGAGAGGAAATGCTAAGCTTTCTTGGAAATAATCACTTTTTTGGTGAGAATTTACCAGATTAAATAAAGATCTGTACCAATGTACACCAGTACTTTGTATTCCTCCCAGTATTTTCATTTAAAAGGGAGATGCTGTGCAAAATAATGTCCTTGTCTGTCCCTTCCTCATACAAACCTCCAATCAAATTTAATAAAGCTAGTTTGATACAATGCCAGCCTACACTTGGTTTACCCTTGGTCGACTTTAATAGGGTCAAAAATATTTTCGCATTGGCAGTGTACGCATTAATCATTTTTCCAGAGGATTTAGAAAATTGGAAGAGACAAGGCCAAGCAAAATTTTAAATTAATTGGGCCTACCCCAGCATTCGGGGGGTCACCTTGTGTCAGTTGTCCCACATTTTCCAGGTCACAAAGTTCCAGTGTATCCTACAGCTGCCATGAGGAGAGATCCATGCTGTGGGCACACAAAGGTGAAAGAATTTCTCCCAGAAAGTGCGAATTTTCCTACGGGCAACCACAACAATTGCAGCTTCCAGATTGTCGCCAGACACCAACCACTTAAATAATGCATGCTCGGCTGACGCCTGTACTTGGTGCATTTTCTAATCGAGTAGTCAGGAAAATTTGCAAACACTCTGTCATTTACCATAAATCCGCTGCCTGCTTACAACTACAGAGTAATTAATTTTAGTGCTGCTCAGAATTATTAATTTCAGCTGGGAAATCTGTCTTTACAATCATTGCTGTTTTCACCCTCCCTTCCTTTTCTTTCTTTCTTTTTTTTTTTTTAATTTTTGTTTCCTAATATTCTTGCTAGGGGTTGCAACATCAAAGCACTATTCTTACAAGGGAAAGACTGTCTGTGGCAATGTTAATATGCTATTCCACTGTGACACCAATAACTGCTTCAACATTTCTGATTGTAATCTGCAATAATGCCCTCTCAGTATCTGGCTGGCTAGCCAGATGTAGTTGCCAATGCTAAGTGAAGGAAGCAAGGGAAAGACTTTCTTTGGAGATGTAATTAATTTATTAGGTTCTAAAAGGGCTTACTGTGTGATAAGGGATGTGTATACCTTTTAGTTCATGCTTTTATTCAGCAGAGCAGAGTGTCACAGCCTAAGTGCTGAAAATAACTGGAGGCAAGAAACTTACGTTAAATGGTTTATCATCTGTTTAAACACTCTTAGCATTTAACCCATAGGATTAATAAGCTTTTTGGCACAAGGAAAAAATAAATGGTATCTTGCAGATTTATTTGCAAACCTTGAAGTTATGAGAAGACTGGAAAGGAAATCTCTGTAATTACCACTTAATATTTACAATCCTACAGAAACAGGCCATATTGCTCGTTGAAGTGGTTTTCCTCAGTTGCAAGGTGGGGTTGGAGCTGCGTCAGGAAGTATTCAAGAAGCAGTTCAGTGCTGGTCCGTTCTGCATCACATCCCCTGTGACCAGAGAACTTATGCGGCTGAGTTTGCCGTGAAGCCACCAATTCCCATCAGTGTCTTGAAATAATCATGCTGGCCATCCTGTAACGTACATGTAAATTTTTTTTCCACTCTGTGACTGTGTTAAAAAATAATGTTCAATTGGAAGATTAAAAAGAACAAGAAAAAAAGAAAACTGCATTAAAGTAAAAACTAATGTAAACATGAGTCACTAAGAGATTAGACACAGTTAAGTATCTCCGGATGTTTGTGATTATCTTCATCTAAACAATACTTGTCGTTTTCTTCGGATGGTTCTGCCTCCAACTGTTCTCAAGTCTCCGTAGGACAGCCCAAAATGAAGTCAATACTTGTTTTGTAAGAGCTGTAACCCTTTGGTACCAAACTGACTGTTTTCCTGTCATGTGAATCAACCTAAATATTAATGAAATTAACTCCTGGAGAATGCCACAGTACCACAATTAATTATTAAATATATACATATAAATATATGATGCAGTTTGTTTTCACACTTGGTATATGCACTTATGAGAAAAAGGAGATTGTGCATGCTTAGTGAAAACCAGCATGCAAATAATGCATTAAAAAATGTTAAAAAGAGAACTACACACCTGAGGTGAATGTTTCACAGAAACGCAACATAAAAACACTGCTTATATTTTCTTTTGTAGTTTCTTGCATGAATTAAATTTTGTGTTTAACCCTGACATAAAAACTAACTCTGAATTACATTACAATTACTGTGGTCTGTCAGTGTGAAGCCCAGATATTTTTTTCCCAGCAGTTATATCGGGCCCTCAAATTGGCATTACAGACTTTTAAGAAACATCCAAAAAGTTTCTCAGTGACATCCAGAACCTATTTGATAGGATATGGGCTCTTGAAAACACACATTGACAGAAAGCTCTAAGCAATATTTGGTAGATTGTTGAAGACCATTAAAACAACATGCTGCTAAAAACTGTCATGCCACTGGGACCTTCACTTTATATTGCAATTAATTTTTTTAACAAAACAGAGGTTCAGTCTTTAAAAGGACAAAATTCAGTTGTTCTATATAATGCAACATTATGACACAAAGTCAGGAAAAAAGTTATGTTCAAGCCTGTTAATTAATCACTACAAAATACTGAACAACAATGTTAGATGAGCAATGTTTCTAGTGGCATAAAATATTAGGGGATTATGTCTCATGTAGAGATGAGGTACTGTGTTTTAAATGTACATATGTATTATATATGCATAAATATCTCAACATAATTGTTTCCAAATGATTCTATTAGTGATGTATGATATTACTCACATTACTTTTTTTATTAATCAAAAACATTTTAATTTAATTCAGGATATTTTGCTTAAGAGCAGCACTTTGCTGCTCGTCATTGTATTTTGACAGCAAACTGAATTCTTGTTCACAAGTATAGGATTTGTTTAGCTCCAGGCATCTGTGTTTGGATTACGAGAATGCTGATTGGTTCACTGCCAGGGGCACAAAAAGGTCAAGCTGTCCTTTTTTAAAAGCGCTTCCCCCCCAACATTTTTTTTTTTTTTTTTTTTTTTTTTTTGCCTAAGAGTTTGGCTCATTAATCAGAGTTAAAAGAAAGGGGAAAAGGCAGTGACTTGAAATCATTTGATTCTTTTTCAAGGGGTATTTTAAAAAGCAGAACTCAATGTTAGTGTTAGAGGTTGAGTAGATGTTTGTATGGATCATACTGACATACTTCTGACAGGTGACCTGAAACCTTTCAAACTGACATCTGTCACAGAGACAGACAGAGGTTTTTTAGCCTCAGAGCCTGTTTTCATGACATTTCATTTTTCATCAGAGTTTGAGAGAAGGGAAAAAAAGAAGATGAACTTGAAAAAATCTTGCCAGGGGCAGAAAATGAGATCAGGTTTTCTGCAGCTGTCTAACTCACCTTTAAAGGTTAGAGGTCCAGGCAAAGCGAAGAAAAAGGTCTGATTTTTATGTTATTAGCTAAAAGGACAGATTACTTCTTTAAGTGCATTTCTACATTTGCATAGCTAGTATAGGACATTACAGTGGTGCAGGTAGTTAAGGGTGGATTGGGTTAACTGTTACAAATCCTGATTTCCATCATTTACTTGCTCCTTGCACTGAGCTCAAACTTAGGGCACAAGTTTAACATACATGCAGATTTTAGCTGAAAACTGCAAATCTCTATTGTGGATATCTCTCTTGTGGATAATTTTATATGATAAAATTTGAATCCATGTTTAGCTTTTGATATTATCTTTTTTAAATGCTTGTTAAGAAACAGTGACCTCTATTTTAAACTAAAATGGTTGTAGATACAGACATATGAAACACAGACACTATGACAAAACTACACCTTGAGGTTTAACTTTACTAGCACTATCCATGAATTAGATCAAACTACCCTGACATTTTTTTCTCATGTGTTTCTCAGTTGTCACCATGGTCCTGGTGTGTTAGAAGATGAAGGTTATCCCAACAGTCACACCGGCGTTTTCCAAACCTGCCACATACGGCCTCCAGACTGAAGTCACTGTCTTATCATAGATTCATTATGACCATCCTGAATCATCATAGAATCATCATGATCAATCCTGTCACACTGGGATGGGATAAGTAACAAAGGTCTAGAGTACCCTTCTGTATCTACCAACTTCCTTGATATTGATTATTAGCTATCTTGCATTGACTCAGATCCATACAGCCCACCCAAATCCTGAATCACTCACAGAAAAAGAGATGAGAAAAACCAAATATTGGGCTACAAGTGAACAGCCAGTGAGGCTCTTGTTCCACAAGATATGTACCAGCTGTACCACTGGGGTGAAACAGGACATCTGCAATACTTGTTCCGTTTAGCTAGAAAACAATATGATTCTAACTACTGATACAGATGAGCCAAACTTTTTCCAGCACACTTATTATAAAGCAGCAACAGTAACATGTAGGGGAGACTGAAGAGTTAGGACACGGTCTCTTCTTTCCTTTCTCCTGACAAGGGAGAAGGAAAGAAGGAAAATGGGATGTATCTTCATACTAATTCAATTGGTGTGGGAAGATGACTTCAATACTTTACTGCCAGACAGTAATTCTTGCTGAACTATGCAGACAACAAAGTCTTGCACAAAACCCATCTAGACTGAGGTTTTTGCTACTGACTTGAGATTTCACAATGTATTTGTAAAAATATTTATTAATTTCAGCCCAGGCTAAAAGAGATGAAATATGTTCTTCTTGCATACGCAACCCCACTGAAGTTCAAGAAAGCATACGCAACCCCACTGAAGTTCAAGAAATTACACAAATTGAATTAGTTCTTGGTTGGCACTTGATATGCAGGAGTAAAAATAAAAATACATAGAAAGTATAAAACTGTGTTTTCATATACTGCTACATCACAGAAGATACAGATTGACACATCTGCAGAAATTGCTGGTGTCTCTACAATTCTTAACTATCAAGAAAACTTGAAAATAACTAAGTTATAATATAATCAAATATTCAATGATATCACCATAATAATAAATTGGATAGAGCATCCCATTCAAACTGAGTTTTTGGTCTGTATGTACCCTATCACCTTGACTTCAGTTCCTTTCTCTCCTAAACATTGCCTATGATGCTTCATTTACTTCTGTTTAATGTAAAATATGTGTTGTGAACACCTATATCATGGTCTCAAGGGTACTCATATCCAGAGATTGAACAAATATTCTCCCGATTCTCTTCGGCATTTAGTAGTTTATTTGAAAGGTATTCAAAAATGACAGGCAGAGGAATGTGCTATATTTCTTTATGAACCATAACATAACTTTGAACTTTCTTCATCAGTTCTGAATTTGTGCATTGCATGTCTGGATGGAACCCCATCCTTTCTATCTTTGGTCTAGTTTTAAAAAATAAAGGTGGACACCTACTATCACAGTTTCTGTGTAACATTCTCTACCTAGGATGTATACAGTTTTGCACAAGGACACACATTAATGTTAGTGTTCTGTATTCACCATATCTCTGGGCTTTATTTTTTTATTTTTATTTTTAAATGATCTGGTTTTGTCTGATCAAATGTGGTTTTACGAAATCCTTTTCCTCCATTCACCATAAAGGGTATGGGTCAATACTGCAAGGACACAGCTAGTAACATTTTTCCTTAGCCAACTTAATACAAGGGAACATCAGTAAGTATTTTACTTATGTACAGTATACAATAGATGTAAATTCAGAGACCAGGCCAGATCGTGTCTGAGGAGATAATAAGCCTGTGGAGGAAGAGATAAAAGTGGTGTGGAAGAGCTGCATCTCCAGAGTGGCTGGCTTGAAATCTGGATGAATATTTAGAGGTGTTTTATAGTTCTGTAACTTTAAAATCATCCTTGAGGAGGTAATCCTTAGCTGGGTAATTCTGCTGCTGCCATGGACCCAACCTGTGTCAAGCACAAGTTAATGGTTATATAGGAAACTAGCAAGGACTTATAACCTCAATGAAATTCCTGTTAGCATCTGTGCAGGAGCACATGCCTGTGGGGAAATCTTCTCTCTTTCTCTTGCTGGACAAGGAGAATTCAGACCCAGCTGTGTACAACACATGTAGGTGCTGAGCAGAACATGTAAAGCACAAGAATTACATGGCAGGAAAAATGGGCAATATGGAAAGACTGAGAAAATTGAAAAATCAGATAGTATTTTCTTAGAAAAAGTGTGCCTCTGGCTTTATTTGGGCTGTGATTGTGCAGTTTCACACATCTCAAGAGAAATCACTCTTGAGGTTAAGAGAAATATCAGTGGGAAACATAATGGAGTTTGGAAGAGCTACAATTCTGAAAGTGTAGGTTATTTTTTCACAGGAGAGCTGGATACCAATCTGAGAAGTCCAAGCTGATCATATAGGGGCTTTGAGTGGTAACAAGAGAACTAAGCCCATCAAAAAGGAATGAATTAAATGCTGAGAGAATAAAGAAGGAGTCCAAAGCAGTTTAGAAAATCACCATCTGGTAGTTCCAATACAGAAATCTCTGTCATTTTTAGCAAACCAAGAAGAATAAAAGAAGATTTTTGTGTCATACAACTTATTAATATTTCTATTAGTTATTCTTTTTATTCAGAAAGGAAAGGAGAAGTATGCATTTGGAACACAGCTGATGCCAGACATACAATACACACTGATAGTGTAGGTATGCATGTTGCTTTCCATTCCTCTAGAGGGTATGATTGTACTCTTATGGTATTGAGTTTGAAAGGGCCTGGATTCCCTCTGTTTCTACTACTAAGGTTAGTGAAAAATCTCAGAATTCAACAGCTCTGGCAATGCAGATGTTTGTAGTGAAGATGAAGAGCAATTTTCGTCATCACAAATGCATTCTGATCTTAGCATCTTACATGGCCTTCAGGAAATTTTTTCCCCCATCTTTCTCCTATATTTTCTCCATTTGAAAATGTGAGCAATTAAATCTGTTCTTATCTTCTGGTCTCATTACTTTATATGTTACATGAGAATTCAGTGTCATCATCAAAAATAAGATTGCTAATGGTGATCACATGACGATTATGTACATACATAGACTCAGATGTTTATAAGGCAGATAGCAAAAAGAGATATATGAGAAGGTCATATAAGACAGAAATAATTCAAGCTAAACTCTGTGGTAGTATTTTTTACATGTAAGTTGCGCACTGGTGGTAAGCATTGGAACTGAAACTGAATAATGAACTTCTGTTTCTTAGTTTGTTGAATTAACATCACTTGTCAAATGTCCGTAGTAATCTTAGCCTATTCTTGCTAAAAAATTTGATTTCTATTTTGGTGCATAGCACATTGCAGGTGAGTTTGTTGCAAAAATTGGCACAGTTAATGACATAAATGACCTGGATACTTCCATTCCATTCCTATCCAACTTAAAATTTTACAAATTAATAGACAATTTGAAATTTTGATCTTAAAGTTTATATTTTTCAATATTCATTGGACAATATTGAGTATTTGGATATGAAACTATTCTCAAAAAGGCTGTATACAAATGCAAAGATCAAGGATTTTTCCTTGAATCATTCACCTATATTTAAAGTCTGAAAACAACAATTTAATAAAAATTTACAAAAATCCATACCCTCAAATTATGTGAGCTCATTGGAAACAAGTTTTCCATAGTATTTTCAAGTTCATGTTTTACTTTTAGATGCTCAACAGTACAGTTTATAAATGCCAAGTATAATTTTTTTTTTCTACAAAAATAATTTACAATATTTACAATCATCATCAGGTTACTTTCTTACAATGCCATGTCTTTCCAAAAGAGAGAGTTAGGTCTGACTAAGAATTATGCTGGGCAAAATAATGGCTTCCCTTGGTTTCCTGACTTTTCTTCACCTTTTATTGTGTCTTTTTCAGAAGTTTTCTATTTTCTATGAGAATCTGCTTAAACATAGACAGGAACATAGATCCTTTATGTCATTTTTTTGCTTCATCTGCTACAGTACAGTTGTTTCAAGAGCAGTTGCCATTATTTATAATACAATTAAGATGTTCAATGATTTACAATAGAATTGCAGTCTTTCCATACCTGTGAAATTTACAAACTTACTTTATATCGATGTTTGTTTTTTTTGTTTGGTTGGTTGTTGTTTTTGGTTGGTTGGTTGGTTGGTAGGGTTTTTTTGTTTGTTTGATTGATTGTTTTTGTTTTTAGTAGAGAGATGCAACATGCACTTCTTAGAAAAGAAAACCTTTGCTACTTTGAATTTTTTTGGCTAAAATCTTAGACAGAGTTCATGAACAGATCCTTTTTGGGGTAGAGGTAGGGGGAAGAGAGAAAGAGCCAAGTACGGCACTGAAATGTAAAGTGTTTGATACAAAATTCAAATTATCTATTATCTTTTAATATGAGATTCATCCATTGCTCTTCATAGCCACCACTCCTGCTACAACATCTACATCTTATGTATTTGTATGCCTGGCATACCTTAGAGTCAAGCAGCTTGGTCTAATCAGGACTGAATTAGGTTATAGTGAACAAAGGTCTTTACAAAATATTATTCTATGATGATCTGGTATTTTACAACACTTCTGGTTCTTATTTGTCATGAAGACTGGGAGTCAGAGGCTTTCCTCTTTTCCCCCCTACTCTGAGATACAAAGCAGTATCAGAGACACAGCACTTCTTCAAGAAGTCTCATCTCAGTGAAAAAATCTTGATACTCTGTGGTGTCACCAATTTAACAAAATGTCAAATAAATATTGTGGGGGTATGTATATATAATAAAAGCAGAGACTAAAAAGGCCTCTCTTACAGAAATAATGTTCAGCTGTGAAGTATTCGGCTGGCATTGAACTCTAGCTTGAGAGAACAATGTTGCTGTAAAGTTCATCAAGATAAAACCCACCTGAAACATTTCCTTTTACACTTTGTTTAACATCTGTAGTTCTCTATAAGCTGTTCCTCTCACACAGGTGTGTTTATACAGATGGAATTTATCATAAAGAGAGAAGACATAAAGTGCAACTGGAATAAACCTCGGTTACTTTTAATGGGAATTAAATGAATAAATAATTTTAAATAGAAATCTTTTGAAGATTTCCTTTAAATCCATAGGGCAAGGTGTTACTGATATGATGCAGGAGCTAAGAATTATTTGAGTGAATGTTTTCTAATATAGGCAGAAGTACCTATCAGCTGATAATTTGTAAGGTGTCTAAGTCCCCAGATGGAGTATTCCCGTTTGAAACTATGCTTACTGATTGTCTACCAATGACAATAACAAGTGGTGTTGCCACACATTAAAAACTACAGCAGTGTTTGCCAGCAAGAAATTAGGAGAGGTCCTTTTTATTATTATTTTATTTATTTATTTATTTTATTTTAATTATAATCATTAATTTAAATATTTTAATTTAATTTAATTTAATTTATTTTTCTGGAAACATACTCAAAGAGAATAGGAGGAGGATGGGAATGTGTCCTTGGAGAAGTTGCTCTGTACACTCCTGCATGTTCTGCTATCTCTAAAATACAGATCATAAGCAATGGAGATGAAGAAGTTGTGCCACATTCTTCATCTTTAATGTACATGAAAGCAAGAGAAGGCTAGTGACTCAATGTCACTTCCCATGAGAAAACAATGCTAATTCCTTAGTGGTAGGCTAGATGTTGCAGTTAAACCAAATGACTTTTGAATATATCCCAATATATCCCAAAAAGAACCATTTACAAAAAATGTCCTAATTTACCCTGATTAAAAAAAATAAAAATAAAAAAAAATAAATGACACCCAAGCAACTATGAAATGCAGAAACAACAAACAGATACTGGACTGGTAGTATGTGTGTCTCTGTTCCTTTCACTTAACATGCTGAGGTAAAGCCAACATATATAGTATGTACTCTGAATGGGAAGGTAACAACAGAGAAAAGGATACACAGCTTCCAGGATAGGCTCCAATGTGCTTCCTAACTTGGCTAACACTCTTTCAGCTGTAGCAGCATAAATCAGGTATGCCACAGATTTTGCTTCCATTTCCCACAACTTTTTATCATAGAATCACAGAATGGCTTGGGTTGGAAAGGACGTTGAAGATCCAACCCCCTGCCACGGACAGGAACAAGTCTTATTTACCAGCTATTGCCTACTGTGGAAACCTTGCAATATCCTTCATAGTAACAACAGAAAGAGTAAGGGGAAGAGTTAGCAAAGAGAGGAAGTTTTTGCTGGCTGTTGTTGTTCTTAGAAATGATTGTTTCAGAGAAAATAGGTTGAAGGAAAAGATGAAACTAACCACAATACCATAGATAACTTAGCTGATATTAAAAACATTGCACGATTTATTTAATATGCACCTTTTCTTCCTTTTTTCCTTTATCATTTTCATTTTTCTATTCACTAGGAAATATCCTATGTGTCATAAAATAATTCTCAAAATCATGGTGCTGTTCAGAAAATCTATTCTGACGTGTGCATTCATGTCTCTTTATAATTTGACTTCTGTGAAGTCAATACTATAACTCTTAAGAAAACTGAATGATGATTTTGCTATCTATTCCATATTTATTATAAAAAGTCTATTTTCTTATTATTGAGCATTATAAGTCTAGTGGAGTATAAATTGCAACATCTGTAGTGGTATCAATAACAAGTAATATATTTTCCTGTTCTCACAGTAAAATTATAAATAGTGGTTTTATATTTCAGAACAGTGAAGTAAAAGTAGAACACACACGCCCAAAAAATCTACAGGGAAACACTAATAACACTGATAAATGCTTAAGCATCAGCAAGATAGCAACCCTAACACTCTTTCAATGGGAAACATAAATTATGAGCTTATTGGAGAAATTTAAATTAATTAGTTTTTTTGGAAGGAAGGAAGGAAGGAAGGAAGGAAGGAAGGAAGGAAGGAAGGAAGGAAGGGAGGGAGGGAGGGAGGGAGGGAGGGAGAGAGAGCATAGCCCTCCCCCATATCCTCCCCCATATCTCCTCCACTTCAAAGACAAGTGGCCTTATAGTAGTTTCTGTTTCAGTAACGAGCTCATACTTTTTTTTTACTTATTTTAATCCTTGTTGTTTTTCCATTTTTGTGTTATGCTTACCTGTTATAGTTATTTAACTGACCCTACAAAAGGAAACTTTTGAGAAATTAGAAATGTACCAAATTTTTTCTGCCTCTCCTTTTTAGCCTATGAAAAATTAATGTGCTTAGTCAGAGTTTTAGCTAATGTGGGTAAGTGAGAAAAAATGGTGGGTCACAGAGACACTAATTACAAGCTTTCTAATATTTGTGAACGTCTGTGGAACTTTCAGTTATCATTTAACTTAATCTATGATGTCTCAACCAAACACAGTTTGAATAGGCATTTGAGATGAAGCTGACAGTTTATAATTTCAGTAAAAACTTAGCTCTTTTAAAATTGTTAAAGTTTAAATCTTGTATAAGTAATCAATGAACCCTGAAACAAACAAACAAACAAACCACACTGGACATGAAATAAAGCTTGAAAATGAATGCTGTATAAATTTCCCAACAAGCGTCATCTAAGTATGTCTTTGTGTATTTGAAATACTGACAAATGTGATCCTGTGCAGTGAAGGTGTTCTTGTGGACAGGTACCATTGCTGAGAGGGCTGATCTGTAACACAGCAGGAGCCTGATATGGTGGAAGATCTCCTTGTGTATTTATTTATATATATTTCAGGACAGGTAGTCAGCCAGATTTATACAGAAGGAATAAATGACTCCCAGTACATTTATTCTTTAGGGGATCTGACAGCAGAACTTGCTTATCTTGTTACATTCAGCCCTTCTGTTACAGTAGTTTATATGATTACTAACAGGGAGGCTAAAATGTTTGTCACCAATTTCAAAATTTTTTGGAGTTTTTAAAGGTATTGAGGTACTTCATGACCATGAGCTTCCTGAAGCCTAAGAATCGCTATCATTTTACCAAGCTGGGGGCCTTTCCATTCATTGTTCCTTTTGATCAAGATAGATTTATCCAAATTAGGACCATGCCTGCCCAAACTGGAACAGACAATGACTCTGTATATCCAATTATTACCAAGCAAGTCTTAAAATAAAACAGCTGTATAACCTGTACAGTGAACCACATGCATGATCCCCAAACCTTTCATTTACCAAATGGATTTGGTTTTAGTCACTAGTTTTTCAGACAAAAGAATTATATTCAAACTGAGTGTGACTTTTTATGATATTCATCAGGAAGAGTCCTATCTTGTAACGGATTGAGCATGACAAATGCACAGGACTGCAGGTTCTAAGCAGGTTAAAACACCAGGTGAACAAATCTGCTTTGTTATTCCCAACCCTTACAGATCACTTGTACTCTAATGCCACCCATGATGACCTCACATGAAAGAAAAAACTACCCTCTTATCCTGCTGCAAGGGTCCCAGGGCTTAAATCAGGGATGTGATACTGCTAAACCATGATTCCTTCTGAGGTTTACCTCAAAACAAGCTGTTGCCTTTGTGCAACACAACCAAGTAAAGCTCAGTGTACAGTCTTTAAGTTTCCATACTTGAGGTTCGTGCAGCAGCTGCTTTCTTATCACAGAGGAAACCAGTTCCGCACTGCTGTCAAGACACTGAGAATACCTGCCTCTGTACAGGCTCCACATTTATGGGTGTCTGCTCACAGGAATGGAGATAACTTGCAGCCATGCATGCTTGATTAATTCCCTAGGAATTAGTCTCAAGAAAAAACCTTGTACCATGTGCCCGTTTCTGTTCAAATGCTGATCTCACCCAAAAAGTTCATCTCAGTGGTGCCTAGTGGCAGGACAAGTGGCAGTGGGCACAAACTGGAGCACAAGATGTTCCCCTGAGCACCAGGCAGCACTTCTGTGTACTACGGGTGATGGACACTGGCACAGGCTGCTCAGAGTCTACGGGGTCTCCTCCTTGGGAATCTTCAAAAGCCTCCAGGAAATGGTGCTGGGCACCCTACTCTGGGTGGCCCTGCTAGCGCAGGGGTGGGACCAGATGAGCTCCTGAGGTCCCTGCCAACCTGTGATTCTGTAACTCTATTAATATTAAGTCAAAGCAGAGTCCTAGCCTGACTGTGCTAATTGCTGCCTATTTTAATATTTTCCAAAGCAAAAACAAAGTAATTTTACTCAAGTCAGTTCACATGATTGTAGATGATTTTTTAGGCCACTATTTTCTAGACCATCACCTTCCCTGTGGCTGGTTTTGGGTTGCAGAGTGACTCATAAATGATATTTTCTGGGCACTCAAAAATTCTTTTAGGAGCTGCCACTTTCATTCTTTCACTTGGTCTTCAGTGTACATCAGAAAGTACCTCTGTGTTCTCACCAACATCTCTGCAGAGATGAGAGTCACAGACCCCAGACTATGGCTGCAGTGAAGGGCAACAGAAACTTTAGTCGAATGAAAGACACTTTTTCTCAATATATCAGCAGGGTTTTTTTTGTTTTGTTTTGTTTTCATCAACAAGTATGATACTCGAGTCATTTAGTAAAACCACTTTTGCTGACTTAGTATCTTTATATCTGAAATTTAACATGTGAATGCCTAGCTCAATTCTCTTTTTGTAACATCCATTACTGCTTTGTTTTTAGATAACCCATTGGCTGGAAAATTCATGTAATTTAAGATTAAATTTTGCTTTGTTCTGTTCTGGATTATAGTAGTGAATCTTTGCTATTTCACAGAAGTGAGCTGATACAAAAGCAGAGTATAGGCCCTGCTGTTTCCAGGCACATGGCAATTCTTATCTTCATTTTGTGTTAACATCACTTTACGGTAGGTAAATTCCATGCATATAACCAAGACTCTATAGATGATAGGTTTCAATGTTTGCATGCACAAGCAGTGCTTAATTTCAAATTAAAACAACAAAACTGTTAGCACACCAGAATTGTTTCAACAGCTGGGATTTGATTCTTTCTCAAAACTGCAGGTTAGATAGTTTATCTCTAGGGTAATGTGTGTCCATTTTGGGTGGGGGATATTTGCTTTGTTCACAAAACAGACGAGGGAATGCTTCAATTAAGACTCCCACCTGGGGCTTCAGCTTGAACCAAAAGCTTAAAGCATCTGTGGAGACAGATATCTGTGAGCTTTACATATGGCCCAAATATAGGTATTTATACATTTGGAAGTCTTTAGTGATTTGGGGATATCACTTGTCTGTAAAATGGTACCCTAGAGGCTTTTTCAGATTTGGACCATACTGAGGAATGGTATGTGCAAGCTACAGTAACAAGGGTTTTTAAATTAATTCAACTACTTTAAACCCCCCCAAAAAAATCTATAGTAGTACTTATGGAAATATAGATCATCTAGCAATTGGCCATTATTACACCAGAGGATACCTAAACACATGCAAGGTTTTGTGAGTGAATTTGAGATAAGATGTTGAGCTGTTGCATCAGTCAACTTAGGCAATAGTCATGTACCTCGATTAGCAGTCCATTGGTATTCAAGCATAGATTCTTCTTCTGTACTACCCTCTTTCTTGCACATAACCTTTGTACAAACACTCTCGAACTTTAACAATAATTTCAGCTAGTGTGCCCCCACCCCCCCTCCAAAAAAAAAAAAAAAAAAAAAAAAAGCTTTTTTTCACATACAACTAAAATATTTCACATCATATGTCTTCAGTGGAGGAAATTTGGAATTTTTGCAATGTCTTAATGTTTCCACTATTTTTGAAGTCTAGAACAGAAAATCTGGATCAGTTCTTAAGCTTCTGTGTATGTGTTGAGTGAACAGTCTAAAGCAAAACTGTATAATATATTGCACAAGTTACTTTTTAAATACAATTTACTATGCATCATAAATACACTAAAACTCCCACTATATAAATTTATACCTCAAGATTATATAAGAAACCAGCTGGATAAATCACTATATCTTCAAATAGTATGCATGAAAGCTATGCATAATAACGAAGAGGTTATATATTGTTTCAACAGAAGGCAAAATTATTTAACTGTTTCACTTCTGTGGTAACAACATAAAGCAAATCTTAAAAACAGACATCAGAATTTTAGTATATTTCTAATGTCTACATGTGGCCCATCCTCTGCTTTACAGAAAATGAAAAGAAAACTTTAAAAACCTTTTCCTGACATGCAATTTTGGGGAAAAAAAAAATAAGTAAATAAAAATTCACATTTTCACTTAAGATGCAGTTTTCTGTGCAGCATCTGCAAGTATTCTGCTTCAGAGATCCAAAACAGGCAGATCACAATCCTCTTCTTATGTTTCAAGAACTGATTGTGCAAAGGCATAGCTGTAGAAATTGGTGTTCTATCTTTGTATTCTGTATTATCTACTGATGAAATGTGTAGATTCAGGGGTCACCAAATACATACTGGAAAAAAAAAAAAAAAAAAAAAAAAAAAAAAAGACATTTTGAACATACATCTTATTAAAACATGCACCCCTCTAACATATATTTTTTGCCTCTCATTTCTTTTTTTGGGGGGATGGGTGATGGGGGAGAAGGTGTTCTTCCCTCATCACATTTGCCACCTCCAAAGTGAAGAAAGATCAGTATGGCTGATGCAGTGATGCAGAGATCCTGCAGAGATTCTGGCCTATGCTCATAGGCAGTTGTAGCATGCAGAGAGAAATATTTTTTTCTGTGTCATGCTTCACTCATGGTTTAACTTCTCACAAGATTTTGATTCAAAACGAGATGCCACTGTCAGCTGAGCTATTGTTCTCCATTCCTTGACCAAAACAGAAGTATTTTTTAGTAATTAAAATTAGTAAAAATACTAAAATTAAAATTAATTAAGTATTGGGAGTTCATTTACCTGCACGGAGCATTTCACACCACTAAAGCCTCTGGTTTCAAGCTTTCAGCAGTTTCACTCAGCTTTATCTGTTATCTAAATGACATTATGAGGTGCCTTTACATGGTGGAAGACAGACCATGACCAAATGGGAAAAAGGACCAAAAATGTCAGTGATACTAAAAATATGAAGTTATTAAAATCAAAATATTAATGTTTGTAAATTTTAATATAAAATATAGTAAATTATTATTAATGAGACAGGATATCAAATGTAATCTGAAATGATGTGTTTCTAACTGGTATGACCCCAGTGCCATCTCCTTGATCTGGTTGTCACATAAAGGACATCTGTCATTGCACATATTCGGTAATAAATCTCCCACGGTCCTAAAAGAATGAAAACAGTTATAATATAAAGGTGTCTATGTTTTGGGTTTGTGATAACAATAATAATTCATCAGTATCAAAACCAGAGGAAGCTTTCTAGGAAAAAAAAAAAAAACATTTTGCACCTGGCTTTTTGGGTTTGAAATGGAACAAAGAAGGTCAGTTGGCATCCTATAATCACAGGTTATAAAAATAATTGCAGTTAAAAAAATCAGTCCTATCTATACACTTAACTCAAGGCTCAAGGTTCATCAGTCCCAGCTATGGTATATGCCTCGGCAGACAGAAAAAGGTGCCACGTGTGAGTCATTAAAGGCTCTGTTCTGGTTTTATTTCACCTGGCCACAGGCGGTAAGTTTGAGCATTCTGTAAACTCCTGGCTTCCCAGAGAGGTCTGAAAGCATGGGCTGTAGTGGCATTTGAACTTTCCTTTGAAAAAAAACAGCTTGACAGAGGAGAAAACAATGGTGACTTTTGAGGTCTAAGGGACTTTTAAGGCAAATGTCACTTTTTCCAGGATCTCTTCCATAGCACAGACCTGTACAAAATGGAGAGGTATGCTAAATATGAAGAGATAACTGGACTTTAACTGCTCTAGCAAATAAATCAAGGACAGGCAAGATAAGAACATATTTTTTTAAATTCAGTTCATAGTTCTGATTTGGTTGAAAGGGCATATAGGGCATTTTGGTTACATTTTGTTGAAAAAAATATGGCTTAAACATATACCTATTAAGCTCAACAGGTATCAAAGTGATAAATTGAATTGCTGCAGCTGGCCTGCACGTGTGCAACAAAGTGGAGACATGGGACCTCTTGAATATGCTCAGTTAAACAAATCACGTGCAGTCAGTTCAATGCAGCACAGGGCTTACTGTCCAGATGTACATTGCAAATGTCCATCAGTAGCAAGAGTTTAGCAAGAAAACAAGGTTATCAGTGGATTTTATGTATAGTTGCACACAGATATCACCCATACTTAAATATATATGACTTACTGCATAAGTTAGTCTCTCTTGGAGCCACAGAAACATAGAAGCATACAGAACTCATGGTACAACATAAAAAAAAATAAAAACCAAATAAAATAAAATAAAATAAAATAAAATAAAATAAAATAAAATAAAATAAAATAAAATAAAATAAAATAAAATAAAATAAAATAAAATAAAATAAAATAAAATAAAATAAAATAAAATAAAATACAAATAAAAAGCAAGCATATGACCAAAGTGTCCCTAATGTTAATTTGCACTGAAGACTTTTAATGGCAAAGTTAACCAACCGTCATTTTCCATATTTTATTCTGGTTTTACATTTCATATACATACAGAACAGCTTTCTCCTTAAGTTCTAAGATCAGTTTTTTATTTTTGTTTGTTTTTTAAACAGGTTTAGAATTTGTTATTGATAAGTCATCTTAATAACAAATCTTATTTCTGTCTACCTCTGGGTAGAGTTTTACCCCAAAACAATCAATTTTATCAGGCTGAAGGCTTGTAGAGACCTGATTTTCAAAATGACATCTTTTTCCATTACATTGTTCCACCATTTTTACTACTACTGCCCCTGATATGCTAGGAAAACCTTAAAAACCTGGAATATCAACTCATCTGTTAAATAAATCAATCAATCAATCAAACGGAACTACAAAAATAGCCAAACATACTTTTTGCAGAGTACCTAACTTGGAACTTGTGCATGCATGGGGCAATTGTATTGAATTTATAACTGTCAATGTTTTTCATTCATTGCTAGCAAGCCAAGATACACTGTGTTGACTATCTTCACTCTAGTGAAGAACGATGACCCTAAACCTGATTGGCCTTACTAGAAATGGACAGCGTTCAAAGCAAAGCCCAGAAGGCTCCCTTAAATTGTATAACAGCAGTGTGTTTTCTGCCTTAATCAAACTGGGACTAAATTGTGATTTATTCCAAAGAACATGCTACAGATAAGTAAAAGTATCATCTGGAAATCTTCCTCCCAAATGATGAATTTCTGGAAGGTTCCTCATTTAGGAGCAATTTCTGGAAAATTTCTTGATTAATAAGAGCCTGTGAATAAACTTTAAAATGATGGCTTTGTTATTGCTTTGGCACAATATGTTAACAACACGGCAAACCCTGCCAAACTGCGAGTGCTCTTTCAGGCGGATTATGGCCTTGTTTACATATCCAGCTGCACTGGGGCCGTGTCCGTGGTGGTAATCGAACAATGTCCCCAGTGGGGGTGCCCATTAGGGGAGGGTATACTAACCGCAGTTTGCTTTGTTTAAATTGAGCAAGAATGCACAGCGGTACTCTGATCTTGAGGGAAAGTGTTGGAATCCTACACTTTCTGAATCCTGTTTGGGTTTGTTTAATGGGGGTATTTGGACTGCTCAAAAAAGTTGCCGACCGCAAGATTGCACTGTAAAACCGCTTCAAAATGTTTCATGCGGTCTGTATGGAAGTAGGCATAAAGCATAAATACTCAGCTAAGTGTCGTATTATAAAACCATTTACACTGCACTCCTAAATAAGGATTACATAGGTGAGTAAAAGTTTATAGCATACCTTTCTTAACTGGTAATGAGATTTCTCCTTGTTTTGTTTCTGTTTGATTTCTGAGGGAGCAGGCTTAATCTGCCTGTTTGTGCATGTGTCTTCATGGACCTTTCCAGCTGGTTTATGAGAACATGGACAGCAAGTACCTAAATGAAACATACGTATTTTTACCATGTGCATGTAATTTATATTTAAGGAAAGCAGAAAAGTGGTTAAAGGAAGGGCAATCAAATCAGTAAGTCTACTGCAGAAATATGATAATTTTACAGTACTGTGCCTATAAACTGTTACTGCTTTCATTTTTCAGTTCCTTACAGTTTTCTACTCTTGAATATGAAAATTTGTAATGGTGAACTTCATTATCTAGCAGGCTGCAAATTACTAAGCCAGGTTACAGTTCAAAAACAGTGCAGATGAAATGAAGAATTCTGTAGGAAAAAAAAAGAAATGGGGATTTTGTATCCTCCAGTAGATGTTTAAATGTGTTTAGATTGTTTTTCCTTTTCAGATTTCTGGGTCTGATTCTTGCCAGTACACATGAAAAGCTTAAATGATTAAGTTGTTTAGGTGATGTAGTGAATTACTCCCGAGGCACGGGCATACTCAGTTTCCAATTAAACAATGACGAAATACTATAATGTTTTGTAGATGCTCATGAACATTGTTGTCAGCCAAAGACTTGGGATGAAATCCTGGCTGCAGCGAAGTAAACTGCAGATCTCCCACTGACTTCAGCAGAATTTCCTTTCCCCACATCTTCCTTCTGCGATCATTTAGCAGGGTATTATTAAGGCTTGGCTTGAAAACACTTCCTCACCCCCAAGTATTCTATCAAATCACTTGTAGCCCCACTGACTTATAATGGCTGTGTTCTTTCTTTTCTGGTCTATGTGGATTTCATAAGAACAAAAATAAAAAAGGACTAGTGTTTTTCACTGTTCCTGACAAATGTGCTTCTTCCTTATAAAGGCACTGGGTATTTGCCAAGATCTTTATTTTCTAACCAATATTTACATGGAACTTAGGGCTGTTCAACTGTCCTTCTTCTTGGGACAGACAACCTCATGTCAGAGGAGTACCAGGTTTCAAATAGCAAGCCATCAGGAAGAATAGCAATATCTTTCACATGGGACTGGGGAGTCTGTGGCACCACAAAAATGCATGGTATTGCCCAAACTGTGGGGAATCAAAAGGGGAGACACACACAAGCTCATGTTTGTAGGGAGTCTTTTCTAAGGAGCAGGATTCAGCTCAAGAACATTTACATGCTACTCACTGTCCTTTCCAAATAATACCACAAATCCCCACAAGCTCCAGTTTTGGTCACTACAGATATCTTGTTCTTTACATGCATTTCCTGATGTGACCCATACTGTGTTTTGCGTTACAGAATTGCTGATGCACAGAGAATCAAATACTTTTCCAGACTTGTGGACTTTGCTGGTAATGATGTTAAAAATATTAGGGTTGTATTCTACTCTTGTTTTCTGTACAAAAGACTTGTATACAGACTACAGATACTTACAGTACCCCTTCCTACTGGAATAGCAATCGATTTATTGTTTCTCTAAGTAAAAATGATTTGTATCTTCTATTCTTTATGCTGGAATATCCTAATTCTATCTTTAAGATTAGGTAGAAAAGTATTTTCCTTTCTGTTGTCATTAGGTTTCAGGTTTTATAGTGCAGTATAAAGAGATGATGCACTGGCTAGAATTCCCTAAAACCATTTATATTTGGGAAAGCAGTTATCTTTTTAGTACAGGAAAGATAGATCCACAAACCTTGGGTTTATATTCAAAATGTAAGTCAATTGGTGATGATGATAAGGTAATGATGATATTGCCCAACATAAAATCTATCAGAAGATAACAAAAGCTTGAAATGTGAATAAGGCTGCTCAGGCTGAGACAGGAACAGCACTGTTGTCTTTCTCAAAAAGGTAACGTTGCAACAGATTTATGAAAAATGGAAAGTAAAAAGCCTATCAATGGTCAGGGACCATGTTTTCCACCCTCTTAACAACATTGTTTCTCTTGCAAATGTTGTATGTTGGCATCCACTCCCTATCTACTCCTTCCCTTCTCCTTGGCCTCTGGTGTTTCCTCCAGCTGTTCTTCAGCCATACTGATGCTGATAATTAATCTGATGAGCCCTCCTAGGCCTGGATGGCTCTACCCAGGGCATGTTTCAGCCATTTATTGGTTAGATCTTGGGTTTTAGTAGGGACTCTGCACGAATTTCACATAGGAAACTGTTGCCTCAACAATCCATCAGCTGTGTAAGAGTCAATATAGACCTATTCCTTCAGGTAGTGGTTGTAGCTCATTTGTAGGCCTGGATTTAAATACCAATAGGATAAGTGGATTTTTCAGTATTTGCCCGGTGCAACTTTGAAGGGCAAATCATCAGTTAATCCATATCAAAGAAAGGACCTTTATGAAACTCAGCTACAACAGTCTCACTGAATGGGTGTCGAGACTTGCTCATGGACTATAATCTCACTTGCCAGGAGTGAGTAAAAGCTATTAATGGTGTCCTATAGTATGTGAGGGAAGTTGGGTCTCTCCTGCCACTGAGCAAACTAACCAGCCCCCCAGGCTGACCAGGGACTGATGGTTCATGGTAACATCAACAGCTCTTCTACATTTGCAGGTGATCTGGCACAGCCAGGAGTAAGGATCACCGACTGTCTGCAGTACTTTAAGGTGTGTTCAATATTGACAGAATTATTTCAGAATAGAAGTTTTCCTGGAGATCTCTTAGGATTCTGCTGATGTTTTATGAGCTAAAGTCCTTACAGGCAGGAAAAAAAAAAAATAAAGAAGTAGAAAACAAGGTAATTTAGAGATTAATTGCTAATAGTGTGATACTTGACAGTAGCAAATAAATAGTTTGCTTTATATGTCCCTGCTTGTCTCACTAACTGCACAAATACAGGGAAACCTTCTAATAATGTGTAATATCTGGGGAGATGGCATTTTACAGGGATTGCATAGCTCAGCTAAACCCAGACTTGTACTTCAATACTCTCTTCTGATTGCAAAGGGTAAGCTTATTTAAACAAGCATCCACCCAATGAGCATCTCGCATTTCATGGCCTCATGCAGTAACTCCTGAACCATGTACCAGATAATTTCCCTTTGCAATTGCAGCCTGCAGGGTTGATGCTAGAAAATACCAGCTGAGATCTTCACTATAAGTGTGGGCCAAGATCCTGCAAACAGACAAGAATATGTGTAAAAAGTTCTCTCTGTCCAGAGTGTGAACGCAAGTGATTTTCATAGATTTAAGCTTCTTGGTGGTTATGGCCTAAGGCCCATGTTTGCACTGCTCACATTTACCCTTTCTCTGTTCTGGAAAAAAAAAAAAAAAAAAAAAAAAAGGAAAAGTGAACCAGTCATCCAACACTGACTCACTAGGACACTCACTGAAAAAATTGTCAGGCATTGGTATTTAAAAAATAAAATGGATTCCAATTAAAAGAAGAAAGAAAGCTAAGTAATGAACTTCTTTCTCCTGTTTGAGTATGTAGGTGCACAAGTCTATGTAAAGAGTTTTCAATATAAACATTGTAGCTATAGGAGTTTTAATAGAACAGAGTTTTTTGGACAGTACTTTTGCCACCAATATTCCTAGCTCCTCCTCAAAGTGTTGGTGTATGAGGTGTGAGGCTGACATGCATTTTCAGGAGGAACTGATGCCCCCACAGCTCACAAAGACAATGCACCAATACTAACCGCAAATGTACTAACCCAGCTGCCCTGCCAGCTGGAAAAAAAAAGGTGTTAAGCATCAGCTGTCAGGCTACAAAGGAAGGGTGGCTCCTGTACTGAGGTCAACTTATTATTCAGCCACTGCCTACATGGACTGAACCACAGAGAATGTGAATCCAGTTCTGCCAGCAGTGCCAGGAATCCTCCTGGTCAGGCTCCGCTGGGGGCAGACACAGCAGAGTTAGTCCCTGATGTCAATGGAGAGGGGAGGGTTGCACCATTTGGGTGGTGCTAATTGGAGCAAGGCAGCCCCCTCTGTGTACCCTGCTAAATCTGCTCTTTTTGTCAGCTGAGAGGCTGTTAGTAGTTGAGTTTGCACATTGAGGCCCAGATTTTGGCAGGTACTCTCTATTGCAAATATTAGTAGTTAAGCATCTAACTACTCAATTGCATGTATAATTCAGGCAGGTGCATGTATAATTCAGGGAGCTCTCTATCCAAGAGACTTGCTAATTTTTGTTCCCTGTGGTGTTCATGAGCACAAAATTATGGACACTTTTTTATTTTTGGTGGTGAAAAATGTGCTGCAAGTAAGCAATGTTGGGATGAAGCCCATCTGAAAATCTGTTCCCCAGTGTTTCAGTATACAAATGTAGATGTTAATGTAGTGCTCTGTTTTCAAACCTTGGAGCCTGATTCACTACTGCATTACACCAATATGAAATCAATCACGTTGTGCTGATATACAGCTGGATTAACCCAGAGGTGAACGAAGCTTATTGTCTGCAAGTGCCACTTGCTAAGGTAAAAACTATCCATTTAGAAAAACATACCCTTACCCAATACATGGATATTAGGATTTTTTAAATGGCTGAAATGTAAATAAGAAAGTTACACTGAATTTCTGTGTTCCTTTGTTTTTACAGTGTAAAATTTCCAGAGTATGACAAAGAATACCTACAAGTCCAAACCAGGTCATAATTTAGCATAAAATAAAACAAGACATTTAATCCTGGGCAAAAAAAATGAGAATGGTAGAACTATCAAACTATGTGTGCAATTTCCTTGTGCTCAAATTGCATTTTCTCCCTTCAGTGTTATACGGAACAGGGTCTTGCCCTCTAGATTAGAGACTTTTGCATTAGAGGAAACTAGGTTATGTCTTCTACTGTCAGAGATAGAAATTATGAGCTGGAGTGCATTTTAGCCAGTCACTCTGAAAAATGTTAGCCCAAGGGGGTAATAATTAGAACTGTTTTTGTCAGGTGACTGCATTTTAAGCAGTGATGTGTCTGAGAATCTAGCTGAGGGGTTTAATATAAATATAAATATTTTTTTTCAGTCAGCACTGTTGCCAGGCTTTTTTCTTCTTTTTTTTTTTCTTTTTTTTTTCAATTTCAAAAGTAAGCACTTTTCAGAAATTATCAGCTAAAATGTAATACTGCTTAGCATTATAGTGACCTGATGATATTATTTCCTTCAGAAACCAATAATTCAGTGCAGTCTGAGAAGTTTATATGTATAGAGATTAACTAGCCCATTATTTCTTATATTCTCGACCACATATGCATAGAAAATACATGCAAATAAACAGTTTCTTCTGATTTTTTCCCCTAAAAAATGTAAAATACATCCATTATAATGTCTTAATTCACAGTAAGAAAAAAAGCACTGAGCAAGAGAAGACATCAGAATCAGTGTCTTCAAGATGAATAGTTTTGCTTTTCTTTTGAAAATGATGCTTGTGTCTATTCCTTACCCCTCGGTGGAGGGAGAAGCAGAACCCATTTTGGGGATGGAGGATCATTCTGTTGATGAACTAGGGTCCAAGTGTACAGAAACTAGAAGGGTGGTGTGATCCCAGAGATAGGGGCGGTTCTCTGGGGCGATTTCCAGGGCTGAAGGCTAGGCACACTTGTCACAGAGCCCCCCATGCATTGCAGGAAGGGTTGGAAACAGCTTCATTTCTTTTGTTAAGCATTTACATAAAGACGGAAGTGCTTTAATTGATGGCAAGAGCTTTGTTCTTGTTTTAATAAAACCTCACAGTCTTTGATTACCAAACTTACTACTGAATAATTCATTGACTTTCCCTTTTTCCATCTTGTGGGTATTTAAGAAGTTGTGCTGACATGAAGACAGCTTCTAGCCTGGAACTCTTCTCTGCTATAGCTAGCAGAGAGGATTTAATGATATCTCTGGCTCCACGCCAAGCTCTAAATATTGCACATCAGTTCTGAAAGTGGGATCATCTAGGAGTTCGGACTAGCAAAAATAAATCTGAAATCGTGGCCCATAGCTTTTTATCACTTGAGAAATTCCAATCCCACAGACCCTGCCAGAGCTGACTTTGCAGCTTCCCCTTGCAGCTGGGACAGTCAGTTTCCCTGGTTCAGTCTTTGAATGTTCATTAAGCTCTTTCACTCTCAAAAAGTGAAAAATAAATAGTAAATAATAATTTCAAACTGCACACAGTGTGAAGTTCAGCATAGGTCCCTCCATTTCAGTGTACCTACTTGCCTTTTCTGCCCACATTGGCAGGATTCAGCTCGTTACTAAATAATGTGCATGGGCCAAATCCTTTTTGCATTACTCATGGGAATAGTCTTATCAGTTTCAATAGGTTTCTTGTTTGCTTGGAATGAACAGGATTTGCCTTTATGTCATTTCTATAGACAGATAAAGATTTTCTGTATTACAATTGATACAGTCAATTAATTATTTTCCTACTGTACATATGAAAACATATCATATTCAAGTCTTTTATACTCATTATTTATTTAGAATCAGTGTTATTAATTGCTAATTTCTGGGTCATTAGCAAATTATCAAAACAAACCCTATATATATATATAAATATGCAAATATATTTCATTTTTATTACCGACAAAAATCAAGAATTCTGGTTCTAGACTTTGTGCAAACTGTTATTTAGCTGATTTCCTATTTTGGTTTTAAAATATTTTTAAACACATTAACAGCGTCATACCTCTATGCCTTTATTCTTTCAGGTTTATAAATTTGCTTCCTTATATGAAGACATAGAGACAATTTAAATATGAATGCCTTTCTTTCCTTTCTTCTTTTTTAAATAAGTGCTATAATAGACCTACCAAGGTTAATATTTGTCCTTGCACCTTCAATGAATCCATGGTAAGAATGTTTTTTATTGCTCTGCCATAGCTAAAATTGCTTAGTCCATGCTATCTATAAGACACATCATTTTTCAAACGAAAACTTCCAAGTTTCATCAGAAAAGAGCATATCACACCCAATGCAAAGTGAATGAGTATTAAAATACAGGGAACATACACTAAGCCACCTTTACAGAAATAGCCTCACATTTTATAAAAAGTGATAAGTCTTTTGTTTAAGAAAATAAAAAAAATAAAATGCCATCCTAGCTCTTCTGAAAGCTTAAGTGTTTTGTTCAGTTAATCCTAAGTAATTTTAATTACTTTAATAAATGTACTTACATGCATATAACTGTTTAAATTGACTTTGTTTTGGCTAAGGGATTCTAAAGGGAGATGACTTGTAGAAAAGGAATGAGGTGTAAAATGCACAGGGTTGTGACAGGAGAGAGCAGGTGGAAAAAAAAGGAAAAATTGTCCATTGTTTCAGACTTACAGAAATCAGATGCTTACAGAAATCAGATGCTTATCAGACATACAGATGCTTACAGAAATCCTTCCCTTTTAGGTTGCCAGCCCTTATGTCAGTCCATGCTTAGTCTCTCTCACTGAGCTGCAAGCTAAAATTAGCGAAGATTTATATAATCAATAACTTACTTGTTCTGGAAAGAAAGTTTTGTGTCTGAAACATAGATTGGGATCGGCCTATCGGTAAGGGTTTCTGAAAATTGCTTGCACCAAAAGCCATGTTCTTACTGCTACTTTCTGGTATTCCATTAAGAGATGAAAACTGAGGAAGGGTTACAGATTTATCCTAGAGGGTTTTTCATCCCAGAACTTCCGATGTCTTTTACAGATTATACTCCTGGCCCATGATTATCTGCTCTGGTCTGAATGATACTCCTAATATGAATATGTTTTATGAATTTCGTAAGGATGATTTGGTACAGAAAGAATTTTTTTTAATTTTGTTATGATCAGTTACTATCCATACCTGGGACACTTTCTAAGCTTTATTAAAGCACTTGGCATCTTCAGAGAATTTCAAGCCTATAGATTTCCTTAAAAAACACTTAAATGATACTTACCATTATTTCTGTAGGATGCATGAAGTGAAATAGTGTGTTTACTTTCAAGGAGAAACAAGTTGTGGACAGATGTTTGTGTAGTTAGAGGTGTCATTACCCCTAGGTAGTTGTCACAGACTGGGAACTGTAAGCAATTCTCTCTATATGCTAACCAGAAGCTTAGGACAGATAGACTATTCCTTATCCATTGCAGCAGAACCAAAGTTAAATCAGCTTTTGAGAAGCTTGAGCCAAGAGCACTGACCACACTGAAGTAAATGAGGAGCATTCACAGATCTCTGTACTCTTGGGAATACATCCTGCAGCAAAGGACCACTAACAAGCAGGATGAGAATCTCCAAATGTTTGACTTTTTTTTTTTTTTCTTTTTAGTTGGAATGTCCTTACACCATTGCCATCAACATTTCAAAGGCAATACAGACATCCTTATCTTCCAGCTCTTTCTTCATCTCTCTCTATACTTGTCACCAATGATTATGAGTTGTCCTGATCACTAATTTTAACAAAAAATCCCTCATCATTCTTATATTTGGCCACCTCTTCATACCTAACATTATTGGTGGTAACACTGTGTTTCTAATTCTTCCTGGATGACTCCAGTCTATTAATAGGAGCCTATAATGAATACAAACACAAAATATAACTGGAAAAGCTACATGTATATTTTATTTACTGATCTAATACACCTGGGAGACTCAGGTCTTTCATTGGGCTCCTGTACTAGGAGATAGGAGAACTTCAATATTTCTATGACACTTTGGGGTTTCATCATAGCCTCAACAATTGCTCAAGCTTCAGTTTCAGAAATTGGCCTTTCCTTTCATAAAAAAACATTCACTGATACAGTATTTTTCTTTTTTTTTTTTTCCTTTCTTTCACAAGTTCATGGACTTGAATGAGGGTTCACATTCTTATTTGTCCAGTTATGAGAAAAACCTACTGTTTTCTGATATACACAAGTTGCACAAATTTAAAGAAACACTGTTGAAATCTAACTCCCCTTTAATGGTTCTTAAGACTTATTTATAAATTCAAGGTTTGTGTCAAGTCTCTATGTGTATTTTCTCATAGCAAAGATTCAGTACTCTCTCTGCTAGGAGAAAAATAAATAAATAAATAAATAAATAAATAAATGCCCAGATGCTCACAGTTAATCCTACCCTAACAGCTAGTGTGTGCCCAATTAAAGACGTTAGCTAAAAAAGCAAAATTGCCTTATCAAAGTTGTTATGAGAAAGAGCTAAAACCCCATGTCACTATTATAAGAAATTCAGTGATTTGTACATCAGGGGGTATTAAGATGGCAAGTGCTTTAGGATCTGCTGGGATGAGAGGTTCTGTAACTGAGAAAACATTGGACAATATGGGATTTGCATGGAAAAAATAAGTCATTTGTTTGCTGATGTGAGAAGGCATGTCATGACATGTGCCTAATAAGCAAAAGGTGAAACAAGAATAAATTATATTAGTGAGCAAAAGTACATTCTAGAAACTACAGTAAACTTTGTCATCACTTATAACATAGAAAATAAAAGAAAAGGATGTCCAGGAGAATTAGTATTATTAATTTTTATTATTGTTGTTGTTGTTGTTGTTAGGCTAGCAAGTGGCCAATTGAGTAACAACATTCAAGTACGATTCTTCATAGAGTGCAGTGCTCTGAGTATATGCCAGGTGTCTCACTTCTTAGGCAAGACCCTGAAAAAAAATATATTTTCTTACTTGACATCATGTCTCTACAAGCATAAGAAGGTCTTTATCTTGAACAAGTTTGTTAAATGTGGACCCAATGTAACCTTGCTGTCTTCTCAAATAGGCATGCATTAGCAGTCAGATTTGTGGGTTCAGTTTCAGGTTTCAGCAGAAAGTTATAAAGAATCTCAGACTGTGAACTGATGTTTTCATTATACAGAAGAGGTTGATGTGGACTTTGTGATGTTTTGTGGTCACACAGCTTAGGGTGCTTTTATTTTTGGCTTTGGATTTGGTTGTTTTTGTTTTGGGGCAGGAAGGTATGCCCTTGCTTGAACATGTTTTAATGCTGTAGATACTGTTGTTATAGATATGTCTTTCTAAGTTCTGACCTTATATTAATAGTTAGACTTTTGAGAACAGGTCTGATTGAAACAGGTTTCCAAAAGATCCAGAGGAACAAACAAACAAACAAATAAAATAAATAAAAAATTAAAATAAAATAAAATAAAATAAAATAAAATAAAATAAAATAAAATAAAATAAAATAAAATAAAATAAAAATAAAAATAAAATAAAAATAAAAATAAAAATAATAAAGAAAACGTCATTATATTAAGTTTTTGACCTACTTTCTTTGCTAGGTCCTTCATCTCAAATGCCTCATTTTTACTGGTCCTTATTTATGAGTAAAAGTCTATACATGACACACAAAGTAAATCAGGATTCATCCTTTTCATGTAATCTGTGGCTTCTTTTTTGTACTCCTCTCACCATGATCTCTAAGATCTCCATTAATTAAATTGCAATTAAATGTACTAAAAGGTCTGAAGGCCATGTCCAGTCTTTGACTCTTATATTACATATAGGACCTGGTCATTTTTAGGTTTATATATAGAACTCATCAATAACAATCTGCTATGTTATTCTTACAGTCATTGCTAAAATTTAAAAATCATCATGTTCTTTATATGTAAGGCTGCACTACAGTGCTATGGGAAAAACAAATAACTCCCTGTCTTCCTATCTTGTCCTAAGGAATTCCTTTTTCCAATAAAGTCAGGTTACAAATCTTGATACTTCCTTCTCTGTGCTGGACTTTCACATGAGGAAAAATAAATAAATATTTAAGTGTATGAGCAGTGCTTGGCTAGAAATGTATGTTATTTCTTGTAATGGACATTTTGCACCTGAGAACATGCAGAATAGGGACAGCAGGATACAGGCTCACTGCCTCATCCACTGTCTTCACTCAACTGCTTCCACTTTTAAACCTTCACACAGTGCTTTGCTCTGATAGTGATTTCTGCAGGGCAAGGGTCTGGTCAAAACAGGTCATGGTGACAGAATGAACTCATGAACTGGAAGGCTTGGTATAAGCAACTAAGTAACCGAGGGGGAATGTCACTCTGCTTTCCTTACGCTCTTTACACTCCTTTAACATTAGAGGAGCCTGCTCTAACGCTGCCGTGGTGTTCTGTGAGATGCAAAATGTGTCAGAGAATATCTGTCTCTCTTGTAGACTTCATACTTGCTTTCTGTTGTGTTTTTTGTTTTTTTGTTTTGTTTTGTTTTGTTTTTTTAACAAAATAAAAGTCGTCATTTAGATGGAGAAGTGTGTTTCTTTTTTTTTGCATCTGACAGTAGGTTTATAATGGGATCTTTTTGCTACTTTTGGGTTTGTTTTTGCAATATTACTAAGGTGAACTAATAGAAACACTTGCTCAGCCTGTCATGATGCTGTGGAGCTTCACCACAGGATACCTCTGAGACCAAGTATTTCGTAAGACTAACATAGACTGGCTGCGTACATGCAAACAAGAGTTCTAATAATCCAAATATATATAATCCAAAGATGTTTGTCGAAGGAACATATTGCTTCAAACTCAAGGATTTATACAAATCACCCACTCTTAGGAAGCATGAAGAGACATTAATAGGTAGCAGATTCAGTCACTGTGTCTGGTGGAGCATTTTTTCTTCCCCTAAAGTGTCTATTGGACTCCACAGACCACAACATGAATTTCGAATTTCAATACTTATGCTCCCCTTTATTTGGTGCTGACTAGTCTGACCAAAACCAACAAAAACTGGCATAGGCATTCTGCACCTGGTCCTTCTCTATTCATCTGTCTTCATTTCAGCCAGGGCTTAAAAATAACAAAACCAACTTTTCTTTAAAAGGATGTGTTAGCTGTTTTGACTCTATATATGGTTACTTTTCAGACTGTTTTAATCTGGTGGATAATGCGAGCTGGATCCCGAGCCTATATATTTTAAATGTTCTGCTCTTTTGTTGAAAACTATTCATAATTTGTGTTGTGTTCACACAACCATGCATAAGCTCTGCATTGTGCTGATGATAGTAGTTTATCTGCAAGTCCCTTCCCATCATTCTGTTATCCCAGAATTTTTTCAGGTTCCTGTTTTATATAAATTTGACTCTACGGTGTTTTTCTTGGCTATGTAAGAGGTAGTCAGTCAAGAAGCAGAGACTTATTCCAGGACCTCAACTGACATTTTAGATGATGCTGAAACAAAAGTACTGAAGTCAATAAAACAGAGTTGTATTGACTGGAGCTGCATAATGAAACCCCTGAATGGACCCAAAGCAAGATCTCATATTAGAATATGAGTACTAATTTTTAGGTACTAATTTTGAGAATGTGACAATATCAACCAGTTATTTCATAAAGCGCCAGGCTTCTACAGCAGTAACATAAAATAAAGATGATCCTAACAGTGAACGAGATATTCTTCAAAAACAATTTCCAGAATAGGTAGCAAGAAGGCTAAAAATTCCTCAGAGCCAACAGCAATTTATTCTAAACCCATGGTTTGTTTCTGGATAATGTATTTATTCAGCACCACCAACAATATATTGAATTCTGAATCAGATGAAGGGTAATTGGCCCAGTCATCCAATGGACTTATTTAAAAACCACAGCAAAATGGGAGATTGGGATTGTTTTTTGTCTGCTTGTTTTCTCTTTTGTTTTTATTTCTCCAAAATCTTGCTAATAAAATCTTTAGAAACCTTTTATCCCATAAAAAGTTATGTTTTCATACATGATGTTTATGCTTTCAGAAGTGGCAGTATGCAAGTCCTGATACTTCGTTACATAGGAAACACTTAAAATATCCAAGGCTGCCTCTGAAATGAGCTTTCAAGAGCAAAAAGTTTTGCCAATCCCATTTGAATTTTTCTGGAGGAAAGTGCTCTTTTATTAACACCCTCCCCTTTCCTGGAGTGGGTAAAAATGGCCTCAGTATTCTCGTGGGAAAAATGAACATTCCCCCAAAGCCATGGAAGATATAGCAAAAAACAGTGCTTCTTGCCAAGAACAAAATTGAGCAAGTCTGAAATGTTTAGAGCTTCTGATTAAACCTTCAGTGGTATGTTTCTCTTAGACAAAGCATTTGTCATAAGTAGCATGTCTGCTAGAGTATGATTTATGCCACTGGACTGAAATTGGCTGAATAATTTATGCTGTTTATTGTTCAGTAAAGATTTTTCAAAAAAAAAAAAATAGAACGAGCAGTGAAAAAAAAAAAAAGAAAAAAAGTCAAAAGTGTACATTGAGAAATGTTGGTAGTCCGGAGGAGAAAAAAATAAAAATAAAAATAAAAAGTTATTTTCTACATTTAAATTTAATAAAGTGAATCTAAGAGGAAAGCACACCTTACCACATGGACAATTCTAATAGGTGAACATTGTCAGCATTTTCAATGAAACCAATTGGCTAAGAAAAGCTGCCAAATAGGTGTGAAATGAGGTGAAATTACTAGGGAAAGACTTTCTTTTAAGGTACTTTGCTTTGTTCCTTGCAGTGCCTTGCAGCACAAAATTTAATTTAAATACTGAAAATGGAAAGGCAGCTATATTGATTTAAATTTGCTAAGAAAGTCTCGGAATCTATTTCCTCTTTCTCAGAATAAGTACATAATGTATATATAAAGATGTACATGTGAAAAAATAGATATAACATATATAATACCTTCAACTTTTCTACTCTTTATGTGTGAATCACAGTTTGTTAGAACCTACCACTATGTGTATTAGCATAAAACACATAACTTGAATTGTCAGTTTATAAAATTTTCAGAATGTATGATTATGGTTCTGCTCTTACTGTAAATTTTTACACAGCTTGTATGATTTATTTTATCTGTTGAAACACTGGTTTTATGTTAACACATTTTTTTCTCTTTTTAACACATAAATTTAATACACTAAGCCTATTGCAGAGGCAGAGTTGAGCACAAAAGAATGGAAGGATGGATGGGTAGATGGATGGATGAGTGTGCAGAAGGGGAAAAAAAAAAAAAAAACGTGGCTCAATTCAGCTGAAACTATTTCACAGATAACTCACTGTATACTGTGGCTAAAAATATTTGAAATGTTTACAGGCTGCATAATATATATGTTTGACATATTAAAGCAGACTCCTATCAGCTGCTCAGTAACCATTCCAGTGAAACTCCTTAAAAGAAATCAAGCAAAATCACAGCCACCAATCTGCTATGCTGTTTCTAATTTGAAGGCAAATTCATCTCTGACACGCAGCAGATTCCATGCAGGTGGAAGCAAGCCCCTCACTGCTCCTCTCTCTGCCAGTCAAATTATGTCATCAGTGAAGGATCACTGGTTTTTAATGATACGGTGGCCTCCATACTGAGAAGCAGGTCCTAGCAGAGCAATATGCATAGCCAATAAAATGGCTGTCACCAAATTACAATTGACACTTAACATCACTAAATCTGCAGTGTAATTCCTTGTGACAGTTGTGTAGGTATATTAGAAGAAAATAATTTACTTCAAACCCAGCATGTAAGACATATTTTCCTGAGTGTAATTCATGTCACATTTACAGTAGCCGAAGCAAGCAGTCTCAAGGCAACCTTAATCTGGGAAGAGATCATAGATACTAACATGTTCATTGAAGTATGATTATTTATGCGTGCAATAAACAAAGCTAGAGCAGTTGTTCATTGTAGGTTTTAATTGTTATTGGGGGTTTTAATTGTTATTGGGTTTTAAATGAATATTAGCCTCTTTTGCTTTAGGGATTAAGAAAACTATAAATACAAAGCAACATTTCAGATGGAAAACTGGCATCAGCTAAAAACATCTCGACATTTTCCTGGGCTAGAAGACAAATAAGAGTAATTCCTTACTTCCCCTCCTTACTCTCCCCACATAGCCCATCGCCATGTGTGGATTTGAATATTTGCATGCCTTGGCACATGTTACAGAACTAGCATACACTACGCACATTTAACTTCGGAAATGCAAACAGATCCAGGGAGCACTGCCCCTGTAGCAGACTCCTCTTTCCATTCCTCTTCCCCTTCCCCTCCCCCTTGCCCTTCCCCTTCCCATTAGGCATTAAGAAAACTATAAATACAAAGCAACATTTCAAATGGAAAACTGGCATCAGCTAAAAACATCTTGGTATTGTCCTGGGCTGGAAGACAAATAAGAGTAATTTTTTACTTCCCCTCCTCACTCTCCCCACATAGCCCATCGCTGTGTGTGGATTTGGATATTTGCATGCCCTTTCCCCTTCCCCTTCCACTTCTTCCACTTCCTCTTCCCCTACCCCTTCCCCTGCTCCTTCCCCTGCCCTCCCCTCCTTCTAGACAAAAGGAAGGAGAGGCAAAAGCACTTTCCTCTGGCTTACCTGTTTCAATACATTCATCTGGGGCAGGGTTGCAAGGAGAACTGCTCCATCCTTATAAGCATATATAAATGTGACAGAGTTAAAGGTCTCCGCTCCTCAGGATGAAGTGCTTTGAATGTCTGGCAAAATGGGTCTGCAAAAAATTCATTCCAGTTTTGTCTCCAGGCAATTCACCTTTGGCCCAGTGATGATATGAGTCTTTCTGCTGATGGGGAAGGTATAATCAGTCAGGCCAGCCAGTCTTCAGGAGGCAGGGACCTATTTGTTAGCAGAAGGAAGCAGGTGTAGCATCTCGTGCTGGATTAGCTCATCCCAGCACAAGAATTACCTTACAGGAGCCCTTCCAGGCTGTGTGTGGCACAGACAAGGTGGGTGCTTGTTCTGCACATGGCCCCCATGTGCAGGTGAACAGGACTATTTTACGAACCCAAACATGGGAACATGAATCAAGGGGGGTGCATTTTCCTCTTCGTACACACCAGCAGGAGCACTGCCTGTCAACAGAATGGCTATGGGGATGCCTGTCTGTGTTGCTCTCCTGTACCCACAGGCATCTGGCCATGCACCATGCTCTTCACCAGTTGTGGTGGGTTCTCTCTGGTGCCTCTCAAACAAAAACTGCATGCAACTAGAGGCTGGTGCTCAGGGCTCCTGCCACTTTTCCCCATTAACCGCTTAGTCATTGGGAAAACAGCAACAACAAAAAAAATCACTGTAGAGCACCGAACTCCTCCACCTGTCCCACCCAAGGCTGAGCAAACACCCCAGCCTGCCAGCATTGCCCCCAAATGCCCACGCCTGCCAGGAGGTCACTGTGAGGGTATGGGTTTTCCATCAGGCCAGGAAGGACAGTGCAGAAGTATTCTCTGCAGCCACTGATCCCTGTACACCGTCAGCAGATGGGTGGTGAGGTCTTAGGACTACAGCTGTGTAGGAGAGCATGTGAGACGCATTTACCTTCAGAGCAGTTGCTGGCTTCCAGCATCCTGGTGATAGCATGGGACGACTGTGTTTCAGTGAGGCAGCCTGGTGCTGCAGCTTGACATGGCTGTCAGTGTAGGCAGCAAAATAGAGGACACCATGCATTTTGAAATTAGAAAACAGTGTGGGATGTGGTGGTGGATTTTTTTTCCCTGTCTAGACAGGCAGACCTGTTTCAGGGAACACTGCTGTTTCCCAGCAGTCTCCGTAAAGACCCTGCTCCATGGTACTCAAAGTGGTGGCATGAGGCTGGGAAGAATTTTGGTTTCCCTTCCAGAAAATCACTAGAGCAGTTTCACCATGCAGATTCTGAAATCAGTGGCACAGAATTATACATAATGGCTCTTTTCAGAAAGTAGTCCTCAGCTCTCAAATTCAATACCCACCAGGGTTCAGATGTAGTAACTTTTATGGAGCATTGCATACCAGAGGAGGCTTTTTTTAATCTTCTGCCTTTGTTGTGTTGAACACAATAGCCCATTGTATTTAAGATTTCATTATAACTGTTATTTTACAGCTGGCTCCACAAACTATCTATGAGCATCTCTTTGGAGCTTTTATAATTCAAATAAGCCAATACTCTATAATTTACCTGCTTTTTCAGAGCTTCTGCAACTCATATTGAACCCAATATACAAAAGTGTCCAAGTGACATAAAGAAGGTGAATTTCATTATTTGCCTGGGTGCAGTCTGGAAGTTCCCTCCCCTCAAGGCTGTGCTGGATAGATGTGCAGTGGGGGCTGCCTGCGGATAGCAGCACTGAAGCCGTGCATCCAGAGCACCAGTAGTGAAGTAGCTGTCACCAGCATGAGGAGGCCAAACCCCACTCCAAGAGAGATGCAGAAGCACGTCCCCACTTGGAAGGATATTTATTCACATGCCTACGCACCAAACACAGGTGTGAAGTGGGAGCCGGCAAAGGAAGGGAAACAAAAAGGCAGAGTGAAATGCACGTGTACCTGGAGCATCTGCCTGGAGCTCACTGCCGCAAAGGCAAAAGCAGGAGAAAAACACCGCATGCCAGAGGCAGATTAAGGAAACACACTTGGACATGAATAATTTGGCAGCCAATAATGAAATGCACTTTAATCTTTAGCAATAACTGAAGAACTTGGACTAAATCCTTAACAAACTTGTTATAAAATGCTATCATCCAGTTTAGAAAACATATATTCATCTTTTTATTGGTGTAGGCTTGTGGATATCCTGGCAAATGCGAGCAAACTGATGCAAAAGCCTAACTGACAGCAGGTGGAATCTAATCTCTCAGCCTTCCTGTGCTGCCAAATAGGGTCATATCATCGCTGCTTCCGAACCTGAGCTGATTTGTCACACAACACATGGCCTATTACCTCATTATCTCACAAGTCTCATTGGCAGAATTTCTACCCTAAAGATATCTTCTCTCATTTCCGAGATTTGTAATATTGCAAGTGAAACTTCGGAGATCTCTGGTGGGAATAGTCTCTTTTTGAAGAATGTTTATCATCGGCTGTCAGAGAGGCAGTCTACTGTGTGCATACACACACAGGGCTGTCATTGCTTCCTCAGCTCTCATTTGCCTATTTAAAAATCATTAAAACCCACAACTGCTGTACTGAAATCACTGATTATATGAAACTGCTTCCGACCCACTCCCCAGGTTTTGGCAAAACATCCTGTCCCATGCATGTCCCTTTAGCCACTGTAGCATCTTCTTCCTTTTCCCCCCTCCTTCCTCCCTATTTTAAAAGTAAATTTCACTCCCTTTGCAGTCTGCTATGCCTGATTGGACCTCTGTAAAATCAAAACATGCTCTAACATGAGCTTTTGTTCTCATGTAAGTTTAAATGAGGATGGTGGGTAGGAGTTTTAGCCTGCTGTGGGTCTAACACACATGGTTCCTGGCTTGACTTTGTCTCCCCTTGAGGCAGTGACTGTGTGTGGTGCTGCCTGGTTTCTGCAGCCAGGGCTGGAAAAATGCAAGGCTGAGCTGACCTTCCTAGCTGTTCTGTGGCTGTTTCCCCTAAAAATAGCATGGCAGCACGGCCTGTTGGACGGCACTGGCACATAATGGAGGGGAACAGCACCACTTCCCAGAAGCTGAAAACTTGCCAGAGACACAGTACACACTGCAGTAACAGCATTGTAAAGGTAGGGGAGCACAGCTGAATGAGGCACTAGAGAATTTGTGTTTCTGCTCACACTTACAGGACAAGGGGACCAAACCAACAGGGTCTCTGCATACATGTAGATTCAGGATGACCAGTTTGACCCCAGATCTAAAATTTCCCTGAAGTTCAAACAAGGTTTTCCCATCTCTTCAGCTAAGTGTAGCTGAGAATTGAGTGGTTTTCCTTCTTTTTGTGTGCTTGTGACTACAAAAACAGACCTAGCAAAGCCTACCAGTTGTAACAGCAGTGGGGGTTATCCCCACTCAACCCTACAGTCTTGTTTCATCAAGCAGCCTTACAATAACACTGTGACATTTTACTTTGGTATAAACATCAGAACTGATTTTAGAGGCCAGCCATCTGATTCAGCAGATATTAAATGAAAACCAGCAATGTGAGTGACCAAAGGAAGATCATGCCAGACAAACTGACAGATCTTTTGGAAAAGACAGGTGAGTCACTTGGACAAAAGAAATGAGATAGATCACAGCTAATTAGCTTTGATAAAGTACCTGATAGCATGACATTGTTGAAGCTGGAGGGCTGGGCTGGTGTAAGAAATACTGCTCTCTATCAAATTCAAAGCCTAAAATGTCTTAAATTGAATTATTGGTTCAGAGCGAAGTTATGACTGAAGTTTCTCAAGATTCCTTCTTAGGATGAATCTTGCTTGAAACTCTCATCACATTCTGGATGAAAAACAGGATGAGGTGATAACAGATGCTGTGGTGGCATTCTCAATACACTGGAAGAATAAAAGACAGCAGTAAAAGCCTTGCATGAACTTGAAGACCACAGTGAGAGGAATGGAATTAAATATGGTAGCAGGAAAAGATGTGAGGTCACAGAGCTAGGTATTTTCACCAGATCCCAAATGAGTGCATTTGTGGAAAAATTATGCCCTCTTTTCAAGGTGTGTTAATACTAAACAAAGATCCTTTGTATGGTGTATTAGTTGAACTTGAACAAAATATTGCTGAGCTCCAGCGGTCATGGATTGATTACATTGCATTAATAAGTGGCACCAATTGTGCCCTGGAGTATAACATGGCAGATAGTGGGGCAAAACCAAGATTTGGCCTCAGCCATCCTCATTCTTTTTGTAACTCACCGCAATCTGCAGTGCATTTTCAAAATTCAGAAAGTGTCATTCCAGCAGCAATGGATAAAGGTTCTTTATACTCTTTCTCTCATTCTACTGGGTTCCCACATTAGCACAAGCTGGAATTTGGCACAGAGGGGCTGCTTTTTGCAGAGATGCTTACATCTATTTTAGGAACATCTGCTGCAATAAAAAAAGTGTGGCACATACTCCACAACTTGCCACATAATCCTCATGTGGCAAATAACTGAATATAAAATAAATCTGACAAAACTAATAAACTACAGCAATGCCAGGAATAATAATCAATAATGTAACTCTGCTTTTAAGGGAAGAAACATGAAGGTCACATTGTGGCTAATTGCAAACATTGCAACCCAAAACATCACAGCTCATTGTGAGACTATAATTTTAACTTCATGCTCAGTCAGATCACATCAATGGTATGAGGCTCAGTGACCTTATGCTAGTTGGCCAAGATCTCAAACAATAGGCCGATGTAGCCATTATAATACCGTCTAGTGCAGTGGCTATTAAGGCCTTTTTTCCTAAGGAGTCATCAGACAATAATTGCTAATTGAAACTACATCATGAGGAAGTGAGTTCTGTTATCTGACAACAAATGCAAATATTTGACTTAAACACATTAAAGGCAATTTAATAATTAGGGATGTATCTGTGATTACATACGTTAGAGAATGCTTTAAGATCTGTCTGTGAAGAAAATTCAGACAGCAGGAACTAATATTCCAAGATAAAAGAATACATCTTCATGTCTCACGTCCTCTTGTCCTATCTTAAAATCTTGGGGAGGCAGTTCAGCAAACAGAAAATGTTCACAGCATCTGTATGCACTCAATATAATAAATATTAGATGAACAATGCACCTATGCTTCTGTCTTTCACCCCTGTGACCTCTCTGACCTGTTAGAAAAAATAAAGTCAAGTCATATTTTCCTTCTATTTTTACAGAATATGTTCTGTACAGTATGGGCATAAGGGTTAGCATATATCTAATAGATAGCTGAATGTGTCAGGTAGATGAATCAGCCTTCTGTGACCTGATGCTATACTGAATTATTAGATTATATGATATAAAATGTTCAGACATCCAAGGAGTTTTTGACTATTCCATAGTAGCAGCAAAGAATGAGAGAAGTCTTTTGTCATTACTACCATCTGCAAAAACCTGGGAATGGTACAGTACACTTATTATTTTGTTGCATTATACCTAGAGAATAGGAAGCATTAGCTATGCAGTGCATGTTTTTTAAGTTTCCTACAAAATAACCACACACATAGCTGGTGATGCCAGAAACACAATAATTTTTATTCAGGATGTTTCTATTTGGTATCCATTCAGAAGTCACAAAGACCACTCAGTCAGTTGTAATAGTCAGCTAATAAAAGGCTGGTCATTTAATATTACATGTTGATTGTATACCATTATGTGTCTTAAAGGTGATGTTTTCAGTGTGTTTTTTGCAAGAATACATGACCTGATGATGGACAGTTCTCAGTGTATGCTGAATTTCTTTGCACCATCAGCTTTATATCTTTCAGAAAAACTTCAGGGTGGTGTGTAAGGGTCCACAGACCTGCTTGTAGAGCAGATAAATGTCAGCCCATTCTCCTTAGCAGTGAGAAAGAGTTTGTCAGAGGGAAGAAGCAGCTGCCTAGATGTCTGAATCTCAAGGAAGACCAAAGGCAAAAAAATGAACCAGGCAGCTCACTTTAGTGTGTATGGGTGTGCTGCAGCTTCCTCCGCTCTGCCAGGCCTGGATCCTGCTCAGTCCTGAACAATTTGCTCTTGTTCCAGCAAAATCTTCACATTTGCCCAGCTGTCAGCAAGGGAAAAGTCTGGTAAGCTCAATTGAGGGGAAGTATTTACATATTAAAATATATACCTTAAGGATGAAAGCTGTCTTATATCAAGTTTGTAAAATAAATAATAGTATAAATGGGACAATCAGATGCATGCCTTAACCTCCTCAAGTGAAAAATAAGGAATATCTTTATTTGTGTGTATGAAATCCCTGACGAAATGCTCCCCCAGGCAATCAGGCAATACAGCAAGTCCAGAGGGCTCTTACATGCCATTGTGGGGATCTACCTTTGAACTCTCAAACAGTGTAATGAGGGGTAGAAGTGCATTTCACTTGATGATGCTGAACGTGAAATGCACTCTCATATGTCATGCAAACTCAGATTGGGGATCTAACCTGTTATGGAATAAGAATCTTCCAAATGCTTAATAACAAATATATATATATATATATACATAATCCCAAGAGATACAGGTCTTCACTTCTCTGTCATAATGTCCAAATGAGTTCAAAAAAAATTTAAAGCCCATTTCAGATGGTGTGAAAGAATGTAGCTGGTAGGTGGGGATGAAGATGAAATGGAAATATTTAACATTCATACCCAATAGATGGTTTCTGTGAAGTGCAGGAAATCCACAAACTTGAAGAAGAAGAAGAAGAAGAAGAAGAAGAAGAAGAAGAAGAAGAAGAAGAAGAAGAAGGAGAAGAAGAAGAAGAAGAAGAAGAAGAAGAAGAAGAAGAAGAAGAAGAAGAAGAAGAAGAAGAAGAAGAAGAAGAAGAAGAAGAAGAAGAAGAAGAAGAAGAAGAAGAAGAAGAAGAAGAGAATGGGTATGATTATTTTTAATCTAATCCATACTTTCAAAATCTGCTTTTTAAAATTTTCTTTCTTTTTTTTTTCTTCTTCTTTTCCTAATAATTTTAGAATTGATTAGTCTTATTGCTCTTTCCTGCCAGTCCTGCTCTTCATTTCTATTGTGGAAGAGATCTTTGTGTGACGCAGGTAGTGCCCTGAGTGTTTGATCTTTGACCTCCACTCAGAGCCTGTTTTATGTAGAAAAGCCCCGTGATTATTGCCATTACTTTCTTTAACCTACTTTTTCACCTTGAAGTGTAAAGGGTCACAGCTAGGGCCTGGCTCTTATTACAGTCTTTAGATGAAGCATATACTGTGAAAAGAACTCTGTTTTTATTTCTTAGAAATTATGGCTTTCATGCCTTTGAATTCCACAAAGATAATTACTGTTTTGGGCACCTTTTTGTCTGATATTTGATGCTGCTGAGTGGAATAAATTACCTATCTAACAAGGAGGGTTAATTGGTAGTTGCAAGCCAATGTGCATGCTCTCTACTAACTCCCTTATTATTTTTCTTAAACCTCCATGTGAACTATCACCCCGCAAAACGCCTTGTTGTTTTAACCCTTCCCCTTATCACAGCAGCTGCAGATGACTGTTTAATTTTGATTATCCTAAACTGGACCTGGGCTTAAAATATTTATGTGCCCATAACTATGGGATTTGCAGTCATCTGAGTCTATCATAATGTGTATCAGTGAAGAGAGTGAGACTTGAGAGAACTAAATATTTCCTTTGGTTTTTTTTTTTGTTTTTTTTTGTTTTGTTTTGTTTTGTTTTGTTTTGTTTTTTTCTTTTTTTGTTTCTCATTACGGTCATTGGAGTAGGCTTGCCACCTTACACCAGTCTCCCTGCCAAAACCATACCAAGTGGAACAAAATCCCCTGTTTGACCCCCACATCAGACTGTGTCAGAATAAGCCCCATGTTTGTGGTCTCATCAAGGTAACCCCAGATGCCATCAGTGCCTGGAGCCTTGGCAATGCACGTCTGGAGAACCTGTGTCTGTACCAGGTTAGTTGGATCCAGTCCCAAGCAGCTTACCAGATCTCCAACTGACCACCGAAGTTTCCATAAAGTAGCTACACCATCACGAGTGCTTCCTACAGGCCTGTTTCAGGAACTTCCTTTGAAACTGATATGCCACTTTTTTATTATTATTGTTGTTATTATTTAATAAGTGGAACTAAAAGTGCTTCCTGGAGGTAAGACACTAGTGCCAACTTTTGCAGATAATTGTTTAGCATGAATGAAAGCTTTCTGGGAATGCAACTCCAGAGAAAATTACCCAAAGTAGCATGGTAAATGTCATGAAACGTCAGATGCATGTAGCAGAAAATGCGTTTGGGGCATAGGGTGCTGCCCGAGTCAGTGGTGTCATTATCTAATATTTCCATGTTTCAGCAAGTGCTTGGTGCAGGAAGGGTGGATGGTCCACAGAGGCTTCACATTGCACAAAATGAAAAATGCCCCACACTTGGGTGTTCTAATAACCGTGATATTATTATAACAATTACGCCATTTAATATATGGGATTAGTCCCTCTGATAGCACCATTAGCCATCACTATACCCTGTAATAGGTGGCTTCATCTTTGTTATGACATGATCTTTCCTACTGTTTATTGACTTTTCAATACAAGGGGGAGGGAACATTCCCAGCCCCCCAAACCTTTAAGAAGCTACTGTAAAGCTGCGGTTTTATTCTCAGCTGGAATGTTTAGAAACCCTCAGAGCTAAATACCTTGGTGTACTGCTTAAACACCAACAACAGCCTTATGGGGCCTTGCCCGACTTTAAACACATCTTTTTTTGTTGAGAATATTGCATTCTGCCACAATTCTGTAGGCTAACCCTGGGCTCGCATTAAATATACCAGCCTCATTGAAGCTTACTGAATTGAACTGAGTTGCTTTTTGTTTTATTCTCTCTTTACTTCACCCCCGACTGAGGCTGGACAGCCTTTCTTCTAGTGGAGCGTGCTTTAAAGTGTCCCACAGAAGAGAAGGGGGTGGAGAGGCTGGGGGAGGGGGCCAGCTGGTCTGAGGGGAAACCAAAAGGTGCAGCTTAGGCCCATAATTAGTCTTGATCCTTAGAGTCTAAAATATTTTAACGCCAGGTTTCTGATTGCAGCGCTGCAAAGTGGATTTGGGAATGCAGAAAAGTAATTAGGTCTGTGCATTGAAGTGTGGAGAGCATTTAAAAGTGAATGGGTGGTTACTACATTCTTGGCAGGCTGTTTTTTATCTTTTCATGCTCTGCTGTTGTTAGAGATGATGGGTTTATTGCAGTTTTAGCACTTTGGAGGTGGCTGTGTTTTTCTTAACCAAGCCTTTCACTTTCTGTCTCTTAGAGGAATACTTGTGGCAGAAGGAAGAGTGAAGAAAATGTGAAATCATAAAAATAACGTCAGCCTGAACTCCCCCAAAATATTGTTCACAGGAGCAGAACCAGCAAGAACAAACCACAGCCTTGCAACAGGCCACTTGCAAAGAATCCGGGTTTAATTAATGACTCATCCTGTATAGAACCAGCTGGAGACAATGGTCACCCTAAGGAGAAGAAAAACAAAACATTTGATTCTCTGGCAGGGTATGTGCACATCGTCATCTGTACAAACCACCAAACAGAAAAGGCTGCATATAACTCCTGACAGGTCTCCTAACGTAGATGAAACAAGCACGCAAACCCTGTGATGACATCTAACAATTAAGATCTACACGGCCAGACACCCACTGTAATTAATTATAACATATTATTAATTATACGTGTGTGTGTGTGTGTGTGTGTGTGTGTAATAATACACACATATATATACATATATTTTTTTACTGTTCCAGCTTTTGAATTTGCCGTTTTGAATTTGCTCATGGTTGCTGACCTGAAATCATGAAAAATTTACATTAGAAAAAATAAATAAATAAATAAATAAACTAAAATTGAGAGAGGAACCTGTGTATTTCAGAGCACTTGTGAAGGGGATATAGCCTCTCTCATTCTCGGTGTTGTAACTGTGGACTGCTGCATTAAAAGTCTGTGACAGAAATATGAGAAAATACTAGACCATGGAAAAATGCAGGAAAGGTACATGTTAGCCCAAAGGAGATGCTTAAAATATTCGGAAGGATCTGCTGAGTTATAAGGAAAAGAGTATATGGAAAGTGTACAAAAGAAATTTGATAAACAGAGAACCTTAGGGCAACATAATTGTGTTTTTCATCAGATTATTTCTTTTAACTAATTCAGTTCTCTTTGTCAGATACTTGGTTGTTTTTTGAAAGATATTTGGGGTTATTTTCTTTTTTTTTTAATCAATTTTTAACTGATCTACACTTCTACATCTTCTATTCAGATCACCTGAAAATTTTCATTTAATCTCTGGATTCACTAGATATTTGTATCATTTCTGGATAAACACTTAAAGGGGATCTAGCATATTTCTTCCTCTGTTTAGTCTGAGGCTTGAGAAGTGTTTTATTTCAGTTGGTCCTTGCTGGTAACCAGCATTTGTTTCAGAGGTCTATTCTCTATGTGAACACATGGTAGAAAGGGTTCAGCTCCTGCACAATGTTTCTGCTACTTCTTATGTCTGTGGTAGGAGGAAAAATTATGCTCTTTTAAATGTGCCCTAAGCAGATAACAGCAACTAAAGAAGACGAGAGCTCCATGTGATTTTGGTTTTGCACATGTCCATTGGTAGGTTTTACCTTTATACAGCCAAAGGCAATTTCAGAAAATTTGAGCTCTGTCTCCTACCTCTGGGATCCAAACCGTCAACATCAAGGATCTTCCTGTGTCCTGGGGTATTGGATTAGCAGGTAAGATTTCAGCATATTCAGAATAAATGTTACTATTCAGGGGACCTCAGTCAGTGCAGCTTCAAGACCCCAGTAAGACACAGGGTGAATATTTGCTGAATAACACTGGAAGAAATGTTTCCTGTTTCCTTGGAAATTCATGCTTCTGAAGCTTTTCTGTGCTTCCTGCTACTGATTGCAGTGTCATGCCTAAATATACCTTGTGTGGCAAATGCTGAGAAATGCTGAGCCCTAAGGTTCCGGGACCAAAGTTTCAGTGCTGGTGAAACAACAGTGACACAACACTTGTAGCTCTGAAGTACCAGGTCTCTATCTGAAGTACTGTGGCTGAGGAGATCAAAGAGGAATGTAGAAATTGCAGGATGGTGTGGAAAGACCTACCAGCATTCACCCAATTGTTGGGCAGTGAGTAAACCCCAAGTAACATCTGCCAGGCAAAGGCTGAGTTCAGGGAGCATCCTCTGAGCATGTGCTCTGCCAAGAGGTACCAACAACCCTTCAGTTTCCTGATTGCTTTCTGAAGCTCCATGTTCCATTCATTGGACATGTTTTAACCTTGTCTGCACAGCAGTGTCCAAGCCTGCTAAACCCCTCCCAAGCTAATACAAGCGTTTGGGGCCAGTGCGCAAATGGCAGTGCAGAAGGAAGAGCAGAACAGGGTCAGCAGCAGCCCAAGTGCCCTCAGAAAAAATTACCCTGGATTTAATTCTAATTACTCTTAACTAGTCAGAGTTTACTTGCCTCCAGCACATTTTTACCTCAGTATTTCCCATCATATTTATAAATGAACCAATGTTTCAAGAACCACCGTGGGAAAATAATTTTTGATGATCTCTGAACTTCATCTTCATGCAAATGATTATGTACGAAAAATGATGAAATTCAGAGGTGGCTGAGTACTTGGAACTAAAAACAGCAGCAGCAGTAGCAGTAGCAGCAGTAATAATAGCAGCAGAACAACAAAACCTGCCAGTTCTGCACTGTTTTTCCTGTACAGGCCTCAGAGCACTTGAGATGCTACAAGACTTTTTTATTTGTGAAAATATCATCAATGCAGTGCCCTCACCTGATTTGCTCATGAAGAATTCAGTACAAATTACTACCCCAATATTATCACTTCCCTGAGCTGTAGGAGTGGAGGCAAGCTTTCCGACAGTTGCATTTGGAGAGTGTGGATGAACATCATAGGATGTTTTGGATTGGAATGAACCTTACAGTTCATCTAGTTCCAACCCCCCTGCCATGGGTAGGGACACCTCCCACTAGACCAGGTTGCCCCATCCAAGCTGAGCATTCCCTGTTAAGCATGGAAAGAGAAAAAACACGAGTGTGCAAGCAGACTGGAGATATATGCCCATTGAAGGGAAAGACCCAGGAGCAAAGAAACTGAAAAAGACAACAGTTATGTAGGGTAAAATGACCATTTATTTCTTACACCAATCAGTGTGATGTAGCACGTGTGAAAACTGGCTTGATTTTCTCCAAATAGCCCATCTGAAAAACCTAAGATCACATCAGCCTTTCCATCCCATGACAGCTCACACCTCCAGAGGCCACAAAAGCATAGCAAAAATGGGTGAGAAGGAGGTTAGGCATTTCAGTAAAGCCAAAAGCCAGTTCTTTTTTGACTGACAGATAATCTATTGTATAATCTATTCAACTGATGTTGAATTTGGTACAAGTAAAAGAAAAAGAAAAAAAAAAAAAGCAATTAAGATTTTTTTGCAATTACAGCTTGCAAAAATTGCAGGTTCTAAGTAAATAAATAAATAAATAAAAATGAAGCACCAAAGAAATAGCATTCATTTAGAGGATATTTGGAAAGAGTATGCCTTCCATCACACTGAAATTCTTCATTGGTGCTTTGTTCTGTTGGCAAGTAGCTGTTAGGATGAATGTGTACACATCTAACACAGTAATGTTCTGGAGGGTTCTCACGCAGGCCTCTTCCATTTCTGTTCACTAATAAAACAGAGAGTTAATGTATTGAAACATATCAAAGAGCACTTCTCCAGAACTCTGTGCCTATGCTGGCAACTAAGCTTCTGGAAAAACTTGTACCTCCCCAGTAGTAGTGTACCAGTGAGATCTTACACCACAGTGGTTAATGTAGGGCACTTCAATGTCCCCCTCAGTAACACAGGACAGGTGCACAGACAGATGTCCCAAAAGCAAAATTCTTTTTTTTTTCTTCCAAAATTCAGAACCCAAATCCAGAAAAATTTCACATCATGCCTTAAGAACTACATCAGCCTGAGATAAATCCCAACTCCCAACACAACTAACCTTGGAAAAATCAAGCAGTATGTCTGTATTTGCAGGGGCAGCCTGTTTGATGTCTTTTAAGAAGTCATATGTTTTATATTATACACTGCAAGTTACAGAAAAGCTGAAATACTTCATCATTTTCTTTTAACTTTAAAATTAAGAAACATCTCACAAAGAAAATGTAAAGTTTTAATTTAACTTCTGTGTGACATGAAGTGTGACTGTAGGATAATATTGTTAAATCAAATACACATTTGTACGTAAATATTATTTCGCAAGCAGGTGGTTAAGACTAACATTCAGTTCAAAACTTTTCAGTATACATATTTATAGAAATTTTCTGATTGTAACATCTTTTTAAATTGGTGACGTTAAAATTATTTTATGAATGGTAAACATTTTAAGGGATGGATTAATTAAGGAAAAAAATATATATGTGTTATAAAATCACTACATTTTAAAAATCTGAAACCCTTTTTAGCATATGTAAACTATGAGATGTTTTAGAAAGGTCCAGTAGCTGTGTTCGTATGCCTATTGTCTGAATTACTTTTACTGTAAAATCTCAGATATGAACTGGGTTCTGAAATTATACTCCCAAATGTTGGAAAAGGGACAATATTTTCTCATACTATTTTATGTCAATGTAGAAGTTGTTTAATTTGTAATGGGGTCAACATAGAGGTAGAACTTCAAGAAGCTGTGAGTTTCCCATAACTAAAGAACTTCCCTTATTATCCAGACAGAAATCTTTAGAATTATTACTTCTTTGTGTAACCTCATAGATTTGCCTGTAACTACCATAATCGCGAGAGATCGGTTGCCCTTGCAAATTCTGTTACAACATCAATTGAATATCTTCTGCAAAGTGATCATCATCAGGTAATAGTAACCCAAAAATCTAAAAATAAAAAAGAATATAGCTTTCCACTCTTGCTTTTAGCTATTTCTTCAACCTGACAGTTGAAAGAAAATAAAGTTTCATTGATGATTGTCATTAGCCTAGGATGGCTAGATCGCAGTTTTGCGACAAGTTTCAAAGAAGTCCCCCAAGAGAACTTCTATTTTTGCTAAGATGCAAAACCTGAAAAAATATCTTCTCACTCCTTTTATTTTCTATCCCTGCTCGGCATCTCTCTGAATCCCATGAGAATATCTCTGGTTTCTTCTGTCAAAATCTTGGGAATCTGCTCTTCTTCGCCTTTTTTTGACTTCCTCACATGTAGGGTGCTATATAAGTGTAAAGTATGATTATTTCTTTAAGAGATATGAACAGACGTTCCAGAAGATTGACTCTTTTAGAGCCTTTCGTAAGACTTTGGTGAGGATGTATTAAGTGTTTTTTTTTAATGTCTAGAGGAAAACAACCACATAAATAAGGAAGTGATTCCCACATCACTCAGCTTACACAAATACTTCCAATTGTGAAATGTTAATATATATATATATTTCTTATGATTTAACCAAATCTAACAAAAACAAGTAGTTAACAGTAGTCTCAAAGATAAATTCTATATTTCAATTTTCACATCAACATTCAGACAACATGAGAAGCAGCTTGCAGTTGGTAATCCAGAAACCGGTACTGATATCCTGCTAGAGGATATGCTGGTGCCCAGCTACTCAAAACATATCAACAAGCCAATGACATTCAGAACCTGGTATATTCCTGAGAGTATCCCTGATCATGGAATTTCCTTGGTACAGAGAAAAGTAAAAAATAATTAAACTACGCTGAAAGAACTGCATTTTAAAGAGGCATAAAACCACAGATGTGCTAACACTTTTCTGAAAAAGTACTTTTAGGTGTATGTTTATATGACTTTGTGAACTAGAGCACAAGCACAAAACTGGATAATGAATGGTTCTCAGTGCTGAGAAGAGGCATAGCAGTGCAGCAGCAAAAGCGAAGTTGTATTTCATCTGTACACAGAAGTGATCATCAAACTAAGAGCCCATATCTTTCATGGCTCTATGTTATCCAATACAAATAACACAAAAGTTACCAGAAAAGTTTTCTGACCAACTGTCTTCTTAAACTTCATTTCTATTCCTCTTTCCCAGATTTATCCATTTCATTTAGACACTTTAGGTTTTCTTTGGATCAAAAAAAAAAAAAAAAACAGCACCATGTGCTGACACACTATAAGATACTGTATTTTTGACTTTCAAAAATTCCTGTGCCAGACCCCACTTTAATTGACACTGGTATAAGTCATGGCTAAGAATTAATTGCTTAACATTTGTGTTAAGTAGGAGAAACAGAGTACTCAGGATCAAATTCATCAGCATTAGGACTTTTAACAGCCACCTTTTTTTAATCATGTGTTTGACAGTTCAGTGGCAAAATCATTAAGAAATGTGTGGAAGGACTGGGACTGATAAGGTACATCTAAAACCAACCAGTTTATTTGCTTTAATTTAATTGTTATTGCCCTTTATCACAAGTTAGCTGTGAAATATTAAAATAGTATAAAAGTTTAAGTAAATGTCAACATCAAAGGAATCCCAGACCCGTGATTGACACAAGATACTTTCCTTGCGTGACTTTCACTTCGCAAACAGCAGAGAAAAGAAAACCTCTTGAGAACGATGGCAAGTCTTATAACTCAGAGCAGCCGTCAGGATTCTCCAATTTAAACTGGAACAAGATCAGCAGTAAATTAGGAGAGGAGCAAAGGTGTTTTAAAGCTATCTCTTTCCCACCCTGAGCCTTGCTGAATTCTAGTCAGTTGCAGCCTGCTGCTGATTTTGATCTTTTTTCCTTATTGCTCTAGTTTTAAAATTTTCAGCCAGTTGGCAGGGAATGCCGATGGATATAAAGTCCCATTCCCAAATTTTTTTCTCCTCTACCAGGAGTAGGACAACTTCTGCAACACAGCAAAGACTGAAACAGGCAAAATCACCTGGGCTGAAACAGACAGCCTGCATGCCTAGCACCATACAACGCATCTTAGCTTTGTCAACACTGTATCTTATGAGGCTGAGCCCATGCAGTGGTGTATGATGTCATGTCTGTCATGTGATTAGGAACAGAGCAAAAAGCAGGATTGTCATGCTAGCTCTTGACATGACTAATTTTTTAACACTAATTTCAGTAACAGCTGAAATTTAAAGTTCTGTTATGTGTTTCCTTAATTGCCTTTGGGCTGGGAAAGACTTGTGCATTAGCAACCTACTGATAGCCAAAAATATGTTATAACCAAGATTAAGTTGTACATGTCTATTCAAAATTAATTGCACATCAACAGGATTTTTTTTGTTTGTTTGTTTTGTTTGTTTTGTTTGTTTGTTTTGTTGTTGTTTGTTGTTGTTGTTATTGCTGGTTGTGGTTTGGTTGTTTTTGGAGTGAATGAACATTAGCCTTAAGTTGGAAAAGAATGTCAGCTCACTGTTTTGTTAAACCACTCTTCCTGTTCTCCATTTCTCAGTTTAGTATCTTAACTGTCACTGTTTGTTGCTGCATAGTCCCATCTGCAGGGGCTGGGACATTATTTGCAAGGGGAACCCCTAGGACCCAATACTGGGACATATGCCTGTGCAGATGTAGGTTCTGTGGCTTGTCCTGATGGCAGGAGAGAAGATCTGTGAACAAGCCCACGGCAAAGCTGGTATAAAGTTTGAGATAAACAATCAGATTTAACCACCCCCTGTTTACTCCTAAAGCAAAAAAATGCCATTTTCTAGATTCTGCATTTTTTTACTGTAATCTTTACAAGTGATCTTTCTGTTCTCACTAAGTGAAAAGATTAAAAAAATACAAGGTTATATGGGGAGGGGAGGTGAATCATATAAAGCCTTTCATGTATGTTATGCCCCAGGTGTGTAATACAAAATGCTTTGTGGAGCAAGCATTTCAGATTTGGATTTCAGGATGAAGGCTGTGCGTGCATACTTTATTGAGGGTTTTAAACTCCACATTTCAAAGGAAAATTATTTAAAGCTTGGGAATACAGTAACATGTTAGCCTAAGGTTTAAAGAACTGCCACTCCACATCAGTAGATGGAGATTTGGCCTTTGGTCAAAGACTGACTTGTAAATAACCTATTCTTCTATTATTATTTTTTAAACTGTTTCTGTGACTTTTATGTACATTTCCAGAGGGGATGATCAGTTAGGGTTCCTGTTTTTTAAGAAGCCTCTGTCAGGACATTTACTGACAGTGAACACCAGGGTATTTCAGATTTGAGAAGTTGTCTGGAGGCACTGGCTGACCTGATCCCTTAATCCATTTTGGAGGACTATACTCAGCTAACACGCCATTTATTTTATGTATTCTCTCTGCTAGATTTACTTTTATGTGGGTTTCTTTTGTTCAGATCCCCTGCCTTACTCTGACAGAAACCAGCCAAGTTTTGATCAGTACAAAATCAGGACATATTGAATCCTTTCACATCTGAAATATGATATCTCTGCTTAAACTGAATGTATGATTCATTCATGGTTGATCTAGAGTTTTATTGGACCTTGGGCAAGTGCTGCCTCTGCTCCATGCAGTCGGAAGAATGCCTGTCTGCCAGTCCCATTAAAATCAGGCCTTTGCAGTCTTTCCCATTATTGGCCTGAATAAAGCATGAGGGCCACACAACAACAATTCTTGCTTGTATTTAACATGAGAATATATCAATAACTATCAAATCTCAGGAAAACTTTTATTTATTATTTTGCAGTAGTCTTATATAAGAGTTTTGCCTGATGACAGACTTAAGTTCAGGTAGCTAAAGTATGTAAGACTAGCTTTAACAAATATTAATTAAAGTACCAATAGTAACCTGCCAGTTGCATATATGTATAATTGGAAAACATGTTTACTTTTAAATATGTTGTTAACATAGCTAACTCAGTTTATTGCAGCATTGCTGCATACACTCTCCACCTTCCCTCTGCAAATCCTGTGCCATATTTCTTAACAGAAGCGGTATTATCTGGAGTTTATAACGTTGTTTCTGGGGTGGTATTTGGCCAGAGGTGTGTATAAATAGGTAATTTGCTATTATGTATTGCAAGGAAAAGACCATGTGTTTGTCCAGTACGTGAATGAGTTCCAGAAGTTGCACCACGAATGGTCTTATCAGCATTCAACATCACTGCCACAGACTGAAAGCAGAAAAACACCAAACCGTTAGAATGAAATGAGTACTTGGAAAAGGAGAATATGGATTTCTAAACTGATCTGAGGATTTACTGTTTTTCTATCACTCTTCCTTTTCTAGGTATAAACTGTGTTTATACCCCACTTAGTCCACCAAAAGACAGCCCATCGCTATATGCATGTAACTCCTACTAATTTTGACAAAAGCTAAATAGCTGAAAAAAGCCAAGAGTGGAGCTCCACAACAAGAAACTGGCATTAAGGGCTCCATAGTTGTATCAGGAGTTGTTCACTGTCCATCGTACCTGAAATAGCCACAGCAGTTTCAACTACTGTTTACTGCTCCACCAGCAGCTAATATTCATGGGCAAGTGTTTTACGGGTGTCATTCAGAAAATAATAATAATAATAATAATAATAATAATAATAATAATAATAATAATAATAATAATAATAATAATAATAATAATAAATGAATAAAAATATAAATAAACAAACAAACAACAGCAGAAACAGTCTGCTACTGACAATGAACAAAATTTGCCCAGTTGCTGTGGGAGGCCCCCAGTGCAACCATGGTAGTTATATACTCATATGTAAGTAGATAGATGGGAATTATAGGCTTCATCATAAAGCTTTGTTACGTAGTAGCTGCACAGTGAATGTTTTTGGAGTTAAGTATTTCCAGGTGGGATATTTATATGTGTGGTAAGAAACTCTCTCATTGTCTTTTAGACTCCTTGTGGTCTTTACCAAGCTACAGAGGCGCATATATTAAAAAAAAAAAAAAAAAAAAGGATGTCATTTCATAGAGCTATGTTAGATTCAACAAAAGCTATTGGATTAAAGTTCTAAGTGGTTGTAATTTGTCCTGATTCGTTCCTCAGTATACAGATTTGTCTGGTCTAGCACATGGGAGAGCACTGAGGACCTTCCTCGTGAATATGCTCTTCCAGTAATCTGTGCCTACAGGGAAGATAGTCAATCACATCCACACCTGAGGTACTTTCCTAACAACTCTGCCCAAACTGTCTATGCTTTTTTAAAAAACAGAACACCTACTGTTCATGGAAGGTCTCATCCAGTAGCTTTGACGATTTGTGTCATCTAGGCAGGCGTGGAAGAGCCATGGAGTTCAGCATCTCCTGGCTTTGTACTGTAGCAGTTATGGCTTTCTCTGGAGTTGCATTTAATTGGCAGCAGAGAAAAAGTCCCTTGCCTTCCTCTGCCACCATTCTCCATGAAGGGTGCTGAACACCTTTTCTTCTGCATTGTTTCTGTGGTGAGATACTCAGACCTTGCTGTCTGATTTCCTATCACGGACAAAAAAAAAAAAAAGCAGATTTGGGTGAATGTGAATCCAGAGCAGTTGTTTTTGTTTTTCTCCCAATTATTGTGGTATTCAGACGATATGTGGTCATTTATATATGTGTGTTCATGCAGGATGTCTGTGAAGTAAAAGTGTTTTGCTATTCCTAAATCATAGATGGAGAAGTGTTAGACAGATTAGCTGAGATTTACCCCAGGTTATACACAGAGGCTGTAGCAGTTCCAGGAACAGAATACAAGGAGTATGTTAATATTATAACCATTGGGCTATCCTAACCTAGCCAAGTCAAAGCGGGAAACTTGATCTGAATACAGTGTAAAATGGCCAAAATTCGATAGAACACATAAATTTGCATTGTAACTAGTACAGTTTCTGGCTTATTTCTCTGAAACTGGATCCCACCAAAGAAGCCCTCATGTTTTATGTTATTATTTGTATATTAAGACATCTGTTTTAAAATCATCTATCTCAGCGAATACTTGCATGTATTATATAATTCTTAAATATCACTTTATTAAGTTGTTTGTTCAGTGACGGAATGAAATTACATAATTCTGAAACACAGAACTATTATGAAAGTAACAGTATGATGGGGAATTAGTGACATTTTAATGCTAGTATGTGGTACAAGGTTGGGTTGCCTTCTTGCTAAAGGACCAAGACAATGGACAATGTAGGAGTCTGAAACATGGACACAAAACTGACCAGGGAAGAAAAGATCCTAAATGCTGCAATAACCTTTGAAATGATGACCAAGAACTACATTCTGTGTATCACAGAGAACTGAGCTTGGCAAACAGCACAGGGAAACACTACTTCTAGCTTTTGAAACTCAGCTTATTTGCTTAGGCTCCAGAATGTACTACTGAGACCACCTCTTATCTTCAGCCAACAAGTACAGTACAGATGACACAGACATTGCAGTAAGAACCTTTCCTCTGCCATGAGTTATCACACCCCTAACAGCATGGCAGGGGCAAGCGTGGTTGCTCCCCATCCCAGCTCATGCACTGCCCAGGTAAAGCCACAGTGAAAGACATGGATGGCACAGAGAAACAATCACTCCCTGCCACCTACAAAAGAAACAAAACAGCCTCCATCTTCAGTGTGACACCACAATAGTCAGCTGGGAAGAACATCAGAAGTCATATAACCAAACATAGAAAACAAGTTCTAGATTACTTATTTTCATCTCTGTGTATACATATTTCTTCTTTGCTGTCAAGCACATAGCTGTATCAGTTTGAGACAGAAAAAGCTCTTCTTGAATATACAATAGCTTTGGAAAAGCCCTCTGAGAATAAATTACAGAAGCAACTAAATATTATTTTCATTTTGAAAAATTTAAGCCCACTTTTTAAGACGTAGTGTTTACCACAGCAGATGTTTTACTATCACAGCAACATGCAAAAGGGGCATTAATAAATTTGCTAAAAGCCAGAGAGAAAAACAAATATAATATGGCAGGAGCTTCAGACTTTTCATTCTATGTGCTTTCTTGAAGTAATCCTACTTTTTGCATTCACCTTGCATTCACCTTGCAGAGGTCCCAATGTCATGGGACTCATGTATGTGAAAACATGTCAGGAATAGGAATGCTAACACGCAGTATCACTCTTAGGTGGTCAAGAGCTGCACCATAGCAAAATAAGCAGAAGATTTCCCAGATCTCTATGTTTTACCATTTTTTTTTTTGCAAGATGACATCTCTCTTCAAACTCCCTGTCTTGGGTCAGTGCTGAAACACCTGAAGCTCTTTCATGTCCACTGCCACCAGATCAAGTCTATATATGCCTGCGAGGATCCATGTAGAAATATGTTCATTATTAGAGACTGGTGTAAGACTTGAATGCAAGACTTAATATAGCCCTTCGAAAATGTTTGGTACCTTTAATTATACCCCTGACTCCTCAGATATGCATATAAATGCCTAATCCTTTTTAAATCCTATTAATTTCTTGTCCTCCAAGAGTCTCTGTGATAAGGAGTTTCACAGTTTTTCTAAATTTTGCATGAAAGATTATTTTCACTCATCATTCTTGAGTTTTCTACCTTTTGGTTCCATTGAATGCCCCCTCACACTTTCCTGATGCACTAGGAAGAGTGGAGTGCACAGATCAGTATGTTTTAAAGCATTTGGTGTCTTGTTGGCTTGCACAGTGTCTCTTCTCATGCATCTCCTGCCTAAGGTAAATAAGCCTAAGCATTTTGCATAAAAATTTATTTTTCCCAAACTGACATGTAATTCCACAATATCCTTTTTAGGATGAACTGAACATTACCATACCTACTACCCATATCAGAAAGATGAAGGAATTTAATAATAAATAACTCCCACACAGCAGCTGACACAGGGTGGGTGCACCCAGAGGATATAACCAATTCACCTTTGGTAAATTCATTTATTTGCTGTCTGATTTCCTATCACGGACAAAAAAAAAAAAAAAAGCAGATTTGGGTGAATGTGAATCCAGAGCTCACACACCTTCAGTGTCCAGATATCCTGTTACTTAGGGTCTGCAGAGTTCAATAGCAATGACATAACAACCAGTAGTAAAATTGCTGCTTCTGGTATACAATTTGGGTTTTACCCTAGCAGCCCTTCTGTAGTCTAGATTTTAATTTTATCCTGTACCATCTTCAACTACAAGTAATTCTAATTAATCTGACTTTTAAAATGGTATTACAATAGACCTGGCCATTACAAGGCCATTAGATCTCGGTGGAGACACCATGGGGTATAAAAGGCTAGAAGTATTGCCCTGCTCTCTTTCTTCATAACTGCCATTGCTCTTACAGAGGAGTTAAGTCATTGACTTGTTGTTTCCAGTCAATCATCCCTGTCTCTTTATTCAAAATATGCTGCAGGCAAACCTTTTAATGTTGTCCATGCATTTTGTTTTTATAGCATCAGGTTCTACATTATCAGAGCCAGTAAGTAAAACCACATGTAATAATAATAATAATAATAATAATGTCTTCTAAAAGGAGGTGGGAACTAGGGTGTGTGAGAATAATAATTTTTCACCATGTGTGTAACTAATCAGAAACTAATGTGACAAAATGTTATATCCCTGAAGAGAAACACAGATAACAATGAGGAGGTCATAGTTCTCCCCTTTATTCAGAGTTGCTAAGAGATTTTGACCTCTGACATTCATATTAGTTGGCTTTATTTAATTTAATATTTCCTTTTCTAATGTGTAGGTTATAATCTTGTGTATGAACCTTAATATCATAATACACTGGACAAAGATTCCTTGACAAATTAGATTTTTCTATTACTTTTGAATGACTTAGGAATATTATGCTTTGATCTGTTTCTGAAATTCAGTATAATTTATGAAGTTACCAAGAATTTAAAATCCTATGTACCATGATCTGTCAATAAAAAAATTTATTATGAATTATTAGTTAAGTTTTGGACATCTGCAATATGTATCAGTACCTGAGTACCACTATTTTTTAAGTAGAGGTAGCAGCTTTGCATATAAAATACTAAAATTAAAAACACAATCAAGTACACTAGTGTTTACATCACTTTAAACTTTTGAATTCATGTGTGTGACTGAATTGGACATTCCTCCTTTTTATGTTGTATTGAATTGTACTTTAAATTACAGAATTAAATGCTCAAAGCAGAAACCTTGTCAGTTGCAATGTCACCGAATCAAATGTTGTAAAGATGAAGTAGCCCTGCTGTTATTTCTGTCAAAGCCTTCTGGCTATACTTCACATTTGGTGCCTTTATTTGTTCCTCTATTTCTATTTTGCTAAATAAAATGTTGAAGCAACAGCATACACTGTGAAGCAGACTGTAAATATAAGCAGCGAACTTAGACAGAGGTTGAACATATGAAACAAATGCCACATAATTTGGAATTCTCCCCAGTTTGGCAAATAAAAGAAGTAACAATTTCCAAGGAAGTACGTGAATGTGTATATCGAAACTAAACTAGTGCTGTTTTGGCATGTGGGCTATAAAAGAGTTATAAAGCAAGGTAATGAAGTCTCAGTCTAACATCCCATACCCGAAAGCCTCACAGGAGTTACAGGATAATTTTGGAGTACTTTCTGGTCTTTCATAGGTCCCTGAGTCTTTTTACCTCCCAGAAACACAATTGTGAGTTGTTTATATTTCTGCTTAATATTATTCTGAATATACACAGAGGCAGTACTACTCAGAATGAAAGAATATCTTAAGATATTATGTTGTTACTGCATTACATTTTTTTTAGGTTACAAAGTGCTCTTTAGAAAATGTTCTAAATAATTATGCTTCATTTTGCAAAATAAAAATAGCATCTTGCATTCAGTTGCTATGATTTCTTATAAGAGAAGAAACTGTTATGTAGTAGTCAGTGAACAAAGAGCTTTGCAGCTGAGCTGATTACATTTTTACTTCTTTTTTAAGACATACCTCTACCAGCCCTGCTCTATAGTTTTAAAAATCACTGGTCTTTTTGGTGCCCAAATTTCAATGGCAGATCACCTGAAACTGTACACCAAAATAATCACATGCACAGTAGGAGACTTATTCTTGGAGATTCTTGTGTTTTATGGGGTTTAGCACTGACATGCTCCTTTCCTGACAAATTTGCTGCAGTCAGATAAGACATATTCTGGCTGTCACTAAGCTGTGGATTCTGCAAATAATTGTAGCAACCTGTTTTTATTGACAAACAATTACAATATTTTCCAGACAATACCAATAAAACAACTCTGTGTTAGGCAGAGATATCCAAGCCACTTGTGACAGGGTACAGCAACACAAGTACTGCTTCAAAGATGTGTCTGCCTAGTACCATGGTGTGGCACACAGACACACTCATGAGCCAAAATGCCATTGATGCTGAGCATACATGTAGGCAGCAGTAATGCACACTGTTTCTTGAGTTTCCCATAGCGTAGCACAATGCATAGTACATGCCCTATAAATATGCCTAATTCCATGTTGTACTTCTGTGTCCCATGGGCCTCTAGTGGAGAGGTAATCTTCCCAGTCCTTTATGCTATCCCTTCATGAGGCCAAAACCAAGTTTACTTATTCCCTGTGGTCTGCCTGGAACTTTAGGGATAGAATTCCTTGGAAATTATGTTGAAATTTGTGCAGTTTCTGTGTCACCAAAATCTCAGGACTTCTTGTCTATTGCATTTCCTCTTTGCTGGCGCTAGGATTTTTTTCAAAGAAAGCATGTTTAGATACCTAAGACACGCACCTGCAATAACCTCCAACTGATCCACTTCAAAAAAGATGAAATTTTAATCTCTCTAATTATTTTTCTAACTAAAGGTGATATATTTGACTAAGTTACAGACAAGGCTTACAACTTTTATATAAATACTTCAGTACTTCATCTTTGGTAATGGTAGCTTTTAATATTAAGAAATGTTTTTTTTTCTGAGCTGAGAATTGATTCTTATCTTCTACCACACAGTATGCAAAGAAAACTTTTTGGCTACCAGGTAAGAATTTACCTCTATACTTGAGTTTTCTAAAGTCCTTGTTTATGCTAGACTTCTCAGCAATACTTATTAAGATACCCACTTCCTTTCTCCTTTGGAAACAGAAGAGTTTTATATGTAATTTGACTGATTGTACTTTCTCCAAATTCTGTGAGAGCATTTTTCCCTGGATCACCTGAAATACAGACCCAGGGACCCAAAACCTACAGTAACACTTTTAAACACAACATATTCCTGTTTTCTAAGTGCTAACACAAAGTTGTGCTCAGGAAGTTTCTAAAACAAAGGGAAAGCTTTAAAATATTCTCAAGCCTGAGATAGAACTGAATGTGCTTAAAAAGAAATGAATCACAGAGCAAAACTCCTGCCTACATTTCTCAACCTGGGAAAGTTACTGTGATTCAATTCGTATTCTACAAGCTGGCTGAGCTATGACCTTGACCCCTTTATCTGAAGCTTTGAAAAGTGAATGCATCTTGAGTGGATGTGGCTTTCTGCTGGCCTGGCAAATTAGACATAACCCCCCAAAATATATTCAGGCACATATTTAGATAAATGCAGAAACAGACAGATGGTTGTAACTTAGCCTATGATCAAAATGGAAAAAAAAAAAAAAAAAAAAAAAAAGAATCAGTCTCCAACAACAACAAAAAGCATTTTATTTTTTAACAATTTCTTCTCCATCATTATTTCTTGCCAATTCTTATTCTGTACACTCAGTATTCCACAATCTTGCACAATTATTACAATGTATTAATAATTAATTGATTCTTAATTCTTTTGCATCTTCTGGCACTCATAATATCCGAGAATAATAATTATATAATCATGGCCTGGAAGAAAAGAAGACAATGTCTAATTAAAAAGTGTTTGACATCAAATTTTAAAACTATAATTTCTTTAAATATATTTCTTTAAATAAATATATCTTTATTCACTGCTCAGGATGCTGTATGGTGGCATTCATTATTTCTAATCAAGATACCCTTTCATATTTGCATGATAATCCTGCAGCTCTTAAGCCATGAAAAAGACCATAACATCACCATTTAGTGGCTGCTCTTTGTCTTCATTTATATGTTTCACCTTTAAATATTTACTTGACAGCCTACTTGAATTCAAATATACCTGCAGTTGGGGAAAATAAAGTGTGCCGTATAACTCAACCCAGCCATGATTTGTGGAAAATTTACATGAGCAGATTGACATAATTTATGTTGGAAGTTTAACCTAGAGTCAAGAAACAGCAGGTATTAGTCACCCACTATTTGCCTGCGTGTGGTAATGCTCAATGCAGAAGACATGATCCCAGAAGGAGCTTTCTCTTTTGATGTTGCTTTTTGACCTTGCAGAGAGTGTGAAACTAAATCCTTTATAAAATACAGTGAACCTTTAAAGACTTCTGAGTGCATTTTATGTATGTCCAGTTGGTGTTTGACAAGCAGACTGTATTTCCCTCCCTGTTTAAAAACTGCTAAAAGAGCTTATGCAACGGAAAGTCCTTTGGAGGTGAGAAGATCCCCCTGCTCAGGGCTCTGTGTGTGTACATTAAGAAGGAGGGCAGCTTGCTCACATAAAGACCCCACTTTTTACTGGTCCTCCTGGAGCTTTTAAGGGGTCACCCCCAGCATGTGGCCACCATAGGCTCTGACTTCTGAGTCCAGTTGTCTCCCATTCAGACAAGGGATGTCTGGATTTCCAGAACCATCTCCCCTTTTGTGCCCCAAAACTGTACCTATTCTCATGAATGGTTATAGTGGGATGTGGTCGCAAGCAGACAGGCAACGTTCAGAGAGGGTTGTTAATTAATATCCACATCATGGATACTTATTTCCATTTCACTTGTTTCATTTTTTGTCCTCACCATGAGATGGTCCACAGAGAAGACAGCAGTGACAAGTAATGCCAGGCAAGTTCATATTTTTACCTCAAATATGGTGCATTTTTAATTATTATTTCTGAGGAACACATACAAATGTAGTTTCAAACTTGCATAATTATTTTTCAGAGTCTCTAAGTCTTTGGAAAGTGGCTGTCTAAATATGAATTTAGATGGCTAGTTTCAACATGCAAATTGGAGAAACACGGGTGGTGAGGAGGGTACATGTTCTGTTCACAGTGCACACGCTCAGCCAGCTCAAAGAGCAGAGGAGATGGGGATTACTAAAGTGCATATGGAATCAGAGGAGGAAGATTATTCATATGCCTATAGACTTGTAATAAGTAAGTACAGCCTGTTCCTGTTTAAAAGGAAAAATCAGTTCATCTGTGTTGTGTTGTTTTTTCTTTCCCCTGGATGTGTTTGTGAAAATCATAATGTAGGTAATGTCACTGCCGACACAATGCCGGGATCACTCTTTTGTGAGTTCTTCAGACCCGAAGGCACATTAGCATTTCAGCACACTGCATTCAGATTAGATCTGCAAGTTATTTCTTATTGCAGCGAACAAGCTAAAGTGTCGCCTTGGCGTTCCAAACCCTCCGAACCTGCGGGCTGCTGGCACACCCTGGCTGTTTGCTGCTCTGACTTTCATTTCCCACCCTGAGCTGTGCTCACTTAAGTGCCGCCAAGGTTCCTCAAAGCATCTGAGTGAAACTCTTCATAAAACAAACAACAACAACAACAAAAAAAAACATTACCAGCAGCCACCACCAAACGCTGTGGGCTTGACAAGTTGCCAGCCCAGAGGCCTGGAGGAGCTTCACTGAGCTGGGACATGGCTCTATGAAGGTGCTACTGACCCTGGCAATGTAGGTGCATGCTGCGGCACCTCCATTTTGGAGTCCAGCACAGCATCCACCCAGCGTGTTTTAGCTCGGGTTCGTAAACCCAGTGCTGTCATCCCACTCAAGATCTGCGCGTATTCGCTATGATAATGATGCCTCTGGCTGTGCGGCAGCCACGGCCTATGCGAGCAGCTGCTCCATGCGGCTCCGGCTTAGAGGCTCAGCAGCACCATGCTTATCGCGGCCTGTTCCAGTGGCAGGCACCCGCCCGAGCCACTCTGCTGAGAAATGGAGAGAAGAGCATGGCGACAGCAAAGCCAGGATAAACTCTGTACGTACTTAAAGATGAAATTACAAACCCCACATACATATGCAGAACTGCGAGATATTGACTAAGTAGATTAGTATTGGAAAGCGCCTTAATGAAAGAAATCTTTGGCAACTTAGGTTGAAATGCTGCAGAAACCCACAGGGGTTAAAAACTTTTTAAAGTCATTATATAACAAGAAGACTATTCTTTCTGAAGCAAATGCTCCCTCCTCACGAGACACACAGCTTCAATGTGTGAAGACTTCAGTCTTCAATGGCCTCTCTGCACACAGCAGTGCTGACAGTGATCAGTGTTGGGTGCAGAACTCACCAAGTGGTCACTGCTCTCTACTTCATCTGCAAATGCATGGCTTTCTGCAGTGTCAGGCTGTATAAAGGGTTATTTTCCCTCTTGCTCATTTAAATCTCTGTGCTACCTCAATTTCTCTTGGCTTGCAGTCCCCTAAATATTGCCACAACATCCTTAACCACTGGGCCTGCAGAAATGAAGTGGTCAAGCAGTGTTTCATTTGTCTTCAGGTAGGTAAGGATGTAAACCTGAGAATGGTTGAAAAGTGGCACTCCTCCAATGCCTCTCAGAGATGAGGTAATCAGTGACAGCTCCAGAGACAATACCATGCCAGCAGATACAGACCCCCTCTGAACCTCCATCCCTTCCTGAATCACCCAGCCCCTGCACTTGAGCTGCATCGAGAGTTGACATAAGAGTTTGGGAACTGGGAGATTTCCCAGTTTTTGCGTGACTTCTCTTCCTTTGGAGAAATGGAGAAGGTCTGCAGAGAAGAGCAGAAAGGACCAGGTGTGGGCTAGAGTGTGAGGAGGGAGAAGGCAGTGATCAGCAGGGATCAAGTGCAGCTCTGCAGCCCTGCAGCACAGCCCTGGGTGCAATGACTGGTGTTCTCCACCATTTTGTGCTCTTCCTGGTGAATGCATCTCTGGAGAAGGCTGCTGTGCAGCAATGGCTGCTGCTTGTACAAAATTACAGCCTCATGAAACCCAAGCCTGAAAGTGAGCAGCAACTAAGCCAGGAGAAATTAGACCCAATTTAAAGTTATCATAAGCATCTATCTTCCCAGTCCCTCACTGTGTAAACCAAACTGCCTGAAGCAGAATCAGGAGCCAAATCCAGCTTGTTTTATGCACAGCAATAGCCTCGCTGAAGGTGGTAGGACTAATGGAGTGAGTAAGGTGAACAGAATGTAGCGCAAATATTTTGCTTTGAGTTACTTGCAAATACCATGTCATGAAAGGGGAATTTCACACCTCACTTATTAATATTATAGCCAAGAAACAAGAAATACATTTGCCTTCAGTGAACTCAGTTTTCCCAGTTGCTGGTTCAGCTGAATCTCCCCTACAACAATATTTATATAGGCCCTACAGATGAAGAAATGTCTTATCCAGTCCGGATGTATGAATTTCAAGATGCTTTTAATACCCAAATCAAGCTGTGCGTCTTCACAAAGAAAACTATACTATTTATGATGGCATGTATGTGGAATTTAGGAACCTAGAGACTTCTATGAGGAAGTGAAATGTTGGTAACACCTCTTTTAGTTCTTGAAAGACGGATTGTATGCACAACAGATGTCTGTTCTGTGGAACATTGTTCAAAGGAGCATTGTACTACTGGCCCCTGTTTGATTGCCTCTAGCTATCATCCTAGGGAACAGGAAAGAGGGTTGTGAAGCAACTCAAGCATGTATACACCAGTAGTAAATGAGTATTAATGAAACCAAGGCTTCCCTCTGCAACATGCAAAAAATAAGCCACTTTATCCTGTTATTTTAGCAGGAAATTATCAATTATATAGTGTTTGGTGCATGCTAGGTAAGATACTGACTTACCCACACTCACATTTTCTTCCATACAATTTTTAACATGTCACAAAAAATGATGTGTGTGTCAGAAACTGGTTTTATCCTCATCCCCCAGAGATAAAAGAATTAAACCTTCCTTTAAGCACCAATGGAATCCGAAAGTGTAGGAAGACAGATCCATTCGCTAATAGTATATTTTTTTATGTCAAAAGTTGTGTTAAAAAATGTATATATATATATATTGAGCCCCACAAACTTTTGTAGATCTTTGTTACCCTGCAGTATGTTGAAATATTAACACAAATTGCCTCTGTAGTTATTTCCTGTTAAAATGCTGTAAGAATGGTTATTCTCCCAGTGTTTTAGTGAACAACAGGAGATCCTCCTCCTGGAAAGGAAAAAGATTCTGTTTAACTCTCATAGTGTCCTAAGGGAGTCCTGCATTAAAATATTTCTTCTGGGAGACTTTCTAGATGCAAAAGGATTGGACTTGGCCACTGGGCAGTGACAGAGCAGCAGCACTGAGTCCAACCACCATGTTTCATGCCACTTGCTCCAGTAAAAGCACTTTTTTTCCTATAAAGTAGTCATTACACAATATAGCAAGTGTAGAGATGTACAAAGCTCACTAGCTTACTTCCTGACACTCCTTCCTTCCATTTCAGCCTTTTTCAAATAGATGTAATGAAACCCTATTTTTTTCTGCCTGCAATTTTTGCAATCTTCAGTACTTTAGAAGGGACATCAGAGAATCAAATCCTAGCACAGTTTCATTTCCAAATCAGGTACAATACCTCAAGCTTCCTGGCAATATTTTAATGTTAACTTGGAACATCTATTTCTGGGCAAGATGTGTCTCCCCTTAATACCTAAATGACTTTCTCTCTTTCTGAGTCTCTACATAAATATGTGATGGTTTTAAGGTACTTTGCTGCTTCCCTGAATGTGGGTCCCTGAAACCAGTTGTATTTGACAGCTTTTCCTGGTAATGGGTACTTTCCAGCACCAAATAATTTGCGACACAATTCTGGGCTGAAAGTAACTTCAATTGCTTAAATCAACAACAACAACAACAAAGACTGAAAACTTATTAAAAGATAGGTTGTCTGGGACTGAATGTCTCTCTTTCCTTTTCCTGTTTGCTGTCAATTGTAGTATGCTGAATCATAAGGTTAATGCAATTTTTAGGTCTGCTTTGAGGTTTTGTAGTTTTTCTCATATTTGTGCTAGCCCTTTCCTTTAATTATTTGTAAATTATTATTCTTGGCTAGGCTGAACTTTTCCATGGTGTACTGTTTACCACCCAAGCAGGCCTTGCTTCCTCTTTACCTTTGCTGGCTTATTGATATTTCCTATTCCAACAGCTCTTTTCCTCCCCACATATTGTGCATGAACCTTCTCCTCCTTGCCAGCCACATCCTCACCTTCACAGCTCACTTCTCTCTCTCTTTCTCTCTCTCTTCTGAATAACAAGCCATTTCCTCTCTCATTTCCTCCCACAGAAGATGTTTTTGGGCCTGTTCCCAAAAAATCTCTGGCATTAAATTATGCCCATTCCTGTCTTTCCAGTGGGCAGACTTCCAGACGTGTTTCATCTGGCGTGCAACACAGGGGCAGGTCTGGCTTAGTAAATCATGTTCGTGGCTCGTCTGGCATTCCTGGCATCTCCGGACAGTGGTGACAGGGCTGATGGTGGAGGTCCCCCCTGGCAACAGGCTCTCCAATTCATGTTTTCAAAACAACTGCAAGAGGTCCGTTATGGTATAATACAAAAACAGGGCTTCCCTTTTTTTATTGCAAGTGAAAAGGCTATTAAACTGGGGAGGCAAGCGCTGAGTCAGCCATATTTACACAGCTAAAATACATTTCTCAATTTACCGAATGGTAACTGTATTATCCAATTACCTTCATATCCTTAACAAAGTTAAGGGTCACTTGAAAATAAGCTCAACAATTCTGGACAAAAACAAGAAAGATGTCTGATGCAGAGGATTCCTCATAGATAGAGTTAAAAGAGATTTTTCTTTAAAGTATATAGATTTGAAAGAAATTGTGTTTAATCTGCTTTGTATTATTTTAAGCACTTACATCTTGGCTTCCATTTAAGTGACTGAACGCAATTAAAATTTCATAAAAAGAGTTAAAGAAATTGCTGCTTTTCTGATTTCTAGTTTGAATTTTTGTTTAAATGGCCATCTCAGAGAGAGCATTTAACTTATTTCTCTGCTGATTTAAATGTGACCATTTACTTAATAATACTAATTAAGAGTAGCAGGCAAGTAAGCAAATAAAGCAAGAATCTTATACAGCCCAACATGCACTTTTAACTTGACGGAAATGTTACACTTACAACATTAAGCAGTTTTGATCTTCACCTTCAGGACACTGACAACTGAAGACCTGAGTGTATGAATAAATTATCACCAGGTAGACTTTCCTGTGAACTTCCAGTGCAGCAGCTGCTCCATCGCAACCACGGCTGTACATGTTTGGAATAAAACAAGGTGATTTGAGTTGGTTCTTCCCTGGCTGAAAAGAGGAACCTTTCACCCTCCCATTTGCTGCTAGGTAAAGTTGGAGACATGGTGGTAAAGCTTAGCATCAAGGGCAGCAAGTCATCTTCTCTTGCCCGAATCTTTAGGCAATGCCCCATAGCTAGCTCCCTGCCAACACCACTGCATGTTGTTCACTGCCCCAGATGTCCCCTGAGAAGTGTGCCACAGCTCACTCAAGCCTCTCCCTCCTCAGATGTGTTCAGAACTCTTGGGCATGTGAATGATGAACAAACCCTTCGGTGGAAGAGGTCTCTAAGGAGAGGGGCACTGGCAATGTTCTTAACAGGTTAAGGGAACGTGTAAGGAGTGACCACAGCTGTTGCAAAGAAAGCTGAACCGATCTCAGACCAAAGCTGGGCTTTTTTTCTAGATATATTACAACAGGTGAGTAGGTCAACTGGTAATGTAAATGGTCTTTCCCGAGTTAATCAAGTGTGAATGTCTTCCCAGGGGAGCCAGAGAAGCATGAGGTATACATGGCTCAGCCCAACACAGAGTATAAAAAGCGAACAACCAGCACAATAAACTGAAAAAAACAATGAGTTTGAGCTGCCTTCAATCCACATATTCCTTTCCAGCGACTGGGGGTGCCCAGCATCAGCATGGTGAGAATATGGACACTCCTGAAGGAATCACATTTGTTTTGTGACCCCACTGTATATTGCAATAACTATATTATGCTCTTGTTATTTCAGTGCATTCCTGGATCATTCTTCTAAATCAAAATTCCCCATAACATCAAATATCTTCAGATAGTTAAATTTAGTATTAAATTATAAATCCTCCATATGTAGAATATCTAAAATAACCTGGACAGAAAGCATCAATCTCTGACAAGAGGTGGCATGGGAACAGCCAGCAGGGGATGAGATAAAAATTATTTCCATCTGAATTCTTCCCCTTCATAGAAATATAGGATCATAGAATGGCTTAGGTTGAAAGGGACCTCAAAGATCATCTACTTCCAACCCCACTCCCATTGGCAGGGATGCCACCCACAGCATCAGGTTGTCCAGGGCCTCGTCCATCCTGGCCTTGAACACCTGTAGAGATGGGGCATCCACAGCTTCTCTGAGCAATCTGTTCCAGTGCCTCACTACCCTCTGAGTGAAGAATTTCCTCATAATACCTACTCTAAATCTCCCCTCTTTTAGTTTAAAACCATTCGCACTTGTTTTACCAATACTTGTCCATGTAAAAGGTACTCTCCATCTCTTTTATAAGCTCACTTGTATTGAAAAGTATTGAAAAGCTGCAATGAGGTCACCCTGGAGCCTTCTGCAGTCTGAAGAGACCCTGCTCTCTCAGCCTGTCTCCATAGCGGAGGTGCTCCAGCCCTTGATCACCTTTGTGGCCTCCGTTGGACCTACACTAACAAACCCACCTCTTTCTTGTGCTGGGTTCCCCAGACCTGGACACAGCACTCTAAGTGGAGCCTCACAAGGGCAGAGCAGACGGAGACAGTCACCTCCCTCCACCTGCTGCCCACCCCTCTGTTGATGCAGCCCAGGATACAGTTGGCCTTCTGGGCTACAAGCACACACTGCTGGATCATGCTGAGTGTTTCATCCACCAGAAGCCCCAAGTCCTTCTCTGCAGAGTTGCTCCCAATGAGTTCTTCTCCCAGACTGTCCTCATCTCTTGGATTGCTCCAGCACAGGTGCAACAACCTGCAATTTAACTTCTTGAACTTCATTAGGTTCACTTGACAGGCTTGTCCAGGTCCCTTTGGATGGCATCCCTTTCTGCTATTGTACCAACTGCACCACTCAGCTTGGTGTCATCTGCAAACTTGCTCAGGGTGCACTCTCAATGACAGTCTATGTCTTTGGTTAGGATAGTAAACAGTACTGGTCACAGGACAGACCCCTGAGGGACTCCATTCATCACCAGCCTACACCTGAACATGGAGCCATTGACCACCACTCTCCCTGCTCAGCCTTCAGGCTGATCCCTTATTCACTGAACAGTCAGTCCTTCAAATACATTTCTCTCCAATCTGGAGATCAGGATGTGGTGTTGAACAGTATCAAAGGCCTTGCAGAAGTCTAAGTAGATTACATCGTTTTGTCTTCCCTTGTCAGCTGATGCAGTCACTCCATCACAGAAGGCCACCAAATTGGTCAGGCATGATTTGCCCTTGGTGAAGCCATGCTGGCTGTCTTGGATTACCTCCTTGTCCTGCATGTGGCTTGACATTGTTTCCAGGAGGATCTGTTCCACAATCTTGCCAGACACAGAGGTGAGGTTCGCCAGTCTGTAGTTCTGTCCTATAGCAAATGGATTCCAAAATTATTCCTCTTTCTAGAGCCAATGCTCCCTTGGAGAAACCTGTAAATCATGGCCAGGCTGGGAAAATCTGGGTTCACACGCAAATACATCCTCAAGGCAAAGAACAGCATATTGAGCTAAACATGATCATAAGTCCCACTCCCATTCCCAGGTCTTCTGTAGTGTTGCAGGTCAAGTTGGAATTTCTCACACAGGCAGTGAATTGTGACTGTGAATTCTCATGAATTTACCTTGTGCAGTCTTACTGATGGACCTATATTCTGAGTCTCACTCTTTGCGTTACACTATATTACAACATATGCATTACACTAGCACTGCCTGTATCAGTGCATGGGCTCTGCTGGGACTTTGGTTTTAACTGGTGGAAAACTGATTTTGGCATAATGGAGTATAATACCTCTTAAAATTAAAAGCTTCTGAACAGTAACACCATTATTTTTCATTAGGAATCTAAACTTGGTTCTACTAATGCTAAAGGACAGCTTTGTTATGAGAAAAGTTGTATTTCCATCATATGGCCAGTGGGCCCTACCCTCTAAGTAGTTAGGCACTGAATTAATTAATATTTCCTGGAATGAAAAGTAGTCCCCAAATACCTTCAGAAGATGACTGTGTTAACTGAAACAAGTTTCAGATACCCTAATTAGCAAGAGACCTGAGGTTAAAGCTCATTTATCAAATTTTACAGTGTTTAAGTCTGAGTTGCAAACAGCTCCTTTTAGTAGATAATGGAGATGAGAAGATGGAATTGGTCAGGAGGCCAGCTTTGATCCCAGATGACTCATACAAGTTGTGCCATTGTGAAACTAGTACACCAGCAAGATGTACCACAGTTGGAACATGTATTTCAGTTTAACTTTTTATTATTACCATGGAAAGAAGAGAAGCAGCACATCACAACTGCACTATTGTCAGTATAAGAAGTGATGAGCTCATGTTTCACTACCTGTTTTCCTCACAAATAATACAGACTACCTTCTATATGTTATTTTTCTCCCCACAGTTTTTATAGTATCCTTTGCATATATAACCCTAGAAACAGGGACAATCAATAAACTCATTCTAGAAGTGGGTCTGAATTAGGCCCATCTGTTTTTTCCTGAATTAAGCATCCTACACTTGGCCAGGTGTAGTGATTAACATCTGGACTAAGTGAAATTTCAGCAGGTTTGTACAGGCCAGATCACATACTCATGCTGGCTTGGATTTAAATCTTAAACTAGGAGCTACCTCTGGGACCATTTGTAAAAAAATATGAACATTTTGTCTGTCTTATTTCTGTCTTGAGAATTTCCCTGAGAAATGTTTATATCTGGATCATCCATTATTTTCTAATTCTTCCTTAAGATACAGATTTGGAATCTTCAACATACTCACATAGCATTAGTGAAAAATTTGCTTTCACAAGGATTGCAAAATCAGTCTCCTGATGTGTACTGTGTCCTGTTATTTCTAACCCAAAGTGTTTTCTTCTCTCTTTTTGTTAATAAACGGAGTTACGTGAAAACAAATAGCAGGTACTAGAATCACTTTTAAGCAGTGCCTTCACTTTCAAAACATATTTTTTTGGATGCTCTTTTCTCCATGTGGATGTTCTCCACATTTTTAGCAGGATCTAAAGTAACAGTCTACCTAAACTACAGAGAGGCAGTGTTTTGGTTATGGTTGTCAAAAAAAAAAAAAAAAAAAAAAGATATCAGCATGATTTTTCCATAGGGGCAGTTAAAATGGAGCAACTTCTGTGAAGTTTTCTTCCACATCTACTTTCTGATTAAACATTAGTTTTTTAGTGTTCTGGCTGCTATACATCACTCTCTGAAAATCATTGACCTTAGTTTTGTTTTACACTTTCTAGTATAAAACAAAGTGTTTTACACTTTCTAGGACTGGATGCATTCTCTTTAATACCAGCCATTATCTCCAGGTAAAGAAAAAGGTGTTTCTGCCACATCCAATGTTTCAGTATGTATTTAATGTGTGAAATTCTGCACAGCATGCTTTCTCTGTGTTGTTTTGTCTCTTTTCCCCTTTGCATTTGATTCCCTCTCCTTTAAAGACTGCCCCACTCTCCATTCTGTTGATGAGGACAAGAAAGAGGGAAGGAGAGACCTTGTCCAAATCTGTGAACAAGTTTTTTAAAGATCCCTCTATCATTTCAGACCTTCATATTGCCACCTTCAGTTGCCACCTTCTCTTCAGGTCTACTAGCACTTCCTACCTTATCCACTATGATATTATTTGCTGCACTTACACAACTCCCCCCTCAACAAATAAATAAATAAATAAATAAAATGTTTATACATCCCTGTGCAAATGCAGCTCTAAACTGACTTGCAAATTGCACAGCATGAGAAGTTAAGACAGACCATACTGTCTCTAGCAGTGTGCAGTTCCTTTAACAAGAGCAGCCAGACTCCTACATAAAAAGTCCAACATGGTAAATATGTCCATCCTTGACCTTGTGCACTGATCCAGCCTCCAGGATTACTTGGGTGAATGAGACCTGTAGATTTCAGCCTTTTGTAGCCAATGTCTGATTTATCTCCAGCAAATTTTGTATATTTCTCTCTGCTTTTTGTTATATTTATGGACTTTACCAGATGCTGTGGCAATGAGTTCCACAATTTTGTCAAATACATAAATAATGTATAATGCAGATTCTTGAGCAGTTTAACTAATACTTTAGCTACTCTTTCTCCTCCCACACAAATAATTTGAAAACTTTCACAGTAAGGCTTTAACAAATATAATTCCAAAACTTTACCTCCATCCTTTCATGTCATCCAAGGAAATCTTGTCTGAGCCCCTTCGATGTACAAATTACACATGAAAGAATATTTCTTTGTGTTAAATGTTGTAGGGGAATTTTTTTTTTTTTAAATTATTGAGCAATTAAAAGAGAGAAAAATCCAAATACAATAAAAATATTTTGGTGGACACATCTCTTTTCCTGTTCTTTATTTCAAGTGTCTGATGCAGATGTTATTATCCCTATACAGAAAGAACTTGTAGCAGTTGTTATATGGAAATACCTGGTTCTATGGAAGTCCCACACACTTCAGGAAGCTCCTCTTGTAAGATGTAAGTTCACGTGATGCAAAATATGAATCAGCAGCTTTGAAGAGTTAGTCTAAGAATTAAAGGCTTGTGTAGGAGTCAAACAGTGATAATTGGAATACAAAAAAAAAATAGTAAGTAATTCTCATCATTATATTTCTAATATATATGTGCCGTGCATCTCTCTCTCAGTAAAGGAAAAATAAATCCAATATTCATAAACTATCTGAAAAAGACAGAAAATAATAACATTGCTCTCTATTGCTCTCCAAGGCTGCATGAGAAAAGGAGAGGGATAAAAGTGTCTGCTTTGACCTTTAGAATGGCAAGACAAAAGAAGTTGCTAAATAAGCAATTTACTTTGAGGGGAGTTTCTACATAGTTCTAAGTTGTTTGTCTTTACATCATATCTTATAACATGTTGATTTTCTCATTTTTTGTCATTTTTAGTTAATGTTTGTTTGGATACTCTTACCCATGAAAGATCTCCTCCCTTTTTATCCCATTGATCTCTGTGTAGCAGTGAACTGTAAAAGGTTTTATATAAGGGCAGGATTTTCTCTGTTTGCTTGAAGTTTTTGCACTGTGGTTTAACTGATTGGCCACTTCCTTACCATAAGTGAGAATGAATAATAAAATGTGATTTACTTCCTCCCCACCATTTATTTGTACACATATGTTTGTGCTTTCTGGTTAACCTCCTCATCTGGATCTTTATGCTCCATAAAGTCAGTGAGAGTTTTGCCATTAACTCCAGGGAGAACAAGATCAAGTTTTAATTCATTTTCTCTCTAACCTAATTGATCTTCTCAGTCTCTCTTCACACTGTCACACTAGATCTTCACAAACTTCTCATAATTTTCACTTCAGCTTTGTAGCAATTAGTGATTTACAAATCACCTAAGTGATTTGGTAAAAAGGATCCCTCTCTATATCTAGTGGGATTTCAGTAAACCAACCCCAGCTCTTTCCATGGAAATGGTATTGCTTTGCTTCTATTTTGTTATCTGTATGAAACCTTTTCCAAGATATTCCACAGTTTTATTCTCATAATTCTAAAGAGAAACTCGGGTACAGAAGTTGCTTCAAAGTTTCTATGCAAGTCAGTAAATCAAACAGAAAACAAATCCACTGCACTCAGGCTCACATCTTCTCTACCTGCTTAGAAAAAAGACTACATTTTCTTGGCTCTTTTTGTGTTTGTTTTTTGTTTTGTTTTTCAGTTGATGGATAAAAGTCACAAATCATGCATTTAACTAAACCACCTAAGGTTATTGACAATGATATGCTAATTTAGAAGAATGAGGATGGTCTTCTTACCCTCCCACCAAATATACAGTGAGTTTTCCCCTGTGACAGTGTGGCAGCAAGGAATTGTGATAGAAGAAAACTATCCTATAATCTCAATCTTTGAAAAAAGAAAAGGAACACATTAGGATTTTCTGAACACAAGCCAGTACATAACACCGTTGTCTTTAGACAGCATACACTTTTTAAACCTTAAAATTAAGAATATATATATACTGTGTGCTTGGAGCAGGAGGTAATGAAGTGCTTGAATTGTAGTGGAATCAGTTTCCTTATCAGCAACTACAGAGTCAGTCCATTAGTTGGCTGCCAGCAGGTCCTATCATACTAAATCCATGTGTATTAATGGATTTAAAGTAAAGGGTCAAGAATCACAAAAATTTTGATTTCTTCTTTCCTACTCCCTCAGTGATTAGCACAGATTTAGCACCTGGGAAAACAGTCTTAGCTCACACCAATTTGTGTTGAAGGGCTGCATAACATAAAACATTGTCCATAAAAATTGTTTGGCTGTTTCAAATGGAATATAATTTATAGAAGCATTGTGCAACATATTGAAGATTTTTTCTTTAGTTTTCCTAACAATTAGAGCAGATAGAGGAAAAAAGGTATAAGCAGCATCTGCCTTGTAGTTTTACCTACCTTGACAAACAACACCTGGTAAATGTGTGGCCATGTCCTTGCGTAGTGGCACTGGCACTGGAAATGGGATGCAGTGGGAGCTCAAAGCACAGGGCCTGGGAAATGGGACTAAACTGTTTACAAGAAATCCACTGCATAGAAGTATTTGAAAGTATGCAAGTAACTGAATATACTTTTAATCAAACCCCAGATGTTATTCAATATGGTCTAGGATTACAGCATGCTGCAGAATCATTGAGTTGGCCTCCATCCAGTGCTTGAGACAGTGATGACTGAGCACTGGTACAGTAATAATGGATATGGTGTTGTGGAACTGCTTCTCCTAAAAGAGGCTTCCTCCAGCTACAGTTCCTAAAATTTCTATGAATGTAAATTACTGTCACCACAGTCTCAGACTTGGGACTAAACCAAGAAACCAAAAGTATAATGTGTATTCTTTGCTTCCCTTCAAACCACGGCCAGAGGAGCAGTTGTTTCCCCTTCTGTCTCTGCACTAACTCAGCAAGGAGAGAGTTCACCCCACCTGAAATCTATCTTCCACCTCTCATGTTCAAAGCCACCACTCTCTCCTTGTCTACCATGTTTTAGCAGTTCTGTCACCCTGAATAAAATTTGTCCAACCAGAGATTAAGAAAGAGTCAAAGAGCAACAAAGGAAGCAAAGAGGAGGAACTGGAAATAGCTGAAAGAAGCTCAACCATTAGGACAATGTCTGGAAAGGATCCTGGTTCTGTCCCTTCTTTAAGGACGGCTTATTTAGATTACATGAAACGGTTTGGGGATTACCATAACATAAGCACAAAATTGGCTCCAACCTCCCCATAACTAAAAAAGCTGATGAAATGGGGAAAAAATGAAAGCAAAGTATTAGTCTCATTAGGAAAATAAAACATTAAGCTGTTAAAAAACTCAGGTGCACCCAGCTGCAGATGAAACGCTGACATCAATTTTGAACCATCATTTTGAATTTAAGCACAAAAAGAGTAAATTGTAAGTTTGCTGATTATTCAAGTATTGCAATGGCCAATAGACAGGCACTGGTGGGCCACCAAAGAATTATTTGTCTCCTCACACAGTATCTTTTCAGTTTATTTTGGTTTGTCAATTAGATCATCATGGATGATCTATATAAGGGAGAGGCAAAAACTGTAAAATAGAAGGGGAAGAAAGTAGTGGGAAAGAGCGTGCTGATAAATGTATTTTTATAGAAGACAAGAAACATTTGTTTAGAAGCCTTACACTAGGAAGCAATACAGCAGGCTAGAGATTACAAGGGAGGGAAGTGGAAAGAGAAGTGGAAAGAGGAGACAGTTAAGATCAAGGGGTTTGTAAACACTTCATGTGTACCTCCAAAGTAGGACAAACTATGACTGCTCCATTGCTGACAGATCTTTTTTTTTTTTTAACCTGCCCCTGACACCTCAGTGTGTTGTGGTTATGGTATCCTACTAAAATCACCCCCCAAAAATCTGGCCTACTGCTCACATTTCCACCATAAAGCTTTTCCCAGTATCCACCCTGTATTAAGGGAGGACAAATCTCTTTGGTTTCAGGGTGGGGTTTTTTGGTTTTGTTTTGTTTTATTTTATTTTTCACAAGGTTTTCAGAATGGGAGGACTGTGACCACATCCCCTGGCAGTCTTCATTTCTGGGGGATGAACACCCCCTGATCTTCCTAGATTCTTCCTAGATCATATTTCAGAATCACAGAATTTCTAGGTTGGAAGAGACCATAAGATCATCGAGTCCAACCTCTGACCTAACACAGCCCCCACTATATTTCTTTGACCTCTGCTTCTTTTTGATCCTCTCCTCTGGACTTGCTCCACAGTCCCTCCATCATGTGGCATCTGAAAGAAGATAAAAAACTACAGCAGCATATTCATTAATGCTGAACGGAAAGATTGCTACATGGAAGGGATCCTAGATATTTCAGTCATTGGGTCCCTCTCTAAATTGTGCCTCCAAATATTTGAGGTTCACTCATTACCATTCATGACAGCAAATTCAAAGGTTTAAGATAGAAAGTATTTATATGCATGTGTATGTTCTGTCTGATATGCAACATACAGAAGTTCTATGTCTGAAAAAAGGGAAGAAATCATAATGGAACTACTCACACCAAACATAATGAATTCCCTGACACATTGAGTTTTTTTTTTGTTGTGTGTTATGTGTGTGTGTGTTGTGTTGTTTGTGTTTTTACCTGACAAAAAGGAATTTAATAAAAGATTGTCTATCAGTTTAACAAGAAAAAAAATAGAAGTCTAATTAATGTTACCAACACAAATTCAGCATACTTACATTGACTTTGCCAGGCTTGAATAGAACTAATGGTCTATAAAATCAGTTTAGCTGTTCAACAGAGGACAGTTAGGACTTTACACAGGGAAGATTTGTTATGAGATGAGAGGGAATGGCTTCAAGTTGCACCAGGGAAGGTTCAGGTTGAAAATTAGGAGACACTTTTTCTCAGAAATAGTCAGACATTGGAATGGGTTGCCCAGGGAGGTTGTGGAGTCACCATCCCTGCAGGTGTTCAAGGAAAGGTTGGACGTACTACTTAGGGACATGGTTTAGTGGGTGATTCTGGTAGTAGGGGGATGGTTGGACCAGATGATCTTGGAGATTTTTTCCAACCTTAATGATTCTGATTCTGTGAACAGTCCTCTACCAGTACTGCCTGCTCACACTGCAGTCTGCTTTTTGTTACCTGTTTATAAATTTCATAATCTGTAATGTCTTCACTGAAGGTTTCAGAAGAGTATTTGTTACTTCTATGTCTTTATAAACATGCTTCACTATTTCTTCTCACATACTGTGATCCACTCTGCTTCCATAAGGTTACTCTTTCTATCTTTTTTTACGGATCGATTTTTGCTTGTTTCCATTAAAGGCAAACCATGAAAAATTTTTCTAAGCTGATCGCCATTTCTTTGTGAGGAAAGAAAAAAAAATCTTTTATAATATGGTCTCACATTGCTGCCTGTATGCAAAGGTTTGGTTTTGCAACCAAACCAAAAGCTGTGGTTTTAATTTAGCAACACAAGCAATGTCATCCAGTAGAGATGGGAAATTTAAAATTAAACCACCGAAGCTAATATGGGTTCAAACAACCATTGTGATGAAGTTTTCTTGCATTTCACAGAACTCCTCTGGCTTTATAGTTGTCCCCATTTAAGCTGGATTAGAATGGATTGTTTTGAATGTAGTTAAAATACAGATACCAATATTCAAATTAAGGGGCTCACTGCTGTAGAACTTTTAAGTGTGTCCATCCCATGTCAACATAGCACTCAGTTCTAAGTGTATGTTTAAGTTTGAGTTAATATTGCCTTGTCAAATAATTAATTTATACAGTTGTTTAAGCTCATGTTCAATCCTAGTGCTTGATGGAATAACAATGGGAAAATTTACAGGATAAAACAAAGCCCATAGAGTTTTAGTAGAATTTTTTCTCTTGACATCTGAACTTTGAGAAATCGTTTATGCACAAAAATATATTTCTAAAAAGGTGAAAAGATAGTTCATGAACTTTTTTTTTCAAAAATACTAGTTTACTCATTTCAAATATAGATGTGCTATTGTTTCATTTACTCTCAAATTTGTGTTTTCCATCATGATAACATTAAGTGTTAATGTGGGAATACTAAAAGGAAGTGCTTTTGTTTCCAGAATTAGAAAGTTCCCAAAGGCAGATATAATCACTGTGGTCTTCTGGGGACTGATGTTTGAAACTAGTAAGGTCTGTGGTTTCTCTTGAAGTTGGACTCAGAGCATTGCAATATATCATAGCCAATTTATTCTTTTAACATCCTCTGAGATTCAGGAGTTTTGTAAGCACTGAAAACACTAAGAAATTAGAAGTTCACTACCCAGATTTTTGTCATTGAAAATGACCTTCAGGAGTGTGGAAAACAAATTCACCCCTTGCACTTGCTGCCACTGAAATATTTCTCTATTTATTTATCTCATGAATATCTGACTATGGGAATGTGTAAGTATCTGACAATGAATCTCCAAAATCTGTGTGGGTTGTTTTTGTTTGATTGTTTGTTTGTTTTATTCTTAGGTGAAATAACAAAGGAAAGGTGTATGATGTGTAATAATCAAGCAGAGGGGAAAAAGTTCCCAGTGCCCTTTTTGGCCCAAGCTTCCTGAGCAGCTGCAGACCAGGTAGGGTCTTCTGCAACTTCAGATTGGTCCTGCAGTGTCCACCCCTTAACTAGGTGTCAGTCTCTCTTAATGAGTGAGATCTGAATGTACAATCCAGGCTCAGTTGACCCTTGCCTTCCGTCACCATTAAACCATTCAGTCTCACGAAGTGGTGGTGGCTTTGAAATGTGTACCTCTGATCTTCAGGGACAGGGGAGAGCTCATCAAACTCATTGCACTCGACAGCCCATTCTAATCTGAAAGTTGAAACAGAGTCTTGCTGCTGAATTGAAATGTCTGTAAGTTGCTGTCTAACAGCATAGAAACAAATAGACATATAAATAACTGATTTGTTCAGGCCCTCCAGTAAATCACTAACATGCCTTAATTTAATTTGCATGCTACTTTTCAAACTTCTCTTGATGAACCTCATCACAGACAGGAATTAAAAAAGATTGGTTGCAAAAGAGAGAAAAAAATATTTAAAAAAAAAAAAAAAAAGACTTTTCAAGCTACTCAAAACGCAGGAAAAGCCTGAAATTTCATATCTGCAATGTAAGGCTGGCACTTGTGCAGTGCTTAATCCAGTCAAAATAAGAGGAGCTCCTGAAAGTTTATTACCACTAAATGTTCTTTAAAAGCATGGGTTTATTACGTCAAGAGGCAGAAGAGGTGGAGATTAAATGAGGCATCTGGTCTCCTGGGTCTCTGAAGTCGAAGGGAAATGCCCTCATCCCATCAACCACTACCAGCAAAATACACCCACACAGAAAGAGAGGCTTTTTATTCTTGAGGTAAATATAGATCCAGTTTTCTCTTCATTGTTCAAAATGTGTGGGATTTTATAGTTTAGTGCTAGACAAGCTCAATACCTGACTGAAATAACCTTAGAGAAAGATACATATTGAGGGCTGAATTCAGACTGCTCTGTGAAAGTACATCTGTTTTATATGAGACACACAATCTGTCTCATTCCAACCTGCATTTCTGGGTCACTTGAGACATTTAAACTGCACTTATAATTAACAGCTATTTTTAAACAGCGAAAAAATAGAGCACTGGTAAGGTACAAAAGCATTAAAATTGCCCCAGTTTTGCTTTTCAATAGGACACACCACTGCAATATGCTTCAAGATCAAAGAGAGCTCAGAAAAAAGAGACAGGCCGATCAGTGGGGATAAATTGTTCCTATTATGATGGTGTAAGAATAGGGTTCTTTCAATTGAAACAATTTAATAACCACATTCATTACATTGGTGTCCACTTGGTTTTATCTGAGCAGTTTTTGCATAACTGGGGAGCAAGTTCAATTGAGCTTATTCTCTAGAAATTAAGATGTGCAGGGTTTGACATTCAGAAATTAGGCACTAATAGTTGGCGAAGCAGTTGTCTTGAGATTCCCCCTGGATGGAGCTGGATCTGCCTACCACTAATTATGTCAAATGCAAATGTATTCTCTAAAAGACACACCAAAAAATTTCATTAGCTCATTTCCAGACAGTTAAGGTTATACCAGAGCAAAAGCAACTATTAGAGCATTATCTTTTCAGTGTTTATCAAGCCACTTTCACAAAACCAGAAGTCAAGCACATGCAACATTGCTATTTGCAAACTTTTTTCTCTACCATCAACAGCAGAAATGCTTTAAAGGGACAATCTTTAGCGGTCCTAAGCAAAACAGCTAAGCAACGTCTGCTGGGTGACATTTCCAACAGCATTTCCATGAGGAAGAAGAGCAACGTTGATGGATGTCTTCCCACCCCCAGCGCTGAATGCAGCAGTGGACACCTGCGTTTCAGATAAGAGGCTCATCTGCAGCCAGCCAGCAGGGCAGAGGACAGCCAAGTTTGACAGGTCTCAGCAGTGCAGTGTGCAGTGATGTTTGTCTGGAGGTACCACAGGAGCACTAAGAACAAATCTGTGCAAATGCTGCTGAGATCTGAATCCAGAGTTGGCACACAATGCAGAGAGCCTACCTTACCCATTGCTGTCCTCAAGCCTTATTGGTAAATGTACCTTGGGCAGGAACATTTAACAGACATTTCCCAGTGTACGTAGGACCCTTTCTTGTTTTCTCTCTGTTACCAAGTGAGTGAAGAGTAAGGAACTGTTGAAGCATGCATTGTGTGGCAACCTCATGCTAGGAGCATTTCTGCTCTCTTTTTCTCTTTCCCCTTCTTTTTCATCAGAAGGCAAAACGTAAAAACCACAAAGTTGTATCAGTGAAGGCTTTTAAATGGATGACTTTTCCAGAAGCAACAGTGCTTCTCTCACTTGGCAGTTTCCCCAAATGGGATTTGCAATATAAAACCATACATGGATCCGATATGGAAGAAAGGGAATAGACTTGTACAAATCACTGAAAAGATAAATATGCTATATAGATCAATAAATAAAAGCTAGTCCCCAAAAAATCAAATTCCGGCATTCCAGGCCAATTAAGATGTTATTTACTGCTTACATGATTGCTAGTTTGACAGTCTCCTTATTCATTTTTACACTATAGGCATTTGTTTTGTTGAAAGATATACAACTGATTTGTAAATAGAAAATGATATAGATAGATTTTATGTCTCATAAAACTGTTAATCTGTGCTCCATATTAAATATATACTGTAGTATTTTTTTTTTATTTAGACACAGCTCTAGTATAATTAAAATAAAGTATGCTGGCTTTATTTTTTCAGTAAGTCGTTTCCAACCCTACAGCTCAAATAACAGTGCAACTGCAGCATGAAATGTGGTTATAATAGCCTGAGACCACATTTCCTGAAACTAAAACATGGGAGATAATAGTGTGAAGGTACAAATTAAATGCAAATAAAACAGATTCCCCATTGTTGCTAATCCCTGGATTGGATTTCAGTGAGGAAATTAGCTGTAATATTTAACCTCTTTGTATAGTAATCATTGACATATTATCAGTTACATTTTCAGAGTTTACATAGGAATTATTGTACAGGAGTTTGAGAAAGCTGCACATCCACCTTTTACACCCAGAATGGAGCTCTTCTGTGGTAAACAATATAACAATGTCTAACACAGAGATGATTAGATATTCAGTAGTGATTAAAAAAAAAAAAAAAAAAAAAAAAAGCATTGTTTTGTAATTGATTCGGTTGCTACCACTTGATTTTTTAGATTTATCCTACATTAGACCTTTTCTTTTGTTAGTTAAATTTGCACTGGTCTGACCACTATTTTAGAAGGCTTATTTAATCAGCCTTTTAATAACACATATATTTAGACAAAAATCTAGCAAAACTTAGGAATTCACCAAGATAAATAAATAAATAAATTTTAAAATCCACATTAAATATTTGCATAACTTTAATGAAATAAATGTTACATAATCTAAGCAAATGGATGCACATTTTATATATAGAAGTGAACCTTAATATTGAACAAAAGCATGTCCAATACAATGTGTAAGAAGATTGCTCTTTCTTATCTCTTTGAGAGTTAGTTTAGAGCAATTCACATTACCAAGTATTTTACTTACAGTATTATAAATGCAACATGATAAATTTGTTTTATGTACAGTTGGAAAATACACTCAAGGGAATTGGGCAAATCACTTTAGAGAGCCTCGTGTCAATGATCTACATACTAATATTTGAATGGGCAATTTTTTCTATGGACTTTAAAATATAATTACACAGAAAAAAATACTACAGTGTGTAGTATTTTGAAAAAGCAAATCACTATTTCATTTCTCTTGTAAGCTAGGATTTTCCTGGTTTCTTTGTGCTGTGCTTAGCTCACTTCTATGAAATTCTGAAACTTAATTTTGATCTGTTGATCAGCCTCTAACATATAGACACAGTTCCCATGTTTGTAGGTTACAACTGTTGGGTCAATCTTGCAATTACATGTTTCATCCTGAGACAAACTAGTGCAAAACACATGAAATACTGCAAGATTTCATTAGACTGGAGAAAACATTCTTCAAAGAATTTTAAGTATTTTATATATATATATTATACCTATATTATATATATTTGTTATATATATTATATATATATATATAATAGAGAGAGAGAGAATATTTCCATTCTTCCTTTCTCTCTCCTTTCTTGACACACAAAAGATCCTAGATTGTTAGGGGCTTAGTAAATTACCCAGTGCCATGTTTCCAATGACAGAAAACAAGGAATCTGGTCTAAATCCACTAAAGCCTGTGAAAAGATTTCTTCTGGCATAAATATTCTCAGGCCATTCAACATATCTGTCTCAATTTATCCCGATTTTATAGTATGAACTGAGTACTGAGAGTAGGCAGTGACTGGTATATCCCTTTGCAGTTTTCCCATTCACCACTTATTATATTGCCTGCATGAGCACAGGGTCAGCAGCCCTTGAAGGCTTCAAGCCCCACAAAATGGATCTTGTCACAAAAGTCAAAGCACAGTATGACTGTGATTATAGGCTATAACTGACTACAAGATATTGCCAAATGTTAATTAAGTGTCCACAGACTCCTGTTTCAGGACGTCTTAACTGTAAATGTGTTGCAGATTTCACAATGCAAAAATACCATTTTGAAAAAGCCTCTAAAATACAGCAGAACTTTTATTTCTGCCATTCTTCCAGAAAGAACATCTAACATTATCATCAGAGATAGGTAGTTGACATGCAGGACGATGAATAAAAGCTACTCATGAAACATTAACAGTGGCTTTCCAGGACATTGGAGATATTGGTTGTTGTTCAAGTGATTGCTGGCTAGTTTCTTTCTGACTAGAAACCTTATAGCGAGACCTTCCCAAGAAAATCACCATATCAGTGATGCCATTGTTATTCATATGAAGAAAATTCCCCACAGATAGATGAAAGCATGTGAATCCTGTACTCAATGAAAGCAGAAATTGTGGTTTAGTTGAAGAAAATGGCAGTGCCCAAACAAACAGGGTGTTCTCTTCTCTGAGGAAATGTATCTCTACACTCCTGATGCCAGCCAAGATGACAAAGGAAGGACAAGTCTTCAGTCTACCCCAGGGATGCATGGCTCAGTCTCTTTGTCAGCTGATAGTCAAAAGCTTATCATACACCAGAACAGGTCCCTGACCACTTTGATGGCAGAAATCTGTTAAATCATGGGTTGTATGTCTCAGTTTTGCTCCTCAGCCCAACTCAGTTGCTGGAAGAAGGTGTGGGTCTAGCCCCAGTCTGGGGCTGCCCCTTGGACTTCCCACCCACAGTAGAATTGCTGACAAGCAGCTGACACCCACCACCCTGAGCATCATTGCCTCTTGATAATATTTTCCTGGCATTTCTTGGGATGGTTATATTTGTATATTTTGTGTCAACTGATGTATTGCTCTTTCTCCAGAGTCTAGTACATCCAGTCAAGTTCCAGATTCACTATGCAGATGTCCATGTTACCTCTTCTTTCTTCTCCTCACACACCTTCTGTGAAATAAGATGTGCCAGGAGTATAGCTACTCTTACAGGCTTCTACAGCCTGTTGCAGTAGGTTCTGTTCATAGACTCCTTTTTAATTAATAATAATCATTCATAAATTATTTCCAGTGTTTGTTATTTGTGCAATTGATTACAGAAGTATGGTTTTTTACATGTTCTTCTATATCATCCTTTAAGAATAATTAGACCTTCAGCCAATGGAGCAGCAAGTGATGTGGTTTTGGGGGAATTCATGCCTTATTCATGCCTTCATTGCCCTTATTTTGAAGGCATCTAGAAGCATGAGGCTGAAATTAGTTCACTTGTGAGTGGTGGTTGACTTGACTGAAAGAGGAACAGAAGGTGAGGTGACTATGAGTAATATCATGACTGAAGATATCCAGAAATAAATGGTAAAATATCTGGGTGCTGAATTGGATCTTAATTAATCAATGGGCATCCTGCGAGATGGAGAAAAAACTGCTGCATGCTAAGACCCTGTCAAAAATAGTACTTTGGATGCACCTTTCTCTGGTGAGGTACAAGTGAAAATAGATTCTGTCTTTGCCTTTATACTCACCTTCTCTCCCATGCCTGTAGCAATTCAGCAATTCGGCTGTGATTAGCTAGCGAGCTCAAAACTAATAAGGACATGTACACAACCTTTCTAAGAAAAAAAAAAAAAAAAAAAAAAAAAAAGATAGGAAGTCAGGGTAGAAAAAAGCAAAAAACAAACAAACAAACAAAAAAGTATATTATGATTTTTACACTTTCATTACTTTCATTTTTATGAAAACAATGTGGCATGTGGAAGTGTGGTAGTGATAGAGTCAGGCTGCTTTCCCAGCTTTCACAGAGGACAGCAATACTCACAGAGGCAGTTGTATCGGCTGTCTTTCACTTCACAGGCAAAAGAAGCTCAGTTTTAAAGTTTTGCTCATTGAGTTTTGTACTGGTTGCAAATAGCTTCGTCATCACACCCAGAAAGGCTGAAAGTCAGGCTGTCACCTAATGATACATAAAAGATGAGATAAAGGTTTTGATTTTTTTCCTTTTTTTTACGTGTGTTTTGCTTCTTCCTGAATATCAAAAGTAACAGTGTCTCAGAGCAAAGCTGTTTGATACTATTACTAACGGTACCAAATTGATATAGGATTGCATCTCATTATTCTGCAGAATGGGAGGATATGCAGCATTTGGATTGACACAAACCTAAGGAGAGATAATATGAGTAGGAGTGCCTTCTTCACCATCCAATGTCATCTTTGAGGCTATGAGAGCTCTGCTTTTCATTTTTATTTCTATATGATTTTGAATGTTTATAAATGAGAATTTGAGTTCAGATTTGTCTGCCCAACCTAAATTGTGGTGTTTCAATTGTTTGAAATATCATTAACGTTACTCATTTTGCTCATGTTTGGTTTTGCATGACTTCTTAGGGCAAAAAGAGTTAACAAGGAAGACAAAATCCCCTAGAGAGGTAGACTACACTTACACAGCTTTCCACTGACCCTTCTCCCTGCCTACTTATAAGGGAAGTGTTTTTCAGGGAGTAATGGTGGAAAATAGCTATCTGAGCAGTATAGAGGAATATGAAACAAAAGGCAGACAGGCACAGGGTTCAAATAATAACATTCTCTTACATCTTAGTTATTTGAGATATCCAGACTGTAGACTTTTGTCTATGAAGGGCACCTGAACTGGCTTTAAGTGAAATAATTAATGAACCAACAATATCCTATTGCCAGCAACACAGAGCTAAGGACAAACACGTTTACCCAGCCATGGTTCTTCTGACCCACAGCCTGCTGACTGGGAGCTTGCCCTTTGCTGGGTTGAAGAAAGACATTATAAAATATTTTCTATATACTAGCTAGGACCTTTCAAGCCTGAGTACCTCTAAACCCTACTGCACTCTCCTGTTAATTATGTGTGCATGTTACTTGCAGGGAGAAAGCAGTCTTTTTAGAAAAAAAATAAATAAATAAAGGAAGAAAGAAATAAAAGAAAAGAAAAATGAAATTAAATAATAGCTGCACAAAAAGTTGAACCCATGTGAACGAGCAAAAAAGCAATGGAACAAGCATCAAAGTTTTGATTACATGAAAAAATCAATTATTAAGTTTTCATGTGTCATAAATAAACCTGTCACACCTTAAACTCACTCTCTTTTTTCTCTTTCTGTTTTGCGTAGAAGTTTTCCCAAAAGGAAAAGACCTTCCACTACAGAACAGAAAATCAGTGACACCTCCATGCATGCTTGAAAAAATATTTACCTCTATTTTGGCCAAATATGCATACATAAATAATGAGGGAACAAAGAATTCCTGCTGCCATAATATTTAAATCATGGAAAATATATGATTATAATTAGCTGTGCTGAAATACGTGACTGCAGTTAAGCTGGTTCCTATCCTTGCTTTCATCGTAGGTATCTGCATCTCTCACATCTCCCCAGCACAGAGCAAAGAAGGTCACTCTGTGGTCTTCAGATTCATGATTATCCTTTCTTCTTTGGCTTTGAGCTTTTGCCACTTCCACTGGTTATAGGTACAGCTCCCATTTCCCCATCAAAACTTTTGTCATGCCAACAAGCAGAAAAAAATGGGGTTTGACAGGAGGAGGAGATATATGCTGTAAACTTGGGGGGACCATGTAGGAAGTCTTAATGACCCATTTCTACCTTAATCCAGCAGACCTGCAATAGCAGCTATTAGCTGACCATGAAGTAAGCCTAGAACACTAAGCCGGAATGTGTAAGTTTGGAAAGTATCATTAGGATTAACTTTGGCTCACTCTTCTTGCTTCAGTGATTTTGTCTGCCTCAGCCTCACACAAAATGAACTTTCACATCTAGTCTTGTCCCTCCTTGGTTTGTTCTCTGGAACTGGACAAAGCTTTTCTCTCTGGTTGGTTAGTGCTGTTAAATTTCAAATTACAATATCTTTAGTATCATTAGTCTAGAAATCTGATAGCATCCTTCCTTACCTTTCAACACCCCAACCACCCATGCCTTATTTGTGTAGCTAAGTTTTCCACTGATTCCAACATAAATCTGAGCAACATATCTTTAAAAAAATAATAATAATAATAATAACAAACTATTTTTTCTCAAATTTTATGTGTTTTTCTATGCTAAGGCTTGAAGCTGGGTGGTAAGGAGCATGACACCACTTCATAAAACCTTTCAGTTGTAAATAACCCCACTGCTTTAACCACGCAACCCCATTCCTTTAATCAACTCTGCCAGTGACCATAGATGTAAACTTAATGTGTAGAGAGTCAGGGCCAAAATGCTTAGCATACTGCAAAACTGAGTTGTGGCCCAGTGGCCAAGAAAGTGTCTTCTGTCCCATTCAATGTTGACCATTCATAGATTTGCCAGTCTACCAGGTACCTTGCATGTATTTTTCTCTTATTAAACCCTAGGAGACAGCTCCTTTAGAATAGCCACTGTAGCACTACCTACTGCAATTGTACAACCTACAATTGTACCTTTCTCCCTGAGAAGGTGCCAAGACCACATATTATCATCTGTGCACCTTATGGACCAGTAACTGAACTTCTGCCTGTCAGTCTCCAGTACTGGCAACATTAGGTGCTCCATCTTAGAAGTGGAGCAAAAAACTCTCAAAGCCTGGGACAACATTTTTTTGCTGTCATTTAATTCTGAGGCTTTTAGTTGAGCTATATAGTAATGATGTTGAACTAATAATGGCAGGTAATGTCATTGCATATGTATGTGCATATGCATATGTATGTATGTGGTGCATCTGTGCACATTGTATATGTGCATCTGGATATCATACCTATTGTACCTGTTATTGTACTGTAGCACAATTTTTCCTTCACCACTGCTCGCTTCAGGTAGAAACACTTGTTAATTTAAATGGCAGGTATGGTTTTTACTCCATTAGGTGATTTAATATGCTGAGATGAATTCGCTCATATGTTGCAGTTTTTCTACCATTTCTAAAATTTCTACCACCTCTTGGCGTTAGCAGCTTTGGATCATTGGCCACTGCAGTTAATAGACACTTACTCTTTAAGTTAAAATTCAGATACCATTCCTTTTCAAAACATTTTAAACCAAATTTCAGTTTTATAAGCTTTTTTGTTTGTTTAATTAACTTAAGAATTGTTTTCAATAATGCATTTTACAGGTGCCATTGTATAACAAAGTTGTTTAAGAGTATGGGAAAAATGTAGTACAAGAGAAATGCAAATCTGCATAAGCCTCATTGTGATTTAACCCTTTTAGAGCTGCGTATAGCATAAAGGGCTTGACTTCTTTTTTCCCTTGCAGATGTATATAGACTGCACACAGACTGAACCCCTCACTTATTCTACAACCTTGGTAATAATGTGTTCAGTTAATCTGCACAATGTAGAGTCATCCCCTCAAAAAAGTAATTCACTTCTTTAAAAACTAGGAGGAAAATAAATATGGTGCAGTAAAATTGTTGAGTAGAGGAATCTATCTGGACATTTCACAAAACATTTCATTATGCTGATAATTCCCAGAAGTGCTCTCAAGAGTGCTTTAAGCTGAGGATTACTGCACTGGATCTGATGGACTTTTTTTGTAGCCCCTTTAAAAGGCAGTGAACCGTTTTTCTATTTTATTTAAATAATGCCCCTTAAAATGGATTTTTAGAGGTATAATAACTCCTTAAGAGTCAGTTATGCTAAACAGTTTCTCTTGATAGAAATGTTGTAAAACTCGTTAACTGCACAATTTCAGATGCCGGCTTGGTGAACACTAACTGACATGTGAATGGCCAGAGTTTGTAAAATAAATTGAAATAGTTGTTGTATCACACAGCTAGCAATGCACAAGCTGTAGGCCACAAGGGGCTCAAACCTGACAGAAAATTACTTCAAGATGAATGAAAAGTGCTTGTTTCTCTTTATTAGTTTTTAGAGAACAATGAAAATGTTGAATTGTTTACAGAAGGGTTGATTAAATGTGGTCAGCAGGGCCATGTCCCCACTGCTAACTGTTAGCCTTCCCAGCCCCCAGCCCCTTCCCTCCACCCCATGCATCTTCTCATAGACTATTATGGTCACACATCTGTGTGTGAAATTTGCTCATTTTGACATTCCTCTGCTGCTTTGAGCTGTTGAGGCCTTTGTTAGGTAAAACACTGTTGTCAAGCCTAACAAGCAGGTCATGCAATTTGCTGGACACTGCAGCAGAGAATAGCCCTGCTACGAATTGCTTCAGCATCTAACAATGCTCAGTTCAATATCAAAATACATATGTATTTTTTTCTTTGTTCAGCCATGATACTTTCACAATACTTTGAAGACATACATGAAAAGAAAAATAAATAAGGAAGGGAAAGGAAAGGAAAGGAAAGGAAAGGAAAGGAAAGGAAAGGAAAGGAAAGGAAAGGAAAGGAAAGGAAAGGAAAGGAAAGGAAAGGAAAGGAAAGGAAAGGAAAGGAAAGGAAAGGAAAGGAAAGGAAAGGAAAGGAAAGGAAAGGAAAGGAAAGGAAAGGAAAGGAAAGGAAAGGAAAGGAAAGGAAAGGAAAGGAAAGGAAAGGAAAGGAAAGGAAAGGAAAGGAAAGGAAAGGAAAGGAAAGGAAAGGAAAGGAAAGGAAAGGAAAGGAAAGGAAAGGAAAGGAAAGGAAAGGAAAGGAAAGGAAAGGAAAGGAAAGGAAAGGAAAGGAAAGGAAAGGAAAGGAAAGGAAAGGAAAGGAAAGGGAAACAGAGAAGGAAAGAAAGAAAGGAAGAAAGAAGAAATGAAAAAAAAAGGAAAGAAAAAAAGGAAATAAATAAATGAGCACACTGTTTTATTCTTTTGTTGTTAGATAAATTATGGTGAGAGGGGAAAGAAGAGACTTTAGCTGTCCTTTTGTGACCTAAATCCACTTTCTATGTGGCACTAAAGGCACAAAGAAGGAATGATGTGTCATGCCATACCATATTCTACCAGATTATTTGGTCTGCTTTCAAAGCAATTCAGATTAAGGCCACTTTCGAAGAAGTGGTATTTGCACAAGATGGCAGCAACATAAAATGTTCCTTTGAGGCAGTGACTTTAAAAACAACTTCTTAAAGATGAGGTTCATTTAGCAGCAATCAGGAGAGCAGAAAATGCTGGATATGTTACTGTGGCTGTTGAGCAAAACTGTCGCTTTTCCTCCCTCCACCCTATTCCATAGCCTTCATCCCTTCCCCCTCTCTTCCCCAGAAGAAAAATCAACCACTAATGTGCAAGGGTTTGAATGCTATTTGTGGCAATCTGTCACTTTACATAGTGTTCCGCCCTGATGTGAAAGCAGGATTCTCTTTTTTCCTATCTGCAGAACATGCTTTTCCAGGCCTATTATATGTATAAACAATAGCATATGTAATTACCTTTCTGGGGTGGCAATTATTTCTCTGCATCAACAACTGAAGTTAAGTCAACCCATCCCGCTGTCCCCTACCTCCAAATAAAGGATATCCTAAATATCAAAAAAAAAAAAAAAAAAAAAATACAAAAACATTCAGGGATCAAATCAAGGCTGCTTATGTCAGCCTGGGAAGGGACAGATACTATCACTGCAGCCTTTAAATGTCAGCATGATCTTTTTTTCCTAGCAGTAATTGCTTTACATTTTGTTTCAGATTGAGTCATTTCAACCTTTGCCTACAAGCCAGTTTTTGCACCCCACCTCCTTATACTGAAAACTTTTGCACTTTTGCTAGGGCGGATTTCCTTGGCAATTCTGTGGGTAAGAAAATACCATACCTGTCATGTCAAAGCTGTTGGATGGTGTGAGATGCTGACTTGATTGTCTTGCTTCAAGCTACACAAGGTTATGTAGGGTGGTGGGCTGAGGGAGTGGCAGATGAAGGGGCATATTTCAGTTCTCTCTGTGCTAGTCTTGCTGTTTATGGTTGCAGCCTTCAGTATTGCTGAGGAACACCTATACTTCAGCATGGACAGACCCGTCATCATTTCGCTGTATTAGACAGTGCAGCCTACCCCAAGATTTCCACTGCTGCTTTAAACCAAGGGCCTCATCCTGCAGAGCGTGATGGCCAAGCCATGGCCATATGCTGAGAGTTCAGGTCTGGCTGCCCCACACTTCAGTATCTGAGGGTGGTCCTGTTCCCAGTCCTCTGCTTAGACAATTCTTGCTGCTTCCAGTGAGAGGCACGCATAGACAAGCTTGGCATGGGCACCAGTGCCTCTGCACTCCTGTGGCTGCAGCTCATGTCATGCAGGCTTGTTAGAGCAACCTCATAATATACCAGCACAGACAGGGTCTAGCCACCCATCTAGAAAATGGTGCAAACTGCCTTTTATGCCTGGGAGAGTGGGGGTGTGATATTTGGGACTCAAATGAAAGTCACATGGCAATGTGCATTTCTTTTTCACTGCTGAAGCATATTAAAAGTACAAAATGTATAGTCTGCTCATCAGGAACTACACTTGCTTATATTTAAAAGGCTGTCTTGAATCCTTTCTTAAATGGGTTTAAATGAGGACTTTTCTGAGCAAGACATTCTTAAACATATGCTTAATTCTCAGGAATTAGGACCAACTCACATACTTGTGAGTTCCTTTTCTTTCTGAGGATGCTGTCATCAGTGTACTTAACAAGGTACTCCTAATGTAAATGTGTTTAAGTGAAAGATGTTTTAGTGATGACTCCATAATTCCCTTCCACATCATATGCATACAAAGGCTAGCTGGTTCCCTCTCCTGCATGAACATCATTCCCGAGTGAGTTGCATGCTTATAACAATTAAAGAACTGAGGGAGGAAAAGGACCAGAAGGGAGCATAAGGAAAGCTTAAACTGTGAACTTCAGAGCAGCATCCACTGACTTATCTCATGTGTACAGGCATGTTATTGTTCATGAAGTTGTCAGCTGGCAGTGACGCACATCCAAGTTTTCTATTTATCTGGCAGAAAAGACACTGTGCAGAAAGAGGGATGCAGATGAATGAGTTAAAATTTTCCTTCTTTTCCCTTCTCCTCTCCAGCTCCTCTGCTGAAGGAAGGGTGAACAGCAAACGTATTTAGTTACATGCTTTCTCCAGGCTGGGGATGATACCAGCTTATTAACTGAACCTAATACTGCAGGTAGATTTCTCAAATTTATATCTGGTGGTGCTGTCAATGGAGGGGAATAAGAATTAGTAGAAGTCTTCAGGGTTTTTCTGTCTCCTTATTAATGGATAAAAGAAAGATCTCCTACAAAACAGAAACCACAAACAGCTCTGCTGGGGAATGCAAACACATCTTTGAAACCTTTCTTTCTTTTCCTTTTAATAGCTGTGAACATAAATCACAAGAGCAAAGCCAGGGGAAATATTAATCCTGCCACCAGGATCTGTCTGTAGCTATCCTCTTAACCAGGGTGAGTAGGTGGTTTTGGAGTTACCCCAAGTGCAGATTCCATCACTGCTTAGATTGTTAATGAGCTTCCTCAACAAGAAAGCATTTTCCTTCGTCTGAGTGACGATTCTGAAGGCCTTGTTCACCTCAACTCCTGTGCAAAAAATATCTTTATAGTATTTGAGATAAGGACTGTTAATAGAAAAGAAGCAAAAAAGATGCTGTAAGATGATGACAATATTGCTTGCCATCTATCTTTCAATTGCAGCTTTGGTTTTGTATACTTCCTTTCCTATGAGGACCTTAAAATATTTTGGTAACATAAACCAGGACCCCTGTCTTCAATACATGTTGGAAGACTCTTAATGTACTTGTTTTCAGGTGAATACACTGGAATGCAGAAAAAAAGAAAGACAAACTTTTTTTATCAAGAATACAAAAAAAAAAAAAAAGCTAAAGCTGGAAATAGTAGCATGGGTCAAGGCCACAAATAAATAGATACCCTTCTCCTCTGTTTCATGCTGTCGTGGAGAAGGACCAGTACTCAAAAGACACTGAGTTCTCCTACTCACATGCATTTAGATAGAATGTGACTGGATCAAGAAACGGTTGTGAATCCATCCTTCTCTGCAAGAACTTACAGAAATTACCAGTTTTGTCCAGGTTTGTTTTTCACTAAGAACTTTCATAAGGAGAGAAAGAAAATGCTTTTAGAGAACAGATGAACTCTGGTTCTGCCCTACTTGATGTTTACTCTGAAACCTAATTTGGAACTTCAGGCTACATCCTAACAGACATGATCACTACTGAACTTTTTATCAGAAATGTTGGTCTGGCCAGGAGCTTTGTGCGTGCAATATATAGCATCCTGGATCGGAATGTGATGACTCTCCCTTTCCCCATTCTGTCCCCTAAAGTTGGGAATGGCTTCAAGTTTCTTAAGTGGTGACATTCTTTTCTCAGTCAAAGTAATGTTATAAGTTTTTGTATAGCGAACACAGCAAATACTGCTTCTCATTTGTTTTTACTGCTTTGACTTCCAGAAAACACCCTAGATGATAGCAATTCTGCCTTTCAGTAAGTCACCAGGGCTGTCTCCTATTAGGAAGTCTCTAATAAGCACAGACACCTCACTGCTTTTATTTCAGCATGTCCAATTCACCAGTCACTGAATTCAATCTTTTCTGTTCAGATGATGGGTTTTGACGAAGTGCATAAACCTGTCATTAAGGGGAGGACAGGTTATAGTCACTACTCAGGATATTACAGCTTTCTTCGTTGTTTATTGCAGATGTGGTAATGTAGCACAAGCTGGGACAGAGAAGATGTAAGTAAGGTTAGTTAAACACTGAACTACTCTGTGATTAAAAAGAGTGATAGTATCAGGCCAACAGTTCAAAGGTTCAGTGTAAATATTGTTCAATTGTTTGGCTTTTCAGTTGTGACACAGGTTAGTGGAAATATACCAAACTTCCATATAAGACAAACTGATTCTACAGAGGAAAGCCACACACATAAAAAGTGGCCTCAGTTCTCTGATACAACAATAATTAAAAATTCAAACCTTTGACCTCTGTAAACATTTTTATTTCTGGTTTCCTTTGCCTATGACCTGCAGGTGCTTTATGTCTTTCCATGGCTCTTTTATTCTGCTTTTCTTATCGGCAATTACTTACACAGTAATTCAAATCCAATTTCAATATTGACTACAAGGTTTTAAGCTCTGTGTCAAATGCAAGCTCTCTAGCATGTTCTGTTTCCATTAAGAACATAAGAAACATTAAGACTTGAGAAACGAAAAGGAAAAAAATATCTAGCAAGTGATGGCAGTGAGTCAATTATGCTTGTTTTGCACGGTCCTCTGAGCTCATATTATACTCATATTGCTCCTGGTACTTAAAAAGGAACATTTCTATTAAAAATTAAAACAGGTGAGGAGTGTCTACAGTGCATAACATAAAATTCTGTGATTTTTTTATTATTTTTTTTTAGTCTGGCAGCAGATCACAGCTTTGTCCATCTGCACAGAGCATGTGTCCTGGCTTGAATGATTTCACTAACATTCAGTAGGCCAACACTAATTAGCCTTCTCTGGGACCAGTCTTTACTGGTCTTTGCAGGAAAGCTCTGGCTGAATCGTGGAGGTCACTTGGCCCAGGTTTTCATCCAGCTGTGAGGACGGCGCCTAAAGGAGCTGAGTGCTTGGGGTGTAGGGCAGCCCTGGGCCAGCCCCAGCCAAGTCAAACAGAGGACCAAGTACGTGCTTGATGCGAGCACACACATGCCACTGGAGGGACACAAGGTTGAATTCTTCTTTCAACATTATGACCAACATGGCCTTAACAGCACCGTAACGTTTCTCCAGTTACCTGATATGTTGATACTTTCAGTATCTGGGGGATACTGAAAGACAGTTAAAGAACAAAGCTGTTTTCAGGAAGAGTCAACATGGGTTCGTCAAGGGAAAGTCCTGCCTTAGGACTGCTGTGATCTCATTCAATGAAAAGGTCACCCTGCTGGTGGATAAGGGGAAGGTGGTGGACCTAGCTTTTCTGCATTTCAGAATTTACCTATGCAGTAAGCTCTTGGATATGGACAGATTTTTTAATCCTGTGTTTGTACATCATATAGCACAGAGGAATACTCACCTCTGGTTACTGCATAATTTCCTTTTTCAAATATCTAAAGTAGCAGATGAACCTTTACTGAGTTTGAGAGTATTTCAGAACGCTACCAGGGATAATAGTATACATATACAATCCATAATTAAAAATCTGTTACACTGATGCTGTCTATTTCTGCTCTGGGGAGTAGCTAGGGAAAAGGTCCATGGCACCACCAGATATGATTTCCACCCCTCTGGTCTGTAGCTTTGTTTTGCCGTTTAGATACTCCTGACTGTAAAATAGAAATACAGGCCACCAAATAAAACACTCTATCTTCTGCTCCTGCGATACTTTCCTGCCTGCCCAGAGGTGCCTTCAAAGAGAAAGTCCTCCTACTTCTACATTACATCTCTCCCAGCCAATTCTCTCTAGTGTAGTCTGAGGGATTTTTAATATATTTTTTCCTGATCACTTACATTCCTGTTAAATGTCGGGGGCAGAAATAAAAACTGTTTGGACTGATGATGAGCAAAATCTGGAAAACATCTCATATTCTTCTGTCTAGCAGCACAACTGAGCCTGAAAACAGTATATCATGGTCTTTTGGACTGCTGCTTGACAGGTAGCTAGGAAAATAACCTGATATGTTTATATCACTTGTAAGGAGAAATAATTGACTCTGCCAGATTTTCGAGAATTGGTCTGCTTTCCTTTCTACCTGGATATTTATTAATGACTGTCCCAGGTTGTTTGTGTCACAGATCTCACCTGAAAACAATGGATTCATTGTTCTGTGTGTGGAATTAAAATGTGTTTTTATTGATAATAACATGAACAAAATCAATCTGATTGATCTGAATTGTTTATACTATGTACATCAGATGGCCTGGCTGATATATCTAGGACAGCTCTACTTCTATTAATTCCTCAACTAACTTTCTACTAGCCAAATGCCGCTTTCACTTTTGGAAGTCCCTGTGTGAAAAGAAGCAGAACTATGAAACTTTTTAAAGAGACTCTGTATTAAAACTTTGTGTTCTGTGAAAGCAGTGTTTTCTTTTTCATGTGAAAGTTCAGGATCTTCAGGCATCTTATCATGCCATGCACTCAGAAAGGAATACCAGTATTGTGAGATCTGCACATCAAGCATTTGAGTCCTGCCACCTGTCTCACTGATGTTTAAAAACAGCACAACCTGCTCATCTGAAGCTCCCTAGGTGTAGCAAAAGCCAAATAAATATCTAGGAAACTTTTATTATTATTATTTGAGTAGACAGTCTAAGAAGCTGTACTGCTTGTTAAGGTTTCTCATGTTAATAATTAGCAATTTTTTAACTAAAGCAAAATATGTAGGAAACAATTACAACAAATATTGCATTAGACTAACCTCAGTCTCTGGAAAAGTTACGGAGAAGATTGCTCTGGGGGATACTGAAAGACAGTTAAAGAACAAAGCTGTTTTCAGGAAGAGTCAACATGGGTTCGTCAAGGGAAAGTCCTGCCTTAGGGCTGCTGTGATCTCATTCAATGAAAAGGTCGCCCTGCTGGTGGATAAGGGGAAGGTGGTGGACCTAGCTTTTCTGCATTTCAGCCAGGCCTTTGATCCTGTGCCTCACACCATCCTTCTGGACCAATTGCCTAACTGCACAATGTAAAGGCCCATAGCATGCTGGGTGGTGAACAGGCTTGATGGAAGAGCTCAGAGGGCCTACATCTGTGAATCGGCCTACGTCTGGCTGATGGGCAGTCACTGGCATTACCAGTGCTGCATCCTACAGCCGGTCCTGCTCAACATTTCTATCCATGATCCACATACAGGTGTGGAATTAGTCCTCCACAAGTCTGCTGACAATACTCAACTGGGAAATGACGCTGACTCCCTGGAGGGAGGAGAGACCTGGAAGAGGGATCGGGCTGGATGGGAGCACTGGGCAATCAGCACTGGCATGAAGTTCAGCCATGGAAAATGCCAGGTGCTGATAGAGCAGTGATGGGCATAGGCCGAGGGGACAGCTCAGCAGGAGGGGACCTGGGGGTGCTGGTGGCAGCAGGCTCAACATCTCACCTGTGCTGTCTATCTTGGAGAAAAGTAGGACAAGAGGCGACCTCTTTACTCCATACAAATTATTCCTGAGGAAGGGAAATGGAGAGGGAGGTGGCAGTCTCTTCTGCCTGGCAGTTGATGAAAAGATGTGCATAAACAGCACAAAGCTGTGCCAGCTGGACATTAAGAAAAAATTATTTATGGTGAGGGTGGTCAAACACCAGATCAGGGTTCCTAAGGATGGGGTGGGTGCCTGTGCCTGTCAGTGTTCAATAGGCGTTTGGACAATGCCCTCAGTAATGGGCTTAGTTAGTCCCTAATGACTCAGTTAGTCCAAAAGTGGTCAGACAGTTGGACTGGATGATCTTTGAAGGTCCTTTCCAGTGGAACTATTCTATTCTAATAATTTCTGAGACAACTTGTCTGCCAGAAAAGATCTACGGTCTCATCCATCCTTCTTTTTCTTACTGAAAATGTACCATTTTCACACTGTCCCTGGAAGCCATTCCCAGTTTCCCAGTGCAGGGCCAGGATCCCTTCAGGTGCTGGGGCTGTGCCAGGTTGTGCCAGGCAGAAGGGCTGGGCCCACTGCTGCTCTGCTGCTCTCAGCAGAGCTCCCAGCCCTGCTTCCTGGCTGGTTCACGCCATGTCAGGGGTGTGAGGCTCAGCAGCTCTGACACCAGAAGCCGCAAAGATAGGTTCTGGTGACAGCCATGGAAAGGCAGAGATGAGTGCTTCACAGGGGATAGAAATGCAGTATTATTTAAGAAAATAACCACTCATAATTGGGCCTCTGTCACTTTAAACTTTAATGGTAATAGTAGCACTGGGACTTTAAATTACAGCTTTCAGTGGCTTGACGCTGCATCTCTCAATTACTCTTCGCAAGTCCATTCACAGAGCATGTGTGCTGTGACATTGACACTGCTGTGCAAATTGAAACTCAAGCCCCGTGGCCGGGCTGTGAGGTCCTGCCTCACTCTGCAACCAGAGGAACCTGAGATAAGGCTGAGGTAAGGCTCCGCTGCTGAGCACATCCTGGGCACACCAAGCAAAAATGCAGCATCTGGCACTCAGGTGGCCTCCATCCCACTCATCCCCTTCCCACAACATCTGCTGGGGGCAGCTCCTGCAGGCAAGGCTCATGCCACAGTAGTAAAACAACTGCTGTAAGATGCAGCCGTGGCAGAGGGGAAGTGATCTCCATAATCCTATTGCTGCCACTGCTGTGATAACTATTGAGGTTGCTGCTGGGATAGCAAAGGGGGAGGATTTTACCTCAAAGACAGCAAAACTAGATGCAGAGCCATCTCAAGGTGGGAAGGTTTCGGGAGTGTCTCCTTCTGGTGTAAATTAAGCCCCTGTGAAGGATTTTTGCTGGTGATGTTACTGAAAGACGTGTTTTATTTGACCTGTTACATGGTGTATGAGCACCTGTGCACACTGGTGTGCAGCCAGTGCCCAGGGCCCCACCAGCAGCCAGCAGGCAAGGCAAAACTGGGAAGGGAAAAGCTTGGTTCCACGTAACCCAGAAACATGCTTTTGAACCCTAGAATGGAAGACAGTCCCAAAAATTATTGCTGCAAAATGGGTTGTGGGAGCAACCAATTTTGCAAATACATGGGGCTGCTGGTAAGGAAGAATTCCCGTGGAAAAGGCGAGGTGCTTTGTTCCAGCTGCCACCTACAGTGATGGGAGCAAGAAGTGGCTGAGCCTGCAGTTTACAATAAGTGGGTGGGAACAAGAGACCACTTTGTCCTTCCAGTAACCCTGTCCGGATAAGTGCAAATCTGCATACGGTAGCTTAAAACCAGCTCAGACAGGGCTCCTATCTATTCCCCCTTCTAGCCTGGATGAAAAGCACAGGGATGGAGGTCACATAAGCTCACTCTGTTCATGCAGTTCAGACCGATTTGCATAATCCAAGCTTTCATTTTAAACAAATTAAGTGCCTGGCACTTTATGGTTGTGAAGAAACCTCCCTGAGGTGTGAGTGAAGTATGGAGCCACTGAAAGCAGAGACCACTGCAGGTGGAGTGGGAAATGGCAGTGCAGAGGCATGAATGCTTCATAATGTAAACAGAAGTGTAAGAGACGGGAAATTTTTCACATTTTATTAAATCAGACTTTTACAGTAGTTGTTGAAAGCAAAAAACACTGAATTATATTTAGATAATCGTTCCATAAATAATGTGTGTTTTCACAGCAGTCACAAAGTCTGGAATTTATGTGCTAATTACAGACCCCAAATCATCTCTGCACAGATTTGCAATTAAAACTGAAATATTTTCATATACAATGTGAGCCCTGTATTCATAGCAACAGCTAAGAGACATGCTGGTTACAGTTTGCTCAGTAAATCTGAATATTTTATGTTTGAACACAATTGTTTCACTATTGTTGTCCCTACACTCAGTATTTTAAAAGCCTAGGAGTTTAGAGCCGATTGCCACATTGTGAATTGCTATTATTTTCAGAGAAAAAAAAATAATATAGATATTCTCTCTATATATATATATTCTCTATATAGTAGTGCATATAGCATAAAAATCTAAGGAAACAAACAATTATTGAAAGACAAGGAGAAAGCAAAATTCCCGTGTATGGTTATCTTCTTAATAAATATTGTAAAAACACATACTTTTAAAACCCTGCAGTGACAGCAAAGTGCAGGAAGAATGCAGAATTAGGGAGAACGTTGAATAATTCAGTAGCTTGTTATGTGATTAGATCTGATTGGTCCACGCTAAGATGCTGCCCATAAAAATGATTTCCCATGGTAGCGTTGGTCGAGGGGTGGGGGGTTTATGATGTCCATAAAATGGGAGAACAAGGCTTACTGGAACTAATAATATCATGGCTGCGTAGAATGATTGATGATCTTTAAAAAGGCCCAGATTGGTTTCATCTTTCTTCAGATTTTATCACTTACTCTTTCTTAGTCACGTGCAATCACTAAGGCCAAGAGAGGTAACAAGTGTTTGATGTATGATACTTGAGCCACTTTTGTCAGAACTGCATTTATTTTAAACTGCTGTTGTATTTGATACTCCCAACATGTAGATGTTCTTTATGTTTATTTTTTCTCCAGCTGATGAGAACAGACCCTCCTGGGGTTGGGTCAAGAGGTAACCCAAGCTTGCCTTAGAGCACCAGTGCCAAAAATCACAGTAAAAATTAAACAGATCCTCCTCTTTGCACTGGGACCATTTCCATTACTGACTAAATGGATAAAGAGCTGCGCAGGACTGACATCTTCTTGGGAGAACCTCATATTCTTTATTATTTGCAGTATGTGCACACCTTTCAGAATGCTACTTACGCTTCTTGGAATATATTATCTGTTTCAATTCGTTCCATCCCTCACAATCTGCAGAGAGCCACAAAAGCTTCTTTTGTGCCAGGGAAAAAAAAAAAAAAAAAAAAAAAAAAAAAAATCGGATGAATAGTAAAAAAAAAAACTTAATTTAACCAATTGGGAAAAAAAAAAAAAAAGGGTTCTTTCCACTTGTTTCTGAAAGCATTCACATCTCCTCAAATACTACAAATCAAGCCAGATATCTTAATCATTTGTTGGAAACATCCTTATCAGTGCCTTATTCATAAAGACTGCAGATGTGTGAGCTGAAAAATGTTTGACAGGGTCCCAGAGGAAAAAGAAAGAGTATTAAAGGGTTGATCAAATAGCAATGTATTGGAGTCCTGTTCATTTGGAGAATGCTCCCTTATCCCCGTTTGTTCTAGCTGGAAGAACAACAGATAAATCAATGTGAAGCCAGGTTCCCGAGACTTTCTGCCTTTTGCCACGGGTGTGTTTATTTGCACAGGTATGACCACAAAACTGCATGCAAGACCCACACCACATCTGTGCACATCTGTGCCTGGTGCTCACGATGACTTTGCCTCATGTAGAGTTTAATGGTTTTCTGTTTTGACAATTTAAACACTGTCTCAACACCATTTAACAAAATCAAGAGCAGTTCCTGGCAATTAATTTCTGCAGTCAATAGTATTCTCAAACTGGGCAACTCCCCTTGGAACGGGGAGCCATAACAGCAGAGCCTGCGCTAGTGAAAGAGCAAGACAATTCATTAGACGACTCTGCAGCAGCTAAAAGTGGCGGGGGATGTCAGCCCGTGCTCCTGTGCTTCAATACTAATGAGAGTCATTGCATATTCATAACCCTAAATACAGTCAGCTTCTGATAAAAACTTTTGTCATCGGAGCTTCACAGCGCGAGCAGAGCGCTGCACTCCTGGTGTCGCGGCACTTCCGCCAAGTGAGCGTCGGAGCAAGATTGATTGTTTTGCAACGCAGCCTGACAGGGAACTAAGAGATACTGCCCCAAGGGCCCTGAAACTAAGCTTAGTTTGATTACAAGGCTCCAAGTAATCAAAGAAACAAAAGAGAGGGGGAAGACCGAGGGAAGAATGTTGTTTTGTCTTGTCGGTGGGTTTGGGGCTTGGCTTTTTATTATTTTTTAAAGATAAAGGAGGCTCTGAAGACATAGCTTTCTTTATTGAGTGTTCAGAGTAATTATCTGCTAGGTGTTTAAAACAGTTCATATCAATTTTTATCAGGGAAGAAGAAGAACAGTAGGCGCTAGCAAACTTGTTCCCATGTTGTAGGAACACTGCTGCATGTCTTAATAGATACAAATCTCTAAAACTGTATGAAGTTTCACGTCAATATGAATAGCGAAGATTAGTGAACTCAACCTGTCAGATATTAAAATCAGCTCTGCCAAGTGTTGTGCTACCCAGAATTCACTTCTTGCAGGTTTCTTTTCATTTTTGTTGTCAGTTCCTTCTTCTTCTCATCATTGTTGCTATTTTTATTATCAGTTTTGAGAAACTACCTATCTACTTTGCTGGCAGTCAAATCCTGAAGGTGCACGGCTCTGCTAGCCTTTGACCTTGGGATACCTGTCTGCTGGGGCAGCTGTTAGCATCCCCTGGAGTCAAAGAAGAGAAACGTATGTTTCAGCACCCACTTTGAAAAAGCCTTGAGCATTTTCTCACTCATAATGATGTCTTCAGCTGGAATGCCAGCACATTTCCACATCTTTCTGACAGGCAAGCAGACTATAAAATATACATAAAATTAAATAAAACAGGACATTAACACAAAGGTTTCAAAATCTGATTACAGTGCAGGGTTGGATTTTTTTTTATTTTTTTTTTTCCCAGCAATTATAAAATCTTGCATTTGAAAAAAAAAAAAAAAAAAAAAAAAAAAAAAAAAGAACTGAATGGCTTAAGAGAAATCATGAAGGATTAAGGATGGGGATGTTTCTCTAAACTGTTAAATATCTCAGTCATATGTATACAAGCTTTGAAAATAGAGAAATCTTGTAGTTATGATTGATTGAGGTAACTGATTATCCACAGATATTTTAAGTGTTGAGACATTAAATTGTCAGCCATATCAGTTTGATTGCAGTAAAACATGAAAACATTGACTTTTGTCTAGTTAGAGAAATTTATTTTTCCCAGAATGACAATCCTTTAAGTAGAAACCAGGCAGCTTGCCAGCTCTCCATGTCATACATTGAAGTTTGCAAATGCAACCCATATTTTCAAATGTTTTTCAGGGTTCAATGAATGGTGCATAGGTCTTTGGCAAATAGTCTTGTAATAAACAGATTTCCGTATACTGCTTCAATCCTCCTTAAACCTGGTGTAGACTAGTATTTATTCATTACGAATAAATGAATGGCATAGACGGTGGTTTGCATTCAAGGTGTATATGTATTCAGAGCTCTTCGCTTATGTAAAACATTTCTCTAAAAGAAACAGTAACCCTCCTTGGACTGAAGCTATAGGAACAAGTTTGATTAATATGTTTTACAAGCCTGAAGTAAATGCTCATCATAACTGTCAGCAAGCTGACAGCTTTCAAAAAAGAGCCTTTGTTCCCAGAATGAGTAATTTGTGTGATCTTCTTTAAGATACCACATTCAAAACCTTAGAGGGAGAAGGTGTTACATTCAAGTGAATTCTACTCAAAATGTGATTGCTGTTAAGTCTGCTTTGTATTCCAGATCCTTGATACGCACACCGTATTTGACAGGATAGCAACTTTTTTATTATTATTGTTATTTGTTGTTCTTGCTTGTCAGAACACCTGTGCTTTCTCATTAAACAGAGGTGTACTCATGGAGTTTTGTGCCTATGTACACGGGAGAGCCAGCTACCTGATGCCATGCCTCTGTGCCTTCTGTGTTTGCTTGGGTTTTTATAAGCAGACCCCAGGAATGAGGAATTAAGGGATGTCTTAAAAATTACACTTCCATGGCTGAAAGTTTAAGTGGGCCAAAAGCTGGAGGACCAGGGTGAGATGATGAAGGTATGGACCTTAAGAAGCAAAGGGGACAACTACTCCCTCTTCTCTTGGGTGCTAAACATTTCTCCTAACAGGGCTAGTAACACATGGCTAGTAACACATCTGCCACAGAGAACTAGGCAGTGGCACATTGTGTCTCCAGTGGTAACAGGCAAGTACTTCAAGAACATGTCAGATGCTGAAAAATGAAACTGAGCTTACCCATTAGTGTGGGAGAATATTTCCTTCCCGACCTCTTCAGGCAAAAAGGTTACCATACAGCATGAACTATTGGGTTTGATTACTTTTAGATAGCCACACTTTGCTCTCAGTAGTATAATTTTGAAGCTGGAAAAGAGCATTCTGCTTAGTCACATATTTATCTGTTTATGTGAAAGTAGCAGCAGTGAATAATAACAAAGAACTAATCCAACCCTTTTTAAAAATCCACCTAAAATATTTGACAGAGTGATGGTGCATTCCATAGTTTGATTTCAAGACAGATAGGGGAATTAATCTCTATTTCTGTCTAGCCGTGTGCCCTTCTCTTTTTTGTCTGTGGGTCTACATGCAGGAGAGGAGGTGCCCGTTGTTTTTTTGCCTGCCTCCACACAAACAGCCCTTTCTTCTGCAGACTTTGTATGAATCCAAGGTGAAAGGTAGTTTTCCCATTGATGTCATGTAGCTTCAGACCAAGGACCATCTGATTTGCAATCTGGCACTCTAGCTAAGAGCTATGTCTTTCCCAAAGTGATGTGAATGAACCTGGGTGTGCTCTTACACACAACTGGATGTGTTAATATAGCAGTATGATGCAAATGCCTGTGTTATTTATAGGCTTTGAGCACCAAAATAAAAAATTATATAATTGCTGGTTGAGTTCAGCTATTGCTATCCTTTTAAATATGAGATTCCTTAAACACAGGCTACCTAACTGGTCTTCATAAGTAGATCTTGCACAGGTCTCCACTGGCACTATTAACATCCTCATGGTCGCGGGGGGTCTTCTCCCAAGGGACAAACCAGGAAAGCTGAGCTCAAATGCAGGAGCAGAGAGCCCTGGCTTGGGCACAGGCAGTTAGACCAGTACCTGTGCGGTATGGGCCTGCACATGGAGCTGATGGTGATGGTCAGAGCTCAGCAGCCATCTCAGCTCCCCCAGCAGCCTTCCATGGGCCAAACTGATTCCACAGACTGTTGAAACAATTCATTGCCAATGGCTAGCACTTACCTTTTCCTTCCCAGTTTGCTGTACGGGTATGTCTAGAGGAACACAGTGGAGATGGTTATCCATCCTAACCTCATACAATTTCGATTGCCCTTCCTACTGGGGGGACTGGATTGATACACTACAAAGAATAAAACTTCAATCCACAGTAAAAATTCCTTTCAATACAGAAATTTATTTCCTTACACGGTCTCCTTAAACTGTCCTTATCATGAGATTTCTGAAAGTCCAGAGAACTTTTGTTCCTGGCTCACCTTCACCTCTCATGCATTAATTCAGCTTCTGTTTGCAGAATCTGCTGGTTTGGTCCTTCCAGGTTGTTGTCTACCAAGTTCTGACTAATTATCTTTAGAAGAATGCATCTTTTTTTTAACATTAAAATGAACCTGGAATTCCACACCCTTTTTCAAAAGAAACCCCAAAACCCCGAAGTTAACTGTATAAATGTCTTTCAACAATAGGAAGGGTGATTTAGCAGGGAGATGCTGTATATTGTTATTATTAGTACTATTTTTAAAAGACAATGTATATGCTTATCTGTACATACCACACTTAGTAAATTTCTAGCTTCAGAATTTTGGAGGGAGCTATTCAGTCCTGGTAATTTGCTCTAACTGAATCCCTCAAATTCGTCCGTTGATTTTATGCCATACATCTGTCTGTTAAGACCATATTTTTGTTTCCTGTGAAAAATGGCATTGGAATCTAAATTAAAAACAAAAATTCATTAAAAGATTGAGGGAGCTGATTCACTAGAAAAAGGTTAAATTCTTAGTGTTGGTAAGTGTTGACCATAAGGAGATGTGATAAAAATCTAAACATTTGAGGGCTTTAAACAGTAACCATAGGGAAAATCACTGGGTTTGTCATTAAAATATTTTTTTCTGATGTGTCTATCTTATCAGAGAAATTTATCTCAGTATTTCAGACACTGTGCTGTGGTAACTGGTGTTAATTTTGAATCTTTAATGACTACCACTGTAAGATTGTCAAATGAGATAATGTAATGAAAATTTGAGAAGGAAAATAGAGGGTGATATCCTGAAATTTTATTTCAAAGCATAATCTACTAAATTATGCTGCAGCATCCCAGATTAATCTGTGAACCCCTATTAACTGGATAAAATTCCAGTGAAATGGTAAGAAAGAACCTTCCTTGATCACTGGTATTAATGAAGTGGAGAAAAGAAGAAATGAAGGAACAGAGAAGTTCAGTTTCCAACTTGGCTGGCCCCTCTCTTTAGAACATGTTAATGTCTACACATGTACCTCTTGTGCTTGTAATTAATTTAATAATATGATATCTGTTCTAGAGATCTCTGGCTATTTTTGTTTCTCATGGCTTCTTTGATCTTTCGTTCCTAGCTGCTCCTGGCCTGTCAGAGTGTATGCTCTAATCTATTTATGTTACCTGGCAGAGTTTCAATTCCAAAGTTTCTTTGAGTTCTTGAGGTCCCTCCTTAACTTTATACTTTCCTAAAGTGAAATTAAAATAAATAAATCTGAACCAGGATTGTTTCCAACTGCTTCAGGGGAAACATGAGGGCATAGGAGTTGCAACCATTTTACCATTTTAGCCTTCATGAATGTCCCTTATTTGGTTTAAAAAAAAAAAAAAAAGTTTACAGGAAAGGTGGACCCAAGCAAGTAATCACAGTTAAACATGTTGCAAAGCCATGTAATAGCTTCAAGTATATTCAAGTGATTGCAGATTTATTTCCTATTTTACTATTTATACCTGTATACCCTGTATTTTATTATTTAGGCAAGGAATACCCTGTGCTGTCCTCATTTTCTTTACTTGTCATGACATAACGTGAACTACTTGGTGCTGTGAAAGGGTTAATCACCACCAAAGAGCATACTTCTCAATTAAATAGGCATTAGCAAAATGCCATCCTTAAACCAAACCACATTTTGATTAATAGTCCTAAAGAACTTTCCTTCTCAGCCTCAGTGGGTCCAGAGTGCTCCGTTACTTGATGTGCAGATCAGGTCTCTCCTGGGGTTTCCATCACCCAGTGGCCCCCCAAACCTGCTGCAGCCTCCGCACCACGGGGAAGCTTGGTCATCATTTTAGGAGGTTATATTTGGTTTTGGTCATCCTTTTAGGAGGATATATTTGTGAGGAGCTACAACTGATTCAGCAAGTTTCTGAATATATAACTGTGTAAACAACAGCTTGTTATTATTTGTCAGAGTCAATGTATTCTAGTTGTATTCTGTCTGTGTTGGTAAGAATAAGCATACAGCTCTGAGAGCAGAGGCATGTTGGTTTCCCAAAGTGCTGCAGTCAAGGCGTAGTTTGCAGCATCCTTTTACCAGGTTTTCTTATCTCATGTCTGAAAAAGTGGAGTCTGCCTGCTCTCTGCCCATTTTGTTCCTGCAGCTTCCAGGTCTGCGATCCCAGACACCTAAACTAAAGGTGTGCAAGAGGCAAAGAGCTTCTGTGGCCTCCGAGGTTTTCTTGTTTAGCTGTGGTCCAGTCAGGCATTGTCTGGCCCTGAATTATCCCATAGTAGTAGGACAGACTGTCATATTCTCTTAGCTGAAGCTGAATGCTCAACCAAAATGTCAAAAAATATAAAAATTAAAAAATGGACATTTCAACCAGCTGAAATAGGTCTCTGATTCCTGTTCTTAACAGTTCTTTTTTTATTTTTAAATGTAAATCATCATCATTAAACTTGGAAGGTACAAATTTAATTACTTTCTTTATTATTATTTTGAACAAAAACCAGAATGACATATGCTGTGAATTGAATCTTTTTTATCCTGAATTTTCTGTAATAAGTTGTGTCAATGTTGAAGTACATAATAAATTTCAGTACTTTCCTACATCTAGTACTTTCTCACATCTAGTACTATCAAATATCTTTCTACCCCAAAAATCATCATATTTTTATGATAAATAATATTTTTATGATATTTTTTTATTTAAAAAAAAAAAAAAAACTGTCTAATTCATCAGACAGGATACATTTTTGTAGTTTTAAAACACAAACATGAACTTGAAAAAAGTTAGGAAGCCAAGCTGGTGCCTACACAATAATTCTTTTTTAGGCATAAAGCTGAGGTAAGAATAATTCTTCCCTCTGTAAACCTTTTCTGGCTTAACACTTTGGAATTTTTGCCTTTTTTTTTTTCACTTTGTAATTCTGTCTTTCTTTTTATTTATTTATTTAATATTTATTATTATCATGATAGCTGTGTATACAGATGAAAAGTTAAATAATATTACAGAATGTAATTTTCAGAATTGAGAATGGTTACTTTTACTTTTCTTCCTTTATTCTTTTCCTTTTCAGACTGCAGAGCAGAAATCATACAAGCCTTTCAGGAGCCAGAATGCAGCTTCTCCTTTCCTTCGTCTCTGTTGTGACCTCAGCAGAAACAGCCCTACTGCCCATGGATTATTTTCTTTGCTATGGTTTTATACCTGCCGCCAGTACCATGGCATAGCAAGCAAAGCAGGCAGGCATGCAGCCCAGGTTTTGATTGGCACAGGCAGTTAACCATTTGTTAATAAATTGATAGTTTGTATGGCATTTTACAGTTAGTTTGTGTTTTTGTAAGTATTTATATACATTGTCCATGTAGCGTACTGTGTGTGTCCTTGTGTGTGTGTGTGAAATATATAAATGTTATTTATGGCCTGTGCCAAAAGGTTATAGACAAATTGAATTTATGGAGAGGGATCACTATTCCCTTGTGATTGTTGCAATAGTTGTTCAAGTGTTTCTTAAAAAAAAATAAATAAATAAGTGCAGTCAAATCTTACTCCGTCCAATGCTCACCAAAAATGATGGCTCTTAAGCTCCTTCCTGTGGCTCCGTAAGCTAAACAAGGTCATCTGGCACGAAAGCAGACTAGGAAAATGTGTTATTAAGGGGAAGTAGCTTTCACTTGAAGACCACAAATAGCACTACAACTGTATGGAAAACAATCAGCAAGGGTGAGAAAGCCACACAGGGAAAGGGTTACAGAGAGATTGTGTTTTGCTCTGTGTAGCACAGCATATTGTGAAGCAGGGAATGACTCTCTCTGGTGTCTGAAAGTGAGAAGAAAATGGTGGGTCTTTTCCCACACAGGAGGAATTAATTTCCCTTCTATCCAGAGAGGGAGGGATGGGCAGTCCCTCAGTGTATCCCATAAGTCGTAGGATACAGGAAAAAATCACCTTGAAACCTGCAGGTTTTTGTTACCTTCTGCTACTGCTGTAAGTCCTCCATGACTGCGTACCATGTCCTGACACCTATGGTCTGACACCCAAGTTTTTAGAGGGATGGAGGAGAATTTGGTTCACCCAGCATTTTCCTGCCCCAGGGCCAGTCCCCAGGGTGCACCCATGGTCCAGGCAGAAGGGTTGTTGGGTGATACGCAGTCACCTGGCGGCACAGCATGACATCAGGTCCTATGATGAGTATAATCATCAATCTAGGGAAGAGAAGTAATCATTTTTTTCCCAAATGATTTTCTTTCCACTCCTTCACTATGCCAGAAAAATAACAAACCCGTCAGCAGACTATCAAACACCATTTTAATATCTCTGATACTCATCAGTGAAAGGAAATATGAATGTAACCCATAGTTGTACATGTTGTACTAGATGTCTGGAAAGATAGTCTTTACCAAGATATGGACAAAGCCTTCTCTGCTCATTTTTCTGGCCCATTCCAAAAACCTTGTGTTTCCATCAAATTATATTGAACTACCCTTCATGATAGGTCAACAGTGCTAATACAATTTTCACTTTAGAAGTTGCTTATGAAGAAATATGATAATGTTTTCTGAGTATTTTTTCACTAAACATCAGTAACTCTTCTGTAGGACATGCTAGCAGCCTCTTGGTTTGTTACTGCAAATTTTCATTTATTAAATGTATTAAAGTATGATCTATTTTGGAATCACTTGTTAATTAGTGTATATTTAGGATTTTAACAATATTTTTACATTTGTTTCTAGAAATTCAGGCACTTTAATTATATTTTATAACACTTATTCTTCCAGAAAATTTTAAATGAAGCAACGTTACAGTGATTCTTTTTATTTTATAATCAAGACACGTGCTTTTAACTAGCCTGCAACCTCATCTATTGCAAGCAATTATAGATGATGCAACGGCTTAGAGTATTTACATAAGCTGTTCAGACACAGTAAACAACCAGAAAAAAAAATAATAATAATATCAGATTAAATCTTGAAGTTATTAATTCATTTTTAGTCCGTACATACATGTATAAACATTCAGGACCATGATTGTAAAGGGTAGGTGATGACCTCAAGATTCTGCCTAATGCTAATGGATTTTGTCTGAGGTTTCTTATTTGCAGTTAGGCACTAAGTGATCCCATCATCAATTAATCTGAACGTTTGCGTTAAACTCCTGTCTCCTGACAGGTTTGGAGATACTTTCTTGAACTACAGAAAATTTAATGGCTTAATCTCATCATAAGTATTAAGTGTAACTTGACAATAAAGATTATCAGACTGATATTAATAAACTTAATTTGCTGAAAAAAAAATATATATATATATATAGGGACATCTCTTCTAATCAGAGCATGAGTTCATCAAGGGGAAAAACTAACTCACTACATGTGGGAAAATTCCTGTTAGATTTAGTTTTGTCTGAGTGAGAAGAGAATAGAGATTTGGCTCTGGCAAATACAGGACCCAGCAAAATAGTGTCATTTCCTGGTGCCACAATCAGGACAGTTACTACAAAGCACAGCATTTCATCCTAAATTGACTTTACCAGAGCATGTTAATATTTATGAGCTATCAATACCCAATGTGTCTTAACTGTAAAGAATTGAACAAAAACTTGGTTACAATAAGTCAGCTTCCTTTTTCTTTCTTTTTTCTTTTTTTAATTTTGCAAAGGTTGTCCAGGCTGTCTGTATGTCACCTACCAGATCCATACGTGATCAAATCAGAAGTGGGAACTTTTTTACCCTGAAATTCATGCAATAAATTGTTATTCAAAATGTGAACAAGAGCAGAGATCTTCCACCTCTCAGAGATGAGAGATGTAGCAGGTCAAAAAAATTCCTCATCAGAAGGCCCCGAGGATAAGTATTGTAATAGTAGCTCTACATTTTTTTGATGACCACTGTCTATCACTATCCGTTACAGTTATCTCAGAGCTTAACACCAGGGAATTTTATTACAGAATGTCATTAGTAATTTATATTACTGATGTGAGTTAAAATTAAAATTAAAAAAAAAAAAAAAAAAAAAAAAAAGGTTTCTTGGATAGTTTTTGTTGTTTGTTTGGCATACAAGCAGTATGTAAAGATCATGCCACGTTTCAACTTGGGTTACTTTGACAAATAAATTTTCAAACTGCAGGTGGATTGCAAAGAGATTTTGGCAGTGTATTCAGTGTATTGAGAAAAAACATTTTGCCCACTAATATTTTCCATTCCAAGTCAGTAGCATGCCTAAGTTTGTAGTGACTGTCACAAAAATGCAGGGAATAGGCAGATGAGAGGTCTTTTGGAAATTAAACCATATGAAAAATTGGATTAAAATTCATTGTATATGAGACCACTTGCCTATTGTTCCTCCCATTACACAGCCAATGCAAAGCGGGTTTGGAATTACCAAAGCTGAACTTTGGTAATTTCTATGTCAACATGGTTATAATGAGTAATAGCTATGTCAACGTAGACAGCTTATCCTGCTCCCAAACCCCAAACTGCTTGTGGCCCCACCCAGACATCTCTTGGATCTTCCAAATATGAAACTGATGTTTGAGCTCTGTCCCTGTGCGAGTGTTGGCTGGTCCTCAAGAACCAAGCCCTTGAGCTCAGCATGGTATCCCGTGGTTGTCAGAAACCACTGGGACTCATGTTCAACCAAAGCAAGCTGGTCACCACCACTGAGAAATGGTGTGTTGCCATTTCTTCTGGACAAGTAGCTAAACTGTTTGCAAACTGTGCTCTCCTGGTACCTGATGTGGAAGCAGTCCTGGAATGGCCAGAGCATCCAGCTGCTGACACTGATCTTTCCCTGCCTCTCCTCCCCACTGCCGGTACAGGCAGTGAAGGGCACAGCTCTCAGGCAGCACAGTTTCCTCAAATATTATGCTCATGTTCCACAATAGTACTGCAGACTAACCTTTTTTCTAGAAGCTTTTTTTCATTTGAAAATATCTCATACATATGTATACAAGTAGAAGAGATCATACCTATATATATATATACACACACACAATCAGTATGACTAAAAAAGGTAAGAAATCACATATATACTTGTATATGTGTGTACATCTATGGTGTGACATATCCTTATTTTAAAGTATTATCAGAAAAGCTTGTTAACATTTTCTGTGGAGATAGAAAGAGGACTTATAAAAAACTGGAATATCAGTTGTCATCTAGACAGGCACAGCACATACTTCAGATGTAAGATTTGGACATCAATTTCTTGTGTGACCCCAGAACCCAAGTTCAGTCACTGAAAGTCATGTCATGTAGATATGGCCAGTGTATTGCATCCACTCATCATTAGTATACATGGCTACAAAGTTGTGGAGCAATAGGAAAATAGTTCCAATGTGCTTAATAAAAAAACAGGGGGGGGGGGAAATGTCATGTCTTGTTTACAGAGCCCTGAGATACAAAAGTCTTTTATAATTTCAAATGTTCTGTGACATGCCAGTATGAAACAAAAGAGCTCCAGTACAGCCAAGAGGAAAGTATACAACACAAATAAAAACATATGGAGACATTTAGAAACAAGCTATAATTTGTCTTCTACAAACCCCTAAACACACACTCTCCTGTTCTTCCTGCAGCTTGCGAGGAAAGAGTGGTTCTGGGTTTCCTCTCCAGATGGAGGACTCAGCAGCATATTCCCATTCCAGCACTTCTTCCAAAACTGCTGCGTTATCCTGCTTTCTCTAACACCTGCTCCAAAATATTTCACACTTGTTCTGTCTTGCTTGAGGTAGAGGAGGAAAAGGACACCAGCACCGCTGCAAATTGTGCCCAACACTTCCAGAGAAAGCAAGCCATACTCACTCTGCCTTAGCTGCAGAAGGGCGTTTGGTGGACACTGTCCATGGAACAGCAACACCAGTACAGGTGCTGATAGCTCAAACTCAGTGAGAATAGGTGGAGTCATGGGATTCCTCTGACCAGTCTTTCTTTTACGGTTTTCTCTTTCATGATACATGATCTTTTGAAGATGTAATGCTGTTGCTGTCACACAGGAGTAGCCTGTGGCAATGGGTGAAGAGGAGGTTTTCCAAGCCTCACACAAGGAAATGCATTAAAAATGCAAACCATACTAGCTGTCACATATTTGTGTGTTCAGGTGGCTTATTGGGATGAAGCCTATTGTGACAAATCAAAATCTATTACATACATCTGTGGTTGTTTAGTGCCATACAGCTCTCATTAAACGATTTGGCCAAGTTTCTTTTGTCCTTCCAGATTCAGCTTGTTCACACCAACCACAGATCCCAAACTAGATCTTTCGTTGTTCTACTCCTTGTCAAGAGCTCAACAGCCTGGAAGCTGTTGTAACCTGCCTCAAGTAATAGGATCTCCAAAGGTCCACAGACAAGCTTGGTATTGCCACTGCTTTATGTCTGCTCTTGTGGGGTCCAAACCACATATCCCAATGGTGTTTACATTTAAAACATCCCATGCCAGAAAAGAACAGAATGTTACAAATGCTGAATAAGCTGACTGAGACAGTCCTCCATGGAGCAATCTCAGCCATGAGTACCAGGTGGAAACACTATAAGAGGTGTGAGCACAGGGTGTGAGGTGCCCTTTAGGAGCAGCCTCCTCATCTTGAGCCATTAATTCAAGTGTGAATCACAGAAGGTTACTTCCAGTATTCTGCCAGGAGAGGAGAGTCCCAGCTGCAACTCGTGGTGTCCACCAGAAACTAGTAGGCCTATCACAACTGCAGACCATACTGGCCCTTCTTGCCGTCTTCTTTTAGAAGTCCTGTATCTTTCTTTCCAAGAGTGGATGCTTAAAAATGGACATTGAATTACAGTACCACAACAGAGTTGCTCCAAAGGTCGAGGATAAAGAAACAGTGTTGGGCATGATATGGGAACGGTTAATAATAGGCTAAATAAAACAAAACAAGTTGGCCTCTTTTGCCCTCCAAAACTGAGACAACTGTTGGCAGTAGATTCACCATGCTGAGACACAAATTTCCCAGAGGAGCCCAAGGGCTGTAAGACTGCCTGCTATTAGCGCTGACCTGTACAATGACCTGTCACGTAAAACAGAGCAGCCACGCAGCTGCCTGGTGCTCCCCATTTAGATAAGCACTGTGTCCATCCTGATGGCCATTATTTACACATGTCAGCGATGAAGAGTGGATCCATCACAACTACAGATTAACCCTCCCCATCCCAAAGTGAGGGTCATGGTCTCTGCACAAGGGTTAAAAGACAGTGAGGCGGACAGGGGGGATATTTTAGGATATATGAGACAAGCTCTTCAGTAAAATACACTGATTTGGGGAAATTAGACTGTGAGGTTATTCCAGTTCTCCTGAAAGATGCCTGTTTCCATATTAGCCACTTCTAGACATTGAACAAACCTTTATCCCACCAATAAGAAATGTCAGTAGCATTGCAGTTTCTATTCACTGTCACATGGAACAATACAAAAACATAAATGTATATGCCTTTTTTTACAGTATATATTAGACTTTTCCACCACCCCACAGAAATTATATTTGCTCGGTACAAAAAATTTCGAACAATGGTAAGAGCAGGAAAAAAAGTGTTCTTTTTTTTCTAACTTGGTGTTAACTTAATGATATGTGACATTGCTATCAGTGCAGTGCAATAAAAATGAAATGGTACCCAATGTGCACAGACACTATGGAAATTTCAAATGACAACAGCAACAACAAAAATTATACTTTCCCTTTCCTTTTCCATGCCCTTTGCATTAACGTAAGGATATGTGACTTTGCTATCCATGCACTACAATAAAAATGAAATTGGTGGCCAATGTGTCCAGACAGAGCCTTCAAATAAAACAAAAATAAAATTATATTCCTTTGCATCATGTAAAGGATACATGACGCGAGGCACAAATTTCACTTTGCTGCCACATCAGAAATAATATGCCAGCTGAGAACCTATATTTCTTTCTCGTCATGAGGGAGAAAAAAAAATGTACTTTGAAACATTTTTTTAAAAATTTCTCTTCATTTTATAAACACTAAAAAATGTGTTTTAAAACAGTTTCTTATATTAGACTCATACTGTGTTTATATGTTTCCTAAATGCATGCTTTTTTGGTAACATGTTTGTGTCTAACGTTACTCATATAAATAAAAATATACAGTCATTTTACAGGATAATAGGCAAACAGACATCTGCATGCAACATTTCCCTCATTAGATGTTATCATGTTAGCATATTTTTATGACTTTGCCGCAAAATACAATGTGCTGGTTTGAAACCTTCTTAAATATAACTTATTATGCACGCTAACAACCCAAATGCCTTAGTTAGGCTGGGAGAATTGTTTAATAGAGTAGCAGCTGATGCTGCAGTGGTGTAAGGCACCCGGTCTGCGGCTGGCCTCTGCTCGACAGGCGATGGACCAAGGGCTTTGCCACTTGCAGAGCAGATCAAGGGGCTACCAATATGTGAATGGATGAGCCTATCTTCTGTTTTCAATTATGTCAGGACACATACGACCCGCAAAACAGAAAACGGGGATAGCTGGGACCATAATCCAGCCTCGGTGCACCATATACCTCCTGGTACATCAGGGTACCCAAGTATCAGGCGCACCAAGCCGCCGAGACCAGAAACTACCGAGGATGTGTCTTGTACAACAGTCATCCTGCAGAAGAGGCTGTTTGGCTCCCAGTTCTTTCTGAGCTGTGATTGTGAAAACAGAATGAATCCTACGATCCATTAGTGCTTTCAGCTGGGTTTGATCAAATTGCTGCGCCCTCCGTGCCCAGGCTCTGAAGGATGAATACATAATTGAGAAATTCTCTCTTCTAAAATATTTCTTAAATCCAATGACAAAAGAGTTTAATCAGAAAGTTATTCCCTTTTCAGGGATAGTTCTGCCGTAGCTGTTTGGATAAAATGGCTGGAAATCAGAGCTAGAGACATTTAAATAATCTGTTAAAAAGCTATTATGTTTCCCTAATGCTAGTCATTTTTAAATGGCTCTTGGTTTGATTCATGAACAATACATGAACAGTACATGAATCACATGGGCAATTTTTATGAAGTACTTATCCCAAAAGGAATGTCAGACTGGATGAAATCCATTGTAGATTGCAGTATTTTCATATATTTTTTTAAGTAACGTGTTAGGTTCAACTTCTCATAGACCAAAGTTGACACAGAAGTTGGGCCTGCTGCAGAAGATCCAACAGAGAAGAGCCAACAGAGGCTGCAAGATGTCATACAGATAATTGTAAAGATCTTGCTGTTGCTCAAGTGCTTTTGAAGTTCTGTAATGACTTTTTGCTATCAGAAGCCATCAGGTTTAATTGAAGTCAAAGCTTGCTATTTAATCATGAGATCCATAAGCACATAAATATTACTGCTGCTGCCATGCAATGAGTTGCCTTAGTATTAATTAGGAAAAATATGCCTTGCACGGCTTTGAGGGCCTGCAGTGGGCACCTAGAGGCTGTTCATGTGTCTGCAGAGAGCAGCTCCAGGGATTTGGGAGCTTCTGCGTTCAATGACACTACCAACAGAATGGGTTTGGGGCTAGAGTCCTTCCATACAGCTCTTCCTCAGTTGTCCCAGCTCTAAGATATAGACAAGATAAATTATTACCCACCTGACTGGAATACTGCAAGAACTAAAACATTCCCTGTAATGTAACAGAATTCCCCATAGTTAAAAACATTTCAGCATAATGTATAAAACATGAGCATAAAGGCAGTCACCTCATGTTGTCTAACCCATGTGGTAAATGTACCCATATTTTCTATGCACAGCCAACGTTTGGGATGATGTTAAAAGAAGGGTTATTGCTAATTGTCATTTTGAAACAAACAATACATTGTTGGTTGAGCAATAAGATCAAAATCCAAAGCATTGTTTCAGCTGTGTTATAAAAGAAGTTGGATTATGCAATTCAGTGCCAAAGTGACTTAGATCTGCTTAAAGAACTCTAAATTATGGTAAGTATTTAAACTGATAAGCAGAGATTTAATATGGGCCACAATAGGATTAATGAATAAATATGAGGGGTTTATATTACCTATTTACAATCACATTTAAAAGTAGCACTACAGCTGCTAGTTTATACTCAAGGTACGCTTCATACCTTGGATGGTAGAGAGCAAAGTGACATATCTACAGAGCCTCTTGCTTGATCTGAAGAACTCTCAGGACATAATTTTTCTGTTTAGTCATTCATTGAGCTAAAGTTTACCTAGTTTTATGGGTTAATGGAAACCTTAACACACATTCTTGTACACGGCAGTCTTACAACTGTGCTGAAAACCACATACCAAAGAGCTACCCTGGGGAAAAAAAAGATAAAAATGTTGTGGTTAGGATCCTAGATGAAGTACAATTCTAGGACACTTTAAATGTTAATGCATCTCAGTTGTACTGCATGTTGGGAAATGATGCTTCTTTTATTGTTTTGAGTTACTTGGGCCCATAATCAGGTCCCTAATATGTTCAACAAAGCATCAGGATACATAAAATATCTTACTGGATAATCCTCTTTGGAATCCACAGTTCAGTTATTAAGTATTCCTTTCACTAATCTCTGTAATCCTCTGTTGATATAGGTCAGTAAAACAGTGGCTAAACCTCATATGATAAAACTAAGTCTAGGTTTTGACATCATTCCCTTTATATTTTGTCTATATTTTCCCCAGCTGTTCTTATTCCTGAAGGGACTTTACCAACGCTACAGGGGTCACACTTGGCACTTCCCAGAAGCCACAGAAAAAGGTTTTGTGCAGGTATGTCAGCCATGAATTGAGATTCATCAGCGAACTCCAGGATATTCACAAAATGTGTGTGGAAGTCAAGACCAGGATTATATGCTGTTTGGTAACTGGGATGACACTAGCTCACCAGTGTTCGCAGCCACTGGATTAGTAATCAGTGTTAAATCTTCAGATGCAATGAAAGTTAACAATGCTGGTTTTATATCATCCCAAAAAAACCATTGAGTCTGTTTTCCCCTTTTGATTACAGTTCATTTAAGGGAAGAACGTTACTGCATGCTTTGAAAATGTTTTATGTGTCTTTGGCTGATAGAACACACAAAACGTTTGAATAGGCCCATTTATTTGAGCAGACGTATTAAATAATACTTTAAATGTGAACATGCGTGTCATAAATTTTGTAGTCTCTTTAAAGTAGGATAAATCTGTGTATTTAAAATAGTCTTTCTTCAAAGCCATCTTTTTTTTTTCAGTCATAAAGGAAACTCTGATTTGTGCTGCATGAACAATGCCAGCATCATCATTTTAATGTTATCCATATGGGCTTCTAATAATAGATAAGAGACTACATTTGTATTGTATGTCTTAGAGACATTTAAAATCTTGATAAGGAAAGGCTGATTTCATTGGCCCCACAGTTAAAGGAAAGCAGACCCTAATTAAAAGAATTCTGTTCTGAATTAACTAGTTTGACATGTGCTAATTGACAGTTCCTGTGAAATGGTTCTAATTAAAGTCAATATGTCTTTTTCAATTAAAAGGAAATTAAGAATATACTAATATACATTAACAACTTAATCTGCCTTCAATATCCCATACATCAGCTGCTTTTTTTCTAATGTTATTGGAGAACCATCTGACATGCATCTTCTACTGTTTGGTTATGGTATCTCATTATTACTCAACAAGAATGCAAGTGGTGGTGGATATCCCCTAGAGCAAGACGATAACCTGCCTGTACCTAATGCACTCAATTCCTCATCTCTTCTCCTCTCTTGTCTGATAAACACCTTTCCACACAGAAGAAAAAAGACTTTTCTCTTGAATGGAGATGTCCTTATGAATTGCACACCGTTGCAAGTATTGACAATTAGTCAGTGAATTCAAACTTTCAATAAAAGCTGTAGAAGTAACTGTACAGCTGGGCTGTTCTTTCATGATGTGGCCCAAGGAAAGGCAGGATTTTGATTTTAGAAAGCCATCTCTCCTCATGCTCTTTTTCCAGAGTGAATGCAGGGCAGAGTTCTCTGGTGGGAATGCTTTTAATTGTATATACAAGAAGAAAATAGAAAACATGCCTGCTTGGTGGAGCAGTGCTGAAAACCATCCCATTGTTATTGCTGGAAATGTGACGTAGCTGTTTATAGCCACAAAATTAAGTATTCAAATGTGCAGTTGACTTTTTGCTACCAATTTCATGGCTTTACTGCTACTGACTTTACTAACTAAAAAAGATCCATGAAAAATATCATGCCCCATGCTGATAAGCTTCCTATCTTGAACATGTAGGGAACTGTGCAGAAGATTAACATCTGTTCATGTGGACTTTGCTATTGATTTTTCATAGATTTTATTTTCTTGTTTGGGAAATAATAATGAAAAACTCAGTCAATACATTTTGGAGAGAGTAGAGTCACTGGGGGAACAAGTGAAGTAATTGACTTAAGAGGTAATTAGCTGCTTTAAAAAATCCTCCTCGTATAGGCTGTTAAGAACACAACTGCAATAAATTTTGTAATGGAACACTACCTCAGCTATCAATGTTGAGCCTGATAAATTTGTCATAGATAATATAATATGTAGCCAGATTTTGCCAAAGTTATATTTGCCTCCAGTGGCCTAAAATCATCACTTTTTTCTTTTAAATCATTAAAAAAAAAAAAAAAAAAAAAAAAAAAAGATGTATATTTTTAAGATGAAAAATCGGTAAATAGTCATTTACGTGTGACATTAGGAAGCAAATTAAGTAACAGAGAATATGTTTTGGTAGTGCAAAAAACTGAATAAGCTGATAGTGTGGCTTAGCTTCAGAAACTGTATAAAATATTTTGGGATAATTTGAGAGTTGGATAATATTATTTTTTTTGTGGGCTTTCCTTCTATTTGCTGAAATTTACATTCATTTTAAGAAGCAACTAATATTCAAAACATTTCATACTATTGGAATAAAATGACTATGCTGAATATTATTGTCTGGTTCTGCTCACAGAAGAAATTCAGCCAGATTTTCAGGACTGTATGGCTGGATTTCACATAGGCAGTTACTTTTGCTTTGCAAAAGCAAATGTCAATGAAAGGTTTAAAACCTTGTCCCAAAACATTTTTGATTCAGTTTTAAATGGCCCATCCTAAAGCTAAAAACATTGTGCTTGGTCAGCTCTCTCAATACCATACAGACCATTGACACAAAGTATCGGACCCAGCAAGATGCTTGGTCCAAGCATCTTGATTTACAGGCTGGTTGAAACTTTTTGGCCGATTATCATGACACAAATCAAAGGACTTCAGAAAATTCCTTGGCCAGCTCCCCTGACTTGTTGTGCAATGAGTCCCTATGATTCCAAAGGAAGGTCTTCAGGGCAGGGGAAAAGTATTCAGATAACCTGAAGAAATGCAGCAGCTGAGGTACCGACCTGGGAAATGGCTGCTAGCTTCTACCAGGTGGAGATAAATGCCCATCTCCTTTTGAGGACATAGGGTAAAGGGTATGATGCATCATTTAAATATGATCTCATTATTTCATGAAACCAGGTGCTAAGATAATCAAGTCCTAAAAACATTCTTGTCCTAAAAAAAAAATAATAATTAATAATTGAAAATATATGTATATATACATTTACAGAACAGACTCAGATTTTACCGTAAATATATATTTTTTATTTTAAATGCAAAATGCTCCCAAAAGAAACTGGACTGGACTTCTTGATGCCATATTTTTGTGTCTGTTGTAATCTTTTAATATATCATAATCTATGCCAGCGATGGTATTTTCAAAGAGCATTTATGTGTGCATCTAGGAGCATATATGACTCACAGATGCCACTCTTTTCTCAGCATTGGATTTTTAACCATTGCCTCAGTATGGTGCTAGTACAGATGCACCACCGAAGTAAGATGTTAAACATGTCTCTAAATTAGTAAATAAACAAATCTCTGGGAGACTGCAGAAATTCTGACTACTTGTATTCATTAAAATTCCATGGTTCTTTGCACAAGAGGAATGCTAATCCTGGAGCCTAAACTGAGGCCCAATCCCGCAGTCCCTTAAGACATGCTCAAAATAGAGTAAGACTACTTGCAAGGTTCAGTTTAAGGACCGAGGTGACTGCAGTTCGCCAGTATTCTGCCTGTCCAAAATGCAGGTTTTTTTTCCACTGACTGCATTATTCTGTCTTCTCTTCTCTCCTTTTACTGTTGCTTTCCTGTAATCTGCTAAGAGCTTGCCATGTTTCAGCTGTATCTTATGCACAAGTGAGAGGATGAAGATAATGGTATATGAAACATTCAGAAAATTATTTTCCTCCTACTCCCCTTTCTAAGCCTGTTTCAGTACTTCAGATCCTTGGAACAAAAGTACATAAGAGAATGGGTAAGAATTGGTAAGAGAGTGGGGCATAATTAATAAAGCAGTTGCCTTGATTCTGAAAACACTTATGAATGAGTTTCACTTGACTCATAAAAGTAGTCATATTAATTTCAAGAAAACCAAGTTTGCTGGAGCATGTGATCACAGTGCATTTCCAAGATATGTAGGAATATTCTTCTCATAGTGTAAATATTTAAAGTGAGGATAGTCCTGGTAGCCTGGGAGCACTCCTTGCTCACACAACTAGTCTTAAAAGCCAAGGGGTCAGGTAAGAAGAAAAATTCATCCACATAAGGATCCTGTTTTATGTAAATACCTTGCTACAAAATAATCAGTATCAATACTCTCAAGACAAAATATGTACATATCACTGCATGAACCATAGTAGTAAACTTGTAAATTACCTTCCTGTGGATGAAGGTCTAGATGCTTTTCAGCGAGTCTCACAGCCCTGTAAGTCAAAAACACAATAAGACCCAAGAAAAAAAAAAAAAAAAAGAAAAAGAAAAAGAAAAAAAAAAAAGGAATCCAGTTCCTATTATGAACCTTCCAGAATGCAGCTATCTTTGTATAAATAATTAGTAAAGCAGTCTTTCTGTTTATATCCAGCCTAGCTAGATAGAGCTGTTTGTGTGGGGAAGAAACTGCTGTGTTCCCAATGCAAGCCAAGCACATCATATAAATTCTAGAGTCCAAGAAAAAATTTATCTTGGCAACAGGTCTGCTCAAGAAATCAGCATGTGGGACATGGGATGCTGTGGTCCATGTAAAATCCTCTGGTTAGCAAGTCTTTTCCTCAAGCATCTGTCCATCTTACCACTCTCCCTTCTTCCCCCTCCCTTCAAACAGCACTTACTGTACGTAGTCACATTTTCCTAGCCATGAACACTGTGTTAGTTATACATCCTCTTAATACATACATTATGGAATGTGTTTGTTTTTGCTGTTAGAACAGATAAACATATTTTCAACATGTATTTGTTCATGAGCTGAAAAACAAAGTCATGTGGGGTGTTTTTAATATCTTGTTGGCTTCTCTATTGAGAACATTTGGCCCCAGGCAGCTTTCATTTACATACCATGCCCCACATCGTTTCTATTATTGTTAATTTAATATTCACATTTAAGTGTTCCTGAGCTTGACCCCCTATTTGTTCTGCACATACTTTTGTACTCAGTGCCATTATTTTAGCTGGCATTATTTTTAATATCATCATGCAAATAATTATATCATTAAAATCATACCTTTTATTGCCAGAGAAAAGGACTTAGAATCAATAATGTGTCTGCCTTTCCTTATTACATATAGATAAGCAGATTGGTAAAGAGAGTAAACATGGCTACAAGGGTAAAACAATTGCTGTTTTAACCTCGTACTTTTAAGTATTCAAATTTTTCTGACCTTTACATGCAAATTTTAAAATTTAGAACTATACTTTGTGGTCTTCACCTTTGCTCAATGATGTCTTTGTTAAGTGAACACAAGAAGCTTAACTGGAAAGATTTTCTTTTTTTAACCATAAAAAAAAAAAAAAAATAATCCAAAACAACTAGCTGTAGATCACTGGAATATGGCTTGGAGCAACCTTCCAAGAAGCTTTCCTTGCACTACAACATAGAAATCTGATTTGGACTCTGTCTTGATCCAGATTTTTGACAGCTGTATTCAGATCGCTTCAAGTGCACAGCCAGGGAAGATTTCTGAACACATGCATGGGTAGCACTGTTGCTGAAAGGAAAATGGGCAGAAGTGGTGAACAGGTAAGGAGTCCCGTCACTATCAATTATCCTTGCACACTTTTTATCACTTGAAGGATCAGAGGAGCTCCTTGTAAACCCAGCAGGAAGAAATCCCACTGGGATGCCATTCAAAACATTCTGCAGCTCCTGATAGGTATCCAGAAGTTTTAAAATTTAGGCATTGGATTGGATTCATGTTACTTGAAAAAGTGATTATTCAACCTTTGGACTTTTGTGGGCAGAATAGTGACTTTCCTTGAGCCAAGGAGCAGCACTCAGTTCTGAGTGGATTCATTTCAGGACCAGCCAGTTCTGCTCTGACCCAAACAGCTAGTCCTAGACAGGTAGTTTGTCAGCACTACTTTATGAGCCAAGAGACTGAAGCACCCAAGTTTTTATTCTACTTCCTCTGCCTCCTCTGCCTTTTTTTTTTTTACACACAGGGAAAGTTTGTGCCATTACTCATGCTCTAGAAAATAATTGTCAGATAACATTACTGAAAGTCATCTCATGAACAATACAAAAACATACGTTTACTCATGTCAAGCCCCAGTCTTTCTATGTATAACACCATAGTGGCCACCATACCCACATGGGAGTCCTGCTTAAAACAACACTGGCCATGTTGGTCTGTCCGTCTCCCTGCATATCATGCATGAAGGAATGAGAATCTCTGATATATCTATGCAAAGAGAGCATGCTGAAGTGCTGCAGAGATCAGTGAATGTTCCAGGCACGGTCCAGTGAGTGAAAAAGTGTATGAAATGCATATGAAAAGCACTCTGTAAAGAGTAGTAGTAGTTCAGATCACAAGTAATATTGAAATGGATAGCAGTGAAAACAGATTGGCACTATACAGCTCTCTAAAATGCGTAAGTACCTTGGTTTCACTGCCAAAGAAATTGCACCTGAAAGGGTCTGTTAGGCATTTTGGGTGGCTAATATACCTTCCACACCTATGATACCCCCAAGAGAGGCTGTTTCTGGTGTCTCAGAAGAAAAATACAGGCTGTACATCTCAGGCAGATCTCGTTCTGCATTGGAAGTCTGTGGGAGACTTCCCAAGGACTTCAAAGGGTGTTGGTTCAGCGCATACCCTGCTGTGAGAACAGATCCTTGTACAATAAGGATGTACAAAGAGCAATCAGATCCAGCCTCCAAGTAGCAGTACTTCTGAATCCTGGTATCTAAAGCTAGATATCTCAGCTCCGCACCAAAGTGTAGATGTTCTTTGAGGTCACATCTGTTTTTGTGTGAACTAAATAGCATTAATAGAAGCACATTATTTCTGAAAACAACCACTTAAATCACAATTTAGATGACAATACATGCAGAAGTAAATTTAGGAAACTTCAGTGTAGGTCAGCAAAGAGAAAATAAAAGCATACAAGAACTTGAAGGGATGAATGGGTACCCTGAAAGAATTGACTTTTCCAAAGCTATTGCCATTCTGCTAGTGTGGTCTACCTCAGGTTTACTAAAAACTGCTGGTATTCTAACCTTTGTATGAATCTCATCTGTCTTCTTCATGCTGTGGGAATATTGTTAGAATATAATATTTTACTTGGGGAGCTTCACCACACATCTATGAAGCTTAAAGTTAATATAAACTCAGAGATATCAGATTAAAAGTTGCAGAGGATCCTCATCATATTCCTGTTTGGGTAGCTGACTTAACCATTATGGCCTTGATCCAGGAAACGTGCTCCAGTGCCAGAAAAACAGCCTGCTAACATCAGTTAATGGTGCATCTGCCTGTGCACAGGTCAGGCTGCAAGGCTGGAGTCCTGCAGTGGTCTTAATGCAAGACCAGGAAATTGTCTTGTGTAAGACCTCTTATTCTGCCCAAGTGAAATCAATGGGGCTGTTGGATGAAAAAATATCCATATATTCACATATGAGAAGGAGGAATTTCCAGTCTGACCTTTCACGTTCCTCATAGTTTGTGTATACGCTTATTGAAAATGCAATGTAATTTTATATTTTATAGTTTGAATCATATAGAATCAGCATAATTTATGCAGGATCCCACACGCCTGTTAAGCAGTAGGAATGCTTTTCATGAGAAGAAAATGTATATAAAGACAGATCTGAGATATCTATATGTGTATGCATGCAACCAGCAGGCCGAAATTACTGAGAATAATTTACTGGGAAGTAACTCTCTAGCTGAGACTTTTTAAACCAGTTTCCAGAATACAAGAGGACAATTTTGATATTTATCATAATTAACTGGTTTTTTTTAATTCATTTTTTTTCCTGTTTTTGCTTTTCGTTTTTCTTTCTGTGAACACAACTGCAGTTTCCTGGGATGATGGGGAAGCACCGCATCCAAGAGTCTGAGCTCAGAGATGGGAAGCAACAAAAGGGTACATGGACAAGAGATGCTTTGAGACCTGTAGAGAGGCATGTGGGGCATAGCATGGGATGCAGGGTGGGTGCATGGAAGGCCAGCCCTCCCTGCCCGTCCGTCACCATGGGCTCGTAAAAGCATCATTGTCTGGGGTGCACCAGGTGTGCGCTCCTCAGGCAGCTGCCACTGTGAGAGCTAGGGAGAAAACACCCCTGCTTTCAGCATCTGGTTGAGGGATTGTGCTCTGGCAAATTAAACTGGAGTGAAAACTGAGCTTTTTCTCTGTGTTTATATTATAGCTTCCTCCTTATCTCTGCTTGCACCATGCAAGTGACAGCTACAAGATCTGGGATCGCCCCTGTGTCGAAGTTGTCTTTCTCACTGATGTAGAGAGCACGCACTCATACATCTGCATGTTTTGTGCTTGTTTCCTGAGAAAAGATCCTTTTGCTGCCTGTGTATGTGAATCGTACATGCACATAATCAAACAAGAGCCAGTGTACATTCATTGATGAAACATAAATCCCATTCTACATAGTCAATGGAAAACATCTGCAGATTTTAATTAAACTCATGCATTTCAATGAGGTCTAGAGCCAAAATCTTTTAAATAGTAAAAAAACAGCAGACAGAGGTGTATAGCAGAGATATAGTCAGAAAAATAAATAAATAAATAAATAAAATGAAAATGTCTTGAGAGCCTATATACAAAGTACATGCACAAGCAATTGCATTAGTACAATCCAAATTAAACATGATGGAGAAAATACGCAAGGTTCTTGAAGAATTTTTTTTATTTTTTTTTTGCCAATGTGTTGTCTAGAAATGACCTTTTTTATTATTGTTGTTTTGTGTACCTGCAAATTTTCACAGGATGTTCCACAAAAATTATCTTGGAAAGAGGGATAATGGAATAAAAAATAAATAAAGGAGAAAAAGAAAAGAAGCTCAAGAAATAATACTGATCTCCAGTTCATTTTTAAGATTCATACCAAACAAAATGGCAAAGTAAGGAAGCAGACCACAATGTTTTAGCTTCAGTGCTAGAATATGGCTGCATGTAAAGTGTACATTGTTATTGCGGAGAGTCTTCTGATGCTTCTCTGTGTTTCTCTTTGCAAACCATAAGATGAGGGGGTGATCACCAGTGGGAAATGAACAGTCACTGCAGTATCAGATTGGGCTGGAATCTGTCATACTTGGAAACCAGTGTGAATAGCGTGGTCTTACACCCAGGATAAGAAAGGAACATTAAAGTTCTGATTGAGCAAAATGATGCCCAGATAAGAATAAAGAAAAATCACTCAGTTCTTAGCATGTATTTCAAATCCATTTTGACACTTCACTTAGCTTAAGGTTATAAATCTTAAAAAATTGCTGTTGTCTTTTTCATTATTTTTTTAAGGTAATTAAAAATATATATGTATTTGTGAATTGCTTGGGACTCCTCCTATATATTCAGTGATTATTGGTGGTAATTTACAGTAAATCCCATCTTATAAAGACAAGGTCCTTAGGAGCTCAGTCTTTTGTAAAGGCATGGCCTTTGCTTGCAAGTAATTCCAATGGAGGACACACAGCCCTTTCTAGAATGCACCACACAAACAAGCCCTGGCATAATTTATTTCAGGTCAATACATTAAACATCTTTTTACTGATACCAGATTTGAGCTAAGATAATATTTGTTAGTATAGGAAGAGGTCATGATGGTTTAATCTAGAAAAATAACTGTACTTGATTGAGGCACAGTTTTTTCAAAAGAGGTTAATGATATATTTGCTTTTCCCCCCCCTAAAGTGACAAATTATAAACTCATTTAATCAAAGCAGAAGTTAGGGTCACCTTGACACATAGTTTTCTGTCAGCCCTGTTGATGTCAACAGATGCTGTATATAGAGTGACTGCAGAACACCGGGTGATCCATGGTACAGGTCAGAGATGCGCATTTTTCTCCAAATTCCCTATATGGTGCTGGCTGCTGGAGTGATTGATTAGCCTTTGTGATCCCATCGCGCAGTAGGCTTTCTGGTCAGGGCTAACCTTTCTTATAAGGAAACCACAGCTTTAGCAATAATGGTTGAGCGCTTACCTCTTTATATGCTTTTTGTGGACGTATTGATTTGAGGCATATGTGACCTTTGCTGCCTGAGACAAAGAACTTCATATCCAAATGAAGAAATTTGTAAATTTTACTTGGGAAGTGTCTCCCTCCTTGTTAAAGCAAAGTGTGCATTTGGCATCAACAGGGCCAGAATTTTGCCTCAATTTGTCACCTTTGACCCTTTTGTGCAGCATAAGCATAGATGTGTATAGATGTGCATATAGTCAGGCTTTCTCCCCAGAATTCATGCCATATGCCTACAGCACAACACAGCCTGATCATCACTTACAAACATCTATTAACCTTTGGCCACAAGACAGGAACCTAAAAGAAGCTAGATAGCACCACAGCAAGTCCAGGGTCTCTCCTTAGCCTAATCCAGCATTCTTAGTACACCTGGCCCAGCCCTTTGGCAGAATTTCTAAGGATTTTCAGGAGTACTGAATCAAGCTGTTTTCTGCAGCCTAGGGCCTTTATGCTGTCTTTTTCAGCTACTTTCATGATGCATGAAATGATATTACAGCCTTCTGAAACTTCACATTTTGGGGGAGATCCATGGGTACTACCATAAAATGATAGAAAACTTACCTTTAGTTAACAGGGAGTTTGTTTTTATACTAGTTTTAGAAATATCTAGCTGAAAAAAAAAAAAGTGTGAGACCCAACTCATCCACCTGTAACTACGTAAAACTTAGGTCTTCTCAAACAGAAGTATTTATTCCCCTCCTCTGATGTAAAAGGCCAGAAACAAAGCGTAGTATAGTAGAGAAAGTATCTTGATTTCATGTTAGCTACTCAAACAGTTCCTCTCTGAAAGAGATTCTTCTGATGGGCAAGACTATAACAATATAATGTAGGTGCCTTTTCTCAGTGACATTTTTAATTGTTATTTTTTTCAAAGATTTCAGGTGTAGAGTGCTTACAAGGAGAAAGAAATTTGGGGAAGACAAGTCAAAGGATGATGGAACTTGTGCTCTGTGTTTTGCTTCTGGAAGAGGTAGAGAAAGCAAGGGTCTTCATGGAGCACAGATCCTCTTTGGGTTTCCACCCTTATGCAAGAGAAAGGCATTAAGTCTGGCATATAGGTTCACATCCTAAGTATTTGAAAGTTATGAACGCTTCAGCCTCAAGGCTGAAAAAAGAATTTCATTCTTTCTGGATAGAAAAAAAAAAATACTTCTTTCATTTAAAAAAAAAAAAAAACTCTGCTACAAAATAGTGATAGAAGCCCTCCACAATATCTTTCTTTACTTGCAAATATTTTAGAAGCAAAGACAGATTTTTTTAAAAATTTGAGGTGAGTAAAAATATATAATGTAATTTTTCAGTGTATGGGGAAATCCTTAGCCCTGAGTTGATGCCTGTCTCTGCTCTGGTGGACTCTGTATATCTGAAGCCAACATCCAACGCAATGTCTCCAAAATTGCACACTTCTGCCTCCCATGCTGATGCTGGTTTATAACTGATTCAGGGATTAACAGTGATCTGATGTCTTGGGTGAATGACCAGATTATGCAAAATCTGGTTGTATTCCCAAGCTATCCTGCTCTCTCCTTTTCTGTTCCCTCTCAAAAATAAAAGTTCAAAGAGAAACAAACATTTCTGGGACAAGGGTGGAAAAGTGACCAGAGAAGTCACAGCAAGTTTGGCTACTAGGGATGCTCCCAAATCTGCTCACATCTCTTGCTCCCACAGCAGAATTACCAAATCACTTTGGTGGATGAGGATCTGCTCTGTCTGCAGCATAGCTTCATGAAATTCCAGTACTGGACACAGTTAATCAGTTACGTGCACTGACACATAGATTAATAAAGAGGGATAGATGAAAAGACAGGTTACAAACTACCTGAAAATTTTGTAAATTTCTCAGGTCACTAGGATATAAGAGGGGAGATTCATCCCTGATGTCCACCTAGATGCAGGACTTAAAGCAGACAGGTCGCTGTTTTCAGGTGAAAGCAGGGGGAAAAGGTCCTTTCTCTGCAATCCCACAGCTTTGCTTCAGGGGACAACCTGCAGGAAGCATATGCATGTAACAACACTGTTCTGTCAAAATACACAAGTCCTACATCCAGTTCAGCTGGGCATATCTAACTGTACATACAAAAAAAGCTCCCTCACTTCTTTTCAAGAAAAAAAGGATTTTTTTTTTCTTCCTTAGTAAAATGCAGGAAAACACGTGTTTCAGGTAGATAAAGATTTAGACAACTGTGAAGTATACATGTAAAAAACTGTACCTAAAATTTGTATGTTCTGACCTAAAATCCATGTTTTCTTTTTTTTAAAAAAAAACTTTTCCCTCAGATTATTCGTTACAGTACTCCCTTCAACAAAATTAATAAATGTCATGCCAGCCAATAGATGATCTGAAAGCAAATGAGAAAGTCCATCTCTTCTCTTAAGTTTGAGTGGGATTGTTTGATGTTTTGCTGCCTTTTTGTTGAGACAGAGTTTGGCTTTGCTGGTTTCAAATGTGGGATGTAATCAGCACTATTAACAAGACCCGCTGACACAGACCCCTCTTAAGCAAAGGCAGTTCATGGTTCTGCTGTTGCTTATTTTATGAGAAGCTTGTTAATGGTTTTATTCATCATATACTTCAGGCCACAGGACAAATGTATGGTTGTTTATATGAAAACCTCAATCTCTGTCTACAATATCTTGAATTTCACACATACACGCTAGAAATCTACATAAATCTAGCCTCCCTTAATATATATATATATATATATATATATGTTAATTTTGGAAGTAACTCAAGAATTTCAAGTTTAGTTTCTTCATTCACCTAATTCTACAAGACAAACTCATCCACAGCACAAATCTACTCACTTTTTAGGGACTGTGCTGTATCAGTCCATGTGCAGTGCTGTGCAAGTGCAGAAAGAGCTAGAATTACACCTGCCCCTAACCAGGCTGCAAAAGTAAGGGCAGTGCTCTCTGAACATACTAAAACTTACTATTTCAATGAGAATGAAGACCCATGTACTCTTTATGGCTTTATTCATTAGTGAGGGATTCTTTCCATCTGTGGTTCTTGTCTCTTTAATTAAATGTAGGTGAGTTTTGCTTCTTAGGTGAGTTGTTCAGACTTGCAAAATGTTTATTTGGTTTCTTAGATTTGTATTCCCCCAACTTCAAACTTGCTCTATGAAAACAATGGACGTAGATCTAAAATGGAATAAGTAATTGCTTGATAGCTTCTTGCTTGCTCTTTAAAGTGCTGTGCAGCTGCTGATGTATGTTTGTGCTGGCATCGCAGAGTGGAGCCCTGGGAATAGGGAATCTGATTTCAGAGAAACAAGAGCCAGCTTCAAAGAAGTGAGCAACTCTCCCCAGCTGATAGAACTTTTACTGAAGGAAAACAACAATGAAGTAAGAAACACACCAGCAATATCTCCTGTTACTCCTCTGCAATCCTTTTCAAAACTTTCTTCTCATTTATCTGATTATGCACTTCCGTTTCTAAACTCTCCCTTGTGGTGTTTTTACCTTTTCTGTTAGTTTAGGTGTTTGACTGTAGGTTTCAGTGTGAGAGCACGTTACTTCAAAGCACATTATATTGGTTATTAAAGGGGGGAGGGGAACCAATCCTGTAATTGCAATGTATCCTCGGAGGTCTCTACAGAATGGGAAACCAATTTGAGGTCTATTAGATAACTTTGTTTTTTTAATATAGATTAAAAAGACATTATTCTCTAATAATGAGCTAGTCTGGAGTTTTTGTCCATGGACGCTATGGTATTTAAATATGAGAGCTAATCTAGTTTGATCATATTTATCCAGGTATTTGCTGGTTGAAAAAAACACTTTGGTCACTGAAGTATATGTTCAGCATTTCATGAAAAGGTTGGAAAATGCAGGGTGCAAGAGACTATCTTGAAAACACCGCATGCTTTGGAATTTACTTCTGCCAACAAAAAAATAAAATTAAAATTAAAAAAAAAAAAAAAAAGAGGAAAAGAATCAGTTGTTAGAAGATCCAGTCCTCCTTCCATTCCATCTGGCACCAGTTTGGCAGTTAACTTTCAAGAGATTAAGTACAGACTCACAACTTTGTAGACCTAGCCACTCCTATAGTACAGATTTCCGAACTGAACAAAATCAATATTCCTGCACTGGTTTTGCTGTTCTGCTTTACACCAGCCAAAGAACTATTTATGAGAAGACCTCCCAGAGCATGTTATTGACGTACGATAACATCTTTGCCTTTTGCTTACGGAAGATTTTTCTTTTTTCTCTTAAATTTCCAAGAACAATTTCCTGACACTAATAGGTTGGGATATTTCCATGGGAAGGCTCTGTGAATGTTGTTCCTTGAACAGGGAGAGAACAACACTGGTTTGTTTAGTTATTCTGAGTGTATGATGGATGAAATGTCAGAAATAATTCTACAGGCTGCTGATGTCTAATCCCAGAGGACAAATGCTTGCATTTGAAATCCCACTGCAGGTTTAATTTGCCCAAATGAATCCCCATTACAACACCTTTTGTTACTTTTACAAAGAGCAATAAAGTAATGCTGACAAATTGTAAACCAAGAGCAAAGTGACTCTAGAATTATTAAATATCACTCACGACTAAATTTAGCTGGTAAATTTGAGTTGGCAGAAAGAGCTTTAACTAAGAAACACTTTCTCTAATCCCCAACACTTGAGATATTGAACATCTCTTGACTGCAAAAGCTTTGGCAATACCTGAGTGGCCGAAGGGCACTCAGGCACCCAGCTAATGCTAAACTCGTCTTGGTGCACATGCAGGTCAAGGGATGGTTTCTCTGAATTTGAGATTATGAGACAGTGGCTCTGGTAGCAAGGTGAGACTTTTTAGGATTTCACAGCATTAAAACAACTTGTTCAGCACAATCCTGGAAACTAGGTGTTCTTCTCACCCTGACTGAATGGGAAGGGATAGATGGCTCACTGCTCAGGGGACCAGCACAATAAAATTAATAATAATAATAAATTTAAAAAAAAAAAAAAAGACTGTAAATTAAATGCAATTCTGATCCTACATTTGGCAATGTAGAATCTACCACAAGCAGTAAATAACTATTGTATTTACATAATCTACGCGTCTTTCTTTAACTTTTATGCTCTTCTACAAACTAAAACCAATTATAAAACCTTGGCAGTTATTTTAAAATATTGCCATCTTATTTATTTCTTACTGAGTGTGTAAAATGGAAGAAGAAGGACCCTGTAGATGACAACAGCCCTAATTTCCAGAAGTACTCTCTGATTTTTCAAGCACCATCTTGCACTGTACTGCACTGTGTGGAAAAAGAGCAGTTTAACCTCAGTCTGCATGAAATGCACACATGGAGAATTTGGTAGGTGTTTCTTTCATTGCATTATTGGAAGAGAACTGTTTTATACAGACCATTCCTGTGAGCTTGTTCTTATTCCAAGAAAGACTACACTGAAGGCTGGAAATCAGACCCTCACTGATGTGGGTTGCCTGCTATGGAAATGGTTCCATTGAGCTTCTCCCTCCCTTTGTTTAACAAGGCTAAATTTCACTCACAGGGTAAGAATATCAGTTTTACAAGTACACAAGTATCATATAAGTTTGTAAATTCACTGTTCTCTGTAAGTAATATAGGCTGCTTCCATATTACAGCAGCATTCAGCATTATAGAAGTGTATACTATATTTTAGTAGTTGTCTAGTTGGTTTTTTTTGGAGGCAGGTGAGTGTTGGCTGTACAGATCATGTGTAAAGTTCCTGGAGGAAGAGAGGTGCTCCACAAGATCCTTGACTAGACAGAAGTTGGTACACGGTACTCGCTTAGTATTAAGAGGCAAGCTATGTTATAAAAGAATTTGAGATCACTGTAGCTTATGGATATTTTCATTGTGCATATAGATGTCTAATCCCCTTTGAATCCTGTTAATCTCTTGGTCTAAATTATACCTAATAGCAATGAGTTCACCAGGTTAATTACTGCTTTTGTTTTAAAAAAAAAAAAAAAAAAAAAAAAAAGGAAATGTCTACTTTTATTAGATTTTTTTTTCCATTCTGCTTCAGTAAACTTCGTGTTCTTGAGTGGATAAACAGAAGAACCTGTTTTACCTTATTGGCATGATTTACTATCTTGAATAATGCTACTATATCCCTTCTCACACATCTCTTTAAATTGCACAGTCCTAATCTCTTCACTTTTCATTCATATGAAAATGTATGCATTTCCTACCTATTTGGGAGGCACAGTCTACGTAGAGAGTTGATTTCAGACTTCAGGTTATCAGAAGGTGATGGACCTGCCCCGTTGTGCCTCTCCACTCTTTGCTCACATGAAAGGGTCTTTAAATAAAAGACAGAAACAATCCTGTGAGCTGAGAGTGAAGCCAAGAGGATGTCCAGAGCCCTGGAGCCACACTTCCTTTCATCTTTAGTCACTGGCTCTGCAAATCCTAAATCCTCTCCTTGACCACAGTTATTTTCCCACAGGGTGGGAAACATGGGTTTGCATCCCCCAAGGCAGAAGGGGAAATGGGACCCACGTGTCCCCCTGGCTGTGATTGTGCTGACAATACAGCTATTGCACTACGAAGAGGGGGCAGGCATGACCACTGTCCACTTCCTCTTCCAGAATTATTTTAACAGAAAACAGTGATCCCTTCTAAGTTCCTTGGGAAACAAAGAGAAAGGGATATAAGACCTACACATGTGAGACTGCAGGGCTGCCAAGTGAGTGGGTGCTTCTGCCAGGTGCTCTGAACCCAGCTGGAGGTGCTGGGTAGGTTGCTCCACAGGTTGCTCCTTCAATCTCAATTCCTTTGGGATTGCACACCGGGGGCCAGCCTCAGAGACACCTCCTTGGTGTCTTCAGACATCAGCATCCCAGGGGCTGAACCAACTCATGGACATCCCTCTCTCTCCTCACTGGTGGTAGAGGCAGTCTAGGCTGCCAAACATTTAAAAGGATGAAATTAGGTAAAATCCTGCTGAGATGATTCTTCAGGTTCCCAGGCAGTCGAGACAGTCAAAGCCTCCAAATTAGATTTTAGCCCCTAACAAGGAAATGCAGAGCTGACTTTCTGCTTTTATATTATTATCTTAATGCAATTTGGGTGCCACCAGCATGGTTTTTAATCTGAGCATTTTCTGCTTGCACTGGAGCCTCTGCAGTTATCTTTGCCTTACCATGTTGCACCTTAGCAGGAAATAAGACATATCTGTTGCCCTTATATAGGCTTCAGCTATAACTATTTGTGATGCTAAACGTTAAGGGATATATTTTGTTAGAGTTATGTCTTCTCACTAATTCAGGTCCTATTACCTCATTCCTTGCTCCTTATGTCATTGGCCATGATAGCAATTTTGCTAAAAACATACAATGGAGCAGCAGGAAGCTTTCATAGGATATCAAAACACCACCACAGCCAGCATGGTAAAGTTTTTCTGGTGATTGGCTCTCAACCAGTGTTTCTCAGGAAACAAACTTATTTTACAAATTGTAAAAAATAAAAAAATAAAAAGGGGGGGGGGGGGGGGGACGGCTGATTACAAGCATAGCCCTACATGCACTAAGAAAGGTGAATTTGGATGACTGGTTTGGTTTGGTTTGGTTTGGTTTGGTTTGGTTTGCTGAGTTCCCATTTTCTTTTCCAGTTTCATTTACAAGTTTCATTGTAATCGATGCATATCACAGTAGTGGGAAGGTCTGTGTCCTCACCTGGCTGGCAGGACCAGGACCAAAGCACAGTCTGACTACTGCCTGGAAGAAATGTGTTGTGACATTCAAGGAATATGTTTACCTTTGCTCTTGCTACGGATACTGCAGGCTGGGTGAGGTGGGCAAGGCTGGAGGCTGCAGACTGCTCCTCTTGGTTAGTCCTAAGGCATGCTGGTCTTGGGGTCCGAGTAATAATCTGTGAACCGAATGGTCTCTGTTGCTCTGCTTGAAAAGCAAAACACAAGTTTGTTGTTCAATGAAGACACTGTTGATCATAAGCTCAGTGTTTACACATTAAACATCTCCACTGTCCCTCTTTTCCTCCAGTGACTCCTTTTCCACAAGGTGGAACACTCCTTTCATAGCAATGACTGTTGGTAAGGCACGTTAGAAGAAAAGATGTGAGGAAATAAGCGTTAGACAGTTTGTTCTCAGTTTGCCATGGTGTGTAAACTCCCACAGCTCCCATGTCTTCAAAGTCCCTTGCAAATGCTAAATAGCTATCACCCTCATCTGAGGACTGTCTCAAGTGCGCAGCCAGCGAGTGTGCCAGAGCCAGAAAGGCAACTTGTGGAGCACCTGAATCCCGCTTTGCACTCAGATCATCATGCTTTCATGAAAGTATGTTAAAAACATCACTAGCATTTTAATTTAACAAGCTCCATCACTTTCTAATGGTGCAATGCCTATGAATTACAGCATTAGTACTGCAACTATTACTTGCAAGATTTACAAGCACGTTATCTTTATTTTCTCGTAATTACCCACAAATCTCAACTATCCCAGAAAATATAATCAACTGCAGAGTACTTCCTAATGGGACATGTGTGCCAGAGATGAAAATGATTCTATAGCAGCAGAGAACTGTGCTTTTCATGAAGAAGACTATGATCGCAAATTAATCCTTTGAGAATCCTGACATAACGTACAGATCCAGCAGAACAAATCCCATGTGGCTGACAAGTGCTACGTCACAGTCATCAACCCTGACAACTGCTAGGGCCTGTTTCTGCTGCTGACCACGAAGGACCAAATTGGTGAGGGAGCATGCGGGCAGCTACAAGGTGGAAGGGCCCCCTGCCCTTGGGTTCACCCACTGCTCCAGCCCTTAGGAAGCAGCACTTAGCTCCAAGGGACTGTAATTGCAGCCTTTAGGATCCCAGAAGGATCTGGAAAATCAACATACACCACACAGTTACCCTGCTGAAGGCACAGGCTGAGCCGACCCAAAAACTAGAGTCCATTGTTTTTGTGCTTTGACTCTGATGTATTTAATTCCTTTGCACTAAAAAATGAACTAAAAAGAGATGCTAATTTTTATGACGCTAAGCGTTTGCTTCACTTTCTTTCATTATATACACCATGTCCTACCACTCAATACAAGTGCGACATATGCTGATAGGTGGGCCCATTAATTACGGTATCTCACTAGACCTTTAAAATTAAAGCTACTGCCTCTGGTGGTTTAGGTGGAACAAAGATATATAACCTCCTAAAATATCTGCAGTAGCCCCAAGTTAACAGCCAGTATTTTTTAATCCTTTTAGTTATATTAATACCCCCCCCCCTTTTTTTTTCTGGAATGGAGTTTGCCAATATGATTTGCAATTATTACTTTGCATAATAAATTCATCATTTTGAGCTCCCGACTCTGAAAAGCAAATCACCCTGAATATATTATCCGTGGGAAATGAATTCGTTTGTGTGTTTCGCCCAGATATATACAGAATATTCCTCCTCCTAGGGTGGTGGGGAAGGGTGGGATAGATTTTAATAAGACGGAAGAAGAATCGAGACAATTTTTGTAATAAAGCCCTGCCTAAGCCAAGCTCTCACGGCAACAAATCCCCTGGCAGGAGGCCCACCAGTGGACCGCATCCAAGACCTCAGCCTGAGCAGCGGCCAGGGGCTGTGCGGAGCAAGCCCAGTGCAGCTTATCACCTCTCCCCTCCGGCCCCTCCAAGCCCCACGGGTGGGCGCCATGCCCTCGCCAGGGGAGCCCTGGCTCCCTCTGGCCCCCAGCCCCCTTCCCCAGCCCACCGCCGGTGTTGTGATGAAGACGGGGTTTCTTTGTCGACCTGGTGGGTTAATTTCAGTAGCTGTGCTTTCCTTTATTCTTCCTGAGGTTTAAAACTGTGCCGGCAGCTGCATGCACATTCTTTCCCTTATTAGTTCAGTTCCCAGGCTGGCATTTTTGTCTCTGCTATAATTTTCATTTAAGCTAACAACTTACTTGCTGGGCTGCTCGTTTGAGTCAATAGTCATGAGGGTTTGCTGAGAACGCTAGCCAGGAGGCAAATGCTTGATGTTGTTTTGTCACTGTTGTTGTTTCAGGAAAAAAAAAAAAAAAAAAAAAAAAAAAATATATATATATATATATATATATATATATATATAATTAGAAACAGTGAGTCAGTGTTGGTGTTGTTGTGGTCAGATATCATTTCTTTCATGTTAACATGAAACCGCGCAATGGCTTTTACTGCATATCAACGTATTGTGCAGGTTGTATCCTGCACTGATCTGCAGGCCGTCTTATTTCACTTACTTGACTGCTGTTGTACGGAGTGAAAATTGGTGAAGAATTTGACCTTTTTAGCTTTATGAGCATTTCACAATGAGCCTTAGAAACCCTACTTCTGATCTAATATGGTTGCTTAGTAAACGTTCGTATTCAGGCTTGTAATCTGACTTGATAAAATTATTCATGTGTGTCTTTTCTTCCCATCAATACTTTGGCACAGCAACTGGGCAGATCAGTGTACAACAGTAGGATCCTGAGTTGCACATAATGTTCATCTGCCTTTGTGCAGACCGACAACTGCACGCGAATACAATATTCAGTGTGTGCATGAGGAAATATTTTTATTAGGCTTCTTTTTATAAGGCACAAAGGACTACGGTTGCTTTCTCTTTCCTTTTCTTTTCTTTTTTGTTTTATTTTTTTTTCTTTTCTGTAAGAAATAAGACTGCCACTTCCATATGTGATATTAAAAAGCTACGTCCCCCATATCTTTTACTTTTGTAGTCAATGCTGAGATCTCAGCCAAGGGCACAGCCTAGGCATTTGCATGTGAAGATGAAAATAATCCATTTTGATCCTCTATAGAAAATGTGGTAATAGTGGAAGAAGCTCAGAAAACATTACCCATCTCTCTGTGCCATGGGAGTCTTGAGAGAATAACATTCCAGAGAAGGGTGTGATGCTGCAGTGCAGCACTGCCTCAAATGCTGGGAAGAGCACAAAGAAGAATTCAGACACAACAGTAGTCATCTTGACAAAAATTGCATCTATGCTGATGGGAAGAAAAAGAAAAAAGAAAAAAAAAAAAAAAGACAGAAAAAAGACTGCCAAAATAAAGGCTGGCTTCATCCCATTTACTGATAGCACCAACCTGAGACAGGTGTATTTGAGATGTCTGTGATAGAGTTGTTTTGGCCATGGGCTCCTATTTACTTACTGGGCAAAGAGAGGACCTGGAGGTATTTATTAACTGTAAGAGGGATGAATCAAAACCAAGACATATTGGACAGATACTGAACAGATCAATTTATGTGTAGATTTGCAGCTGAGTATGCACTGCTGTGTTTTGGCCATCAGATCTCTGCTTTTAGAAAACATTATGTAGCTGGAGCCGGTCTGGCTGAGGAATGTGCTGCCCAAGCCATGCAGTGTGTGCCCATACACCAGCACACCCTTGTGTGTTCTGGGGACAAAAACGTTTCTCCATCCAGAAAGCCTACAGAGAGAGAAAAGGAACTTGGCTGCTGCTTTCCAGAGCTGAAGGTCAATACCTGCTCTAGACTCAGGTTTTCAGAGCCACAGACACGAGCAGATGTGTGTAACTTTAAAATGATCATAGGCATTTTTAGAGATTAGGAAGTCCAACGTACAGAACCAAGTAAGAAAAAAAAAAAAAAAAAAAGGTATCAAGTAAGCTCAAGCCTCATTTTGTACCGCCTTGTTGTCTCCTCGGACCATCGGCCTTTCCAGCTGAGGCCCTACAATGTAAACATCAACAATCCTGATTTTAAACTTGGCCTTTTGAGTGTCTATAAATTGCTAGAGGAAGTGCTCCCACACAGCTCACTCCCACATAAACAGTCAGCATGTAATGCAGTGTACTCCTTCTCCGTTCTCAGGTCCTGAGGAAGTAAAAAGTCCCACTGGACTGGGGAAAAAAAAATGGAAAAGCATGTAATGTGATATAAAAAATGTGGAAGATAATGTGCAAGAAATCCACAGGCTTAGTAAGAAATATGTTAGAGACTGATTTTCAAATAGAAGGCTGTTTGTGTATATTAATGGGGTAACAATACTGATGGACATATTTGGGGATTTACCCTTCATGTTACAATTTGGTTGTTATCCTCCTTCCGCTTAAATGTATACTCTTTACTTATTACTAGGGCCTTCAGAACAAGCATGCCCAATCTATAGGACTGAAATATGGGAGCCAGGAAAATTACTGTCTGTCTCTCTTTTTGAGTTTGTTAATCCTCAAGGATTCCTCCTACCAAAGTCCCATTTCTTTCCCTGTTCTCCAGAACAGAACTTCTTCCTCCGCTCACCTGAGAATTATTCAGGGTCCTCAGAGTTAAGATTGAGATCTTTTCTGCAGCAAAATCGTATTTAAATCTCCTGGATATTTGGTAGGAGGCAAAGACTCAGAAACTGCAAAAATAATACGTGCTAAAATTTGCGGAAGGAATAAAATTAATGCATATGCCATGGCACTACCCTGTACTACTTCCCATCTGGGAGGAAAGAAATAGGCATTTCAGCTTAATAATATGCATGGTTCTCCCATTAGATTCCAGAATCTCTTAATGTAGATACACATCATTTTCTGGATATCAACAAACCACTTGAAGTATTATTTATACTCAAGGCTAGAATGATTGCCATGAGAATAATTGTGTAAAGGCTGGAATAGGAAAACAAAATTAACATTGCTGAATGGTATTCAGGCCTCAGTGATTTGGCAAACTTAGCAAAGATCACATGTCAGTTAAATGACAGATATGAGCCGTTGCAAAAAATATAGTGGTATTTCTTGAAAATATCTGATAGAGTAAAGGTTAATGTTATTAACATTCTGCTTGGTATGTAGTTGGTGTGAATGCAATATGTTCTTTATGATTTCTGTTTTCAAATATCAATGATACTTGATTTTTTTATTAATAGTGTGTAAGGATGTATTGATTTTTTTTCTTTGTAAAAATAATTAAAGCTGTTGAGCTTGGAAGAAAAAGATCTAAACAGATTAAATCCCAGCCTACATAACTGAGCCTACAAACTAATGCTTCCATCACTCATCACAGTATTTTATTCTTCTTGGCTAAATTCATTTCATGTTTTTCTCTCCAGGGTTTAAGAGCTGCTTTCTCCCATCCGACCTCTCCTCAACCTCCTTTGGAATCCATAGATCCCTCTTTGTACCCTGAACCAGTATGAAACTTGTGAAACCAGTAAATGTTCCCAAGGAAGAGGAAACGTGTACCATCCACCCTGTATCAATGGTTTGTGGGCTGATTCATTCTGCTTTTTCTAAGGCTGTCATGTAGACAGCTTTCATTCTTAAATGATACTTGTGTAACTGTAGGGAACTCGTGTGCAAGTGATACACACGTGGTAATGTCTTTGACAGTATTGCTGTGGGTTAAGTTGTCTTTGTCTATCTTTTAAACAAGGGCACCCAGCCTCGTTCAGCCTTTCCTGATAGCTCTGCACTTTGTATTTCACTTGCTTTCATGTCTGTCCTCTCCTCAGTCTCAGATTTACAGTCACGGGTTTGCTCTCATGTCCCCATGGGAGACCTGTAAAGGGTGCTGTGATTTCCATAATTACCGATGACTACAGAAATTCCTCCAGTATGTGAATGTCTCCAGTTACTCATGCAGAGTTTAAGGAACACAAGTAAAAATATCTTCCCTGCCTCTTCCAAATATCTTAGAGCTCTGTCCCTGTTGCAAGAAGTGGGGAGGTAGAACACCTCATGTAAAGCTCTCTGTGTGGTGAGGAGAAAGGAGATGGCCACCAAGAGAGTGGCCACCAGAAAACCTACAGTGAATCAATCCCCGACAAATATTTCATAACAGTAGGAGAAATAACCTAGCAAAATCATGCTATGATACAACTAGTGAATTTCAAACAAATGTAGGGGCATGAGAATGAAGGCTAGAAGGCTCCATGCTCAAATTCCTAACCCAAATGCATCAAAATCTTTGGTGTCATAGCTGCTCAACTCATCACTTTGGAAAAAGGTGTCAAGCCGTGGAACATAGACATGCCAGAGATTCATCAAGAGACACAACACAATTGTGGGGGGTAACACTTGAGCAGGCTTCTCCATGTCCCTTTGTGCTGCACACCTTCACCTGATGATGAGTAGTGTGCAGCCTGTTGACCCATAACAAGCACATCTCCCCTTTCATGTTTAACCATACAATGCAGGGTGCCATTGCATATGATTTCCATGAAAAACAGGCAGATGGCACAAGAGTAAGTGAATTTTCAATTTGAACCATTAGTTCAGTTTTTGACCTGCCACCTCTTCAGTTCCAACCAACCTCTTAATCCACTTGATTTTAAAATTACGCGGGCTTTGATTTTACCCCTTGCTCACCCTTTAAATCTCATTTCTTATCCCCTAACTCAATTAATACAGCTTAGTTAAAATTGTTACAAACATCTTTTTTGGGATTATCCTCTTAATCATAATTTTAAAATGAATGGAATATTCAATAATCTGCACTCATGATGTAATCAGAAATTAAAAAAAAAAAAAATCCTATGAAAGCTATTTAATAATATTCTAAACTACTCAGCATTTAATTAAGGCTATTAGAAGATTAGAAAAGAGATAGAAAGATGAATAAGGAATAAATCTGACGTCTTTACCCATTGTTTCTAAAATGAATGACCACATTTAGGTCTTCTGAAAAATAATATGGTAATACTTTTTTTCTCCCACAAGATCCTGCTTTAGAAACATGCTTTTGTGCTTGGGAGGGGAAGGGGAGGGGATTAAAGTCTTTGAAATTGCTCTATTAATACTGTGGGCGCACTGAGTATCAGCCTGTCTCTTCACCAGAGCCAAAACAAGCACCCAAATGCCAGGATCGTCTCCCTAACCAAAAGAAAAACCCTCTCCTCTCTGGAAAACTGGGAATGGTGTGGAGGTTTTTGCACAGGACCCAGATGCACTGCTCTAGCATGGGTACCCGGGGATGTTATGCATCCTTCCTTCCCCCCATCATGCATCTTGTATCCCCTGGCCACTTCTCCTCATTTTCTTGGCTAGCCAGGACATGAGCGCCAAGCCACCATGCTCAGGAATGCCAAGCCAGCAGTTGTGGCTACATCTGACGTGCAGATGCAAGGCATAAAGGCTTTCTGTAGTGGCTTTCAGCTTGGACACTCACACAGATTTCAAGCAGCCTTGGTCTGGTCTTCTTTTATTTTTATTCTATTTTTTTTGTTTGTTTGTTTGTTTGTTTTGTTTTTTTTGTTTTTCTCTTTTTTTTTTTTTTCTGTTTTGTTTCCCTGTAGCCATTCGAAGGTGAAATGCTCCTCGCACTAAACCTATTCTAGAGGGATTTGGGATCTGATTGTGCATTTGTTCTACAAATAACTCCCACCCCAGCCTGCCAATCATTCCACTTGCATAATTTCTACAAAAGCCTGAGGGAGTTTTTCATGCAAAAGGACTTGAGGGTCAAGCACGCTTTAGAAGAGATTCATTTTGCTTTTTTCAAAGTAAACTTAAACAGCTTTAAAACTTGTCCACATTCCCAAGCCCAGATCAGAGCCAGTCACAAAAGGGCAAATTGTGGTCCACCGTGTTTGTGTCTGAGGCTTGTTGTCCACCAGGACAAGGACCACTTGCTGCCCTTAGTGGCAGCACTGAATTTTCACTGAGGTCAACGTGCACTGACTGAGGGTGTGAGACCCTTACAATAATTTCAGCAAAGTCAAACACTCCAAAGCTATGTCATCACAGCAGATTGCACTCTGAGAATAGCAGGAAGGAATTACATTGCACATTGTTAAAATGTTAGCAACAACATTTCATTTTTGAAAAGGCAATTTATTTGTCCTGAAATAAAGAGTTGATTATATCTCTTATTACTGTTACAAGAACTTGATATATCACAAAGTGGAAGAGTTACAACATGTACCAACTCTCAACCAGGAAAAATGAACCTGATTCATAATTCACTTTGAGAATGTCTAGTTAGTCAATCAAGTGATTTGTAATCATAAAGGCTGCCAGGAATTGAATGAATAATGGACCGTACTAAAATTCTCGGATTTTCTAGTATTCTTATTTCATTATGTGACTTTTATTGCTATTTCTGATAGTTGTCTCACTTTTGGCAGAACAAATTAAACTATTCATATTTACTGGAAGGAATATATTTGACTGTTTAATGCACATAATGAATACACAAACGGAGTGACCACTGCATGTAACAAATGACTGTCAGACTTTTCTCCACAGAAGCTAAACCTTTAGGATGTGAAGCTTGGATAGAAATGTTTTTTATCTCCCCAGCCCATCACCACCACCCCTGTTTTTCCCCTTGAAAGGATTTTTGGGGTAATCAATCCGAGCATATATTGTATTGTTACAGTACATTTTCTTGAGTTGTTTTATAACTATGGAAATGACATAATTCATATAGCATGGCATCTGCTAAAGAGCAACTGCTTTACACTCGTTCTTCAGCTGAGAAGCATCTTACAATGTATGATTATCTATTAAGATGTGACCTCTAACTCTGTATTTTTACCAGTAATCTGGTAAAAATGGGTAGATAGTTCTAGATAGATCTGGAAATGAGAAACAACGACTCTAAAATCTGAAATTGTGCGGAAGTTGCAGCTTTAATATGTGCTAATTACATGCAAAAGTACAGATTTTTTTTAATGTTTAGTTTCTTTTTTCAGACTTTTGCTGCAAAACAAAACTTTTAAAACGCACAGCTAGCATTAAACAGAAAGTCCTTTGCTTGTGTATCTCTCTCATACATGGTTTCTCATTGAAATTTTAACTCATTGTTCACTATCGCACTTATTGTTATCTTATACTATCCTATGCTTTCGACATCCTGACAATCGAATCAGACAGTGTTGTGATTTTATTCTCAACATTTTCCCCTATCTACAGAGTAGGTCAATTAGCAGATTTCTGCCTCTTGTTTTCATTTGTATTTATGCTGTTTCAATTTTCTTTTACATGGTATGGGGTAGTATGTAAGATAGGGAAGATACAAATGTCAAGCAATAAAGTTAATTTTAGAATATATTTCTACAAGAGCGTTGTTGATATTTTAGACAGGATTTTAAGCATTTTGCTGGCCCTCTATCTGCAATCCAGATGTGAGGTCCAGACTCTCCCATTTAAAGCAACATTTTTTAATTCATTTCTCCACACAGTTTCACTTCAGAGTGGAGTACAACCAGTCTGGGACTAGAACGTGGCAATGGGAAAACAGCTATTTTGGGGTGCTTCGGATCAGGCTCCCAAATAAACCTGAATTTAGAAAAACAGGATGCAGTTAGCCAAACTGGAACATAGCCAGGACACTGCTCCTACTGTTACAGGCATCCTCCTGCTATTTCATAATGATGGCAAGGGATCACTGCCTGCATTTTACACCTTCTCTGAAGCTGTTGTTATTTCAAAGGGACAATATCAAGTCAAATGTAAACTACAATTGAAGCGTAACCAGTTGCAAAGCTCACGTCCTGTGACATCTTTTTATTGCCAAAGAAAACACAGCATTCTGAACTTAAATCTACAGAAATATTCCTGGACCAAACAGGGTGCCCTTGTGTCGGTAAATGAGAAAGGAAATTTGAAAACCGAAATGGCAAAAGTGAAGAGATAATTTTTCTGTGTTAACTAGGATGAGGTAAATGATGAAAGGTGAATAAAACATTGAAATACTTCTGACTTCACTATTCAAATGCTAGGGAAAATCCACCACCAGCAGGGAAGAAAAAAAAAAAAAAAAGAAAAAAATAAGACAAACAGTTGATTTTGATAGAGAAGTATCATAGTTAATTTCTAATATTATTTATTCCTTTATTCCTGCTACTGTCATTTCAAAAGTGGGCATGGAATGCACAAACAAATAAAATGCACAAGGTCAAAATGTAGCTTTAGTCAATTATGCAGTATTTACTGCATTTACGTCCAGAACTTTCTCCAACTAAAACCACTGTCAATGTCTAGCTGAAGGGGCACCATAAGCATCGGTCAACAAAGTTCATGTTGAGCTCTGTGGGAAAGGATATCCAGCAGGAGCTATTTTCCAATCTCCAGCTTGTGCAGAAATCTTGTGTCTGTCACATTAAAAATCAGTAGATTTTAGGATGAGACTTCTGTACCTCCCTCCCACAGCCACGCTCTCCAGCAAAACAGATACATGGTTTACTAGAGACAGTCTTCCTGGTATCCTGAAATATAGTAAAGCTGAAAAGCTGCTTAGAGACAGAGCCACATTTCTTTAAGGAGGTTTAGCACAGTGCAAACTGAAAGAAATGGCTGGTGCAGCTAATTTTAATAGCTATGTAAAGCACTGGAGTTATGTGGGATCCCACCATTTTTAATGCATTGCCTGTGATCATAGTAATGAGGCACTTGTAGAGTAAGCCATGTACTTTTAACTTTTTACTCACTCAGGAAAAATGAAGTATCAATACAGTGACAGCTGTAAAACCTAAAACAAGAAATCCCTGCTAATTCATTTGGTGGTTTCATTCATGCCCTTTGTGGACAAGCAGAAATTTGTTATTCATTAAACACTGAGTTCTAACTAAACAAATAGATTTAATTATGCTATACTTTCCATGTTTTTGCAAACTACAGGACTTTGATCTTCGATATAAGAACACATACAACGGGGAGGTGAATTTTACTGCTGCTGGTATAAAAGCCCCATAATAGCAGAGGTTAATGGGTGGGCAAGAGACCATACTTCCTTTCTAAATACTGCCGAGGAGTGTGTGAGCATTAACCTCTTGAATGCCATTTCATACATTAAGCAACTTTGAATTTCTAGGTGAATTAAAAACAAATAAATTCCTGGGAAAGTTGTAATTAAACCTCAGCAGACTTTTGAGACACCCACAGCATACCAGCTGTTGCTTATCTTTGTCTGCTTTGATGAAAATATCAAATTCATTACTGGGAGAACACAGTTCTGGGGAAGTAACCGTGCACGGTTTTGGGGCCTGTGTCTGCGCCACAACGAACTTATTTTTTATTTATTTTTCCAACCCTTCATCTGGCCATTTGAACTTAGTTTCTCAGAGGTGAGCCAATAGCAAAGGGGCTGAGGTTCCCCGAAGGATCTCGAACCTCTGGAGCTGAGGTCTCTGCTCTGGCACGTACCCGGCCACTCCCTGCCTGCCCACACGTAAGGCGGTGAACACATAGCCCTCAGAAATGAAAAAAAAAAACCTACTCCCAGCAGTTGGATACACCAAAAATAAACTGTGTCAGAGGTCTGACTGAATGTTTACCTTTTCAGTCAGGATCCTCTCCTTAATGCTATCCAGAAGTTGGGCCCAGCGCCTAGTAATTGTCTTATACAAAGTATATAAGGAGATGGATCCGGGCTTAGCAAGGCGCGACTCCCCACTGTGCCCATCAGAGAGGACAGCTTTGTTTCTCTTCCCCCCGGGGTTTGTTTTTCCCCATACCTGTCGATTTGGGCCAGCCACAGCCAATGCTTGCATCTTCCACAATGTCAGGGTCTCAGCACTGCAGCAGCTCGGAGCAAAGCCTGAGACTCTAGCAATGTGTCAGAAAGGACTAATAAATGCAGCCAAAATCTGTTGTTTTAACCTGACTGGAAGACTGGGATTTAAAGCAGCTTCTTTTCCCTGTGTCTTGCTTCTGTTATTAATGTGAACTTGAAGTGATGGAAAATATTTCAGGAGTGCTGTAACACAGCATTTTGATGTTTCCCTGTTTAAAGAGCTGATGAAAATTATATATTTTTCTGAAATGTTCTCCTGTCAAATTGGCATTTCCTTTGGAAATTGTCTTGGTGGATAATTCCTGACTGGTTCACAGTTTGATGGGTTCCCACTACGCCGCCTCTTGCTCTGCACCACGGCACATATCACGGCTCCTGGTGCATCACCTTCCCAATTGGGCAGCGGATCTCTAGTAGTAGACAGCTCCAGTACAAGCTTCTGGGTCATATATCTGCTGCCAGACACTTCCACACCAGGCAGCCTTTGTGCACGCAGGACCACAAACCCCTCCTGCCCTGTGGTGGGTGCACAGGTCATGGCCAGATTCAGCTCAGCTGCTGAGCTTTCCAGCTTACCCTGGTCCAGGTGTCTGGACCTGGACTCATGGATCTGGGATCCCACTACATGCCTGTTCTTGCAATTACCCAGCAGGAGCTGGTTTTCTGCCATTTAATGCCCTGTAGTCTTGGGCATTGCAAGCTGTGGTCCATCTGCTCTCTCTGCCTGGAGGGACTGGGCTCCACGTTGCCCTCTCCCTCTTTGCCCAAGCTCAAATCAGGTAAACTCTCATGTTTCCTCATGCTCTCAGGGTGATTTGTGTCTGGGTCCAGCGTACACAGCTTCAGACTGATTATGTAACTTACTGCACCCACACCAGGCCCCCTAGATAGTCTTGCCCACAGGACCTTTCCCACAGGACCTTGCCCACAGGACCTTTCTCTCCAGCTCCAGATGAGGCCCAGAGGGATAATTAACTAAAGTTTAATATTTTTGGTAGTGTACCTCTCTCTTTTCTTCCTACAGGGTGCTTGGGAGCCCACAGCACCGTCTTTTCTCCTATCATCAGGGGCTGGAAGGCTCAATATTTGACATCCAAATATTTGTGTGGATCTAACTCCAATAAACCATTAACATTTAATAAACAACCTTCAACAATAAGCATTTATTTTCATTTATGTAACTGAAATAAGTCTGTTTTCAGACAGGCACTGAACTCCCTGGTACATCTGTGGAATTCCTGTGCTATGAGAGCAGTTGGACTAACATGAAAACAGGGTGTGACCGGAGTCAAGCCCCGTGTTTGTACCTAGTCCAGCGAGCTGTAGGAAACAATCAACCTGTGTTTTCACAGCACAAAATTTTCCTATTTTAGTGGGAAGAGGGCTTGGAAAACTTACTATTCACCCACATCTCTTCTTTCTCATGGATAAGAGGGTACAGATGGAAAATGATGGAGAAAAACAAGACTCTTCCAAGTGACCTAGATGGGAATGGCTACGCTGGTGTTGTACCACTGGTGAGAACCCTGCCGGGGCCAAAACTTCACGTGGGCAGTCTCAAACCCAGCACAGGCATGCGTCCGTGCTTTGCCCAGAGATGAGATGATCCCAGGGTCGCAGCTGGAGGTTGTGTGTGGTCTGCATCCGGCAGGACCTTGGGGTGAATCATGCGGCTTTCGGCTCATCTGCGTCTCAGGCTCCATAAATGGGAACTGAGTTTTTAGAAGTGCGCCTTAGCAGAGCACAAATCGCTTTTTCCAGCTCCAGTCTGTTTTGTTCCCTGGTGGGGAGCACTTCTTCACACAAACTTCTCCCAATCGATAGAGTGACAGCCCTAATGTATAGTTAGTGTATGTGTGAGGGTCATACAGCTGTCCCTTCAGTAGACATTAATCCTACATCCAGAACTATGCGAGAGGTTAATGTTTGCTAATCTAACAGACTCTGTTTCTCTCCAGTCCTGCAGGGATGAAAGGATGTGAGCTTCACTTAAGCTTTTCAAGTTTGGTCTGTGATGGATTCTGCCTGTTTTATTGCAAACGGGAGGGATGGGGGTGGACATCTGTCTCTGCTCCTAACTGAGGCTTTCCAAGCCAAGAATATTGTTACCATTTTTTGCCAAGAGTATAACTTTCCTTGGTGCCTAGCAAAGGAGCAGGATTCCCTTTGCCTAAGCTTGGAGAGGATTGGAAGGGGCAGAGCGGATGGGGGCATTTGCTCCCAAGCAAGACAAGCCCTGTGTTCAGAGCCAAATCTCCCTGGGGCTTGGCTATCAGAACAGGAAAAGCATGAACTGTTGCATTTGTGCCTTTCCTTTTCAGGTGGCCTGACAGTGATAAGCCATCAGGATCTGGGATGCCAGGTGAGCCAGTCTGTGCTGTGGCTGAGCAGAGCAACCCTGTTATTCCAGAGGCACCTCTGGAGGGAAGCTCACAGCATTCCCCAGGACACCAGCTCTCCCTCCAGTCTTACTGCAGGCTAACCCACACCATATCATTTCTCCAGACAATGTAGTGATTTCTAGGGATTTCCCAAAACGCACCCACAACCCTCTTTATGACTTTATGACTCCCATTATAACTCCTTCCAAAACTACACTAGGTGGAGAAGGGAAAAGTTAGACTTTGCACACCACAGAGGGACTCATGCGAGTAAATATAAGAACATTGCTCAGGCAGGGCAAGGAGTATTTTCTGGCACTACATCAAGGAAATCATGCTGTGACCCAAGTACTGGTATTTAGATTCAACCCGAAACTACAGTAAATTAAAATAGGAAGTAGCAGGCTAACATCCTCCTGGAGAGCAGGAAAAAAAAATATATATATATATATATATATATTTGTATATATACATATATACATATATATATATATATATGTATGTATGTATGTATATATATATATAGGTCTGCAAGTTCCAAATTTCCTAGGCTTGAAATGTTTGAATGGATCTGTGCTATCCAGTACGATAAATTTTGTGTCCCTTTGAAAGTAGCTACTGAGCTACTCTCCTCACGAGGTAGATAGAGGTGAAATAAATGCCTCTCTGCTGCCGGTGCTGTCCAAAAGGGCTGTTTTGGCATGGCACAGCCCTGCACAAGCCCCGACTGGAGGGACATCAGCACATGACAACACTACTTTTCACCACGGGACTAATTACCTCCAGAGTTTAACGTGGGAAGCCTAAATCAATAAGATTTTAGCGCGGCGTGGGGCAAGCCAATGGATCAGCACAGCTGACCCGTGTCCTCGCTGGGCGAGGGGCGGGCAGAAAAAGGGTAAGGGGCGCGGTGCCCAGGGCTTCCCTCGGACCCTCTGGCCCCTCCGCACTCTGTGGGGGAAAGGAGCCGGCTGCCCCCCGCCCCCTCCCCGATGTGCCGAGGCCTGAGTTCCCGACCAATTTATCCGGATGGGACGCAGAGGAATTGGGGAGAGCCCGGTCCCCAAAACTCGTACCAGACCTGGTACAAACCTCGGTCCCCCCCCCCCGACTGGCCGGCAATAGGTTAGCTATAGGCGGCCCCGGGATTCTGAGAAAAAAATGGACTGTGAGCTCTACTCCGTCCTTCTGCGACTCCCACCCCTGCTGCTGGGCACGAACAAAACGTTTCGCCGCGACTGTCAAATGCCCGTCGTTCGCATGCAGCTGCCTGTGGAAATCGCTGTTGGAGCTAAGCAGCCCCCTCCGAAGGACCCCGCAACCCGTTTTATAAAAAAGGGAAAAGGGGAACGAAGGAAGGTAGACTTGGCTTCAGAAGCAGTGGTTTTGCAGCACAACAAGGGGAAAAGAAAAAAAAAAAAAAACTTTATGGCTTTCCTGGGACTTCAGGATTTTGCGTTTCTATTTTTACAAGAATGGGCTGATTTGTCTTAGGCTATTACTGTCTATTACTGCTGGAAGTCCCGGGGAAAGGTGGGAAGCAGAGAATTCTGGCAATCTGCCTAAAGAGAAATCAATGAAACAAATTAATCCTTCGCAGGCTGCAATGACACAGTAATCCATCATTCAGAGCTGCTTTTATACACCAAATCAGAGAGCAGAGGAAAGAGCCCTGGGGGACATCACAGACAACAACTTACAGCAACACTGGGAAAATACTAAGGAATCAGTTTATTTAAAGAGGATAGATTTCAGTTGATTGCCTATTTCGTTTTATAGAGATTTTTCTTCCATAGTGCTGTGAAGCTCTGGGCGGATGGCTCTATCTGCCGCGCGCTGGCTCCCCGGGTCTCCTCCGTGGGTTTTCAGTAGGACTGGGGGGAAAATGGGGGAAAGAAAAGGAATAAAAAATAGAAGGAGCCCTTTTGCCCGCGATGGGCAGGTGGCTGACACCGGCTCCTGGGGCCGGGAAGGGGGAGGCTGCTCGGAGCCCCGGGGGCTGCACAGGATCGGGCCCCGCAGCCGGGGTCGGATCCCGACCCCCCGTTTTCAGCCCAGAGTAGGGGCAGGGTGGCGAGATTAAAAGTCCCCCGGTGCCCAAAGGGACAGAGGGACGGGGCCGGCGCCTGACCTTCCCTCGGGATGTGGGGGGCCCAGAAGAGAGGTCCCCCGGTGCCGGCGGCGCAAGGCAGCCTCGGTGGCTCCCAGGAGCTCCCCGCAGAGCCGAGGGCCGACACGGGCAGGCGTCGGCCAGCAAGGCTCTGGAAATCCGCGCAAAAACGCAAGGAACAGCCCCAGGACGGACGGGCGGACGGACAGACAGACGAGGGAGGGGGCGGCTGGAGCGGGGACAGCCCGTGCTGCTGTCTGTCGGGGTGCTATTGGGAGGGTTTTATTTTCTCGCCCCCTTAAGGGCAAAGAGGTAATTTTGGTAGCCCGTTTTGCGTGTTGGTTTCACCACCCTGGACACTTGGGAGGCATGTTTTATTCCGGCTCTCCCTTACTTTGAAGAGATGGATAATGTAAGGACCTGGTGGTGCTGCTGGGGTCAGGAGAAGTATGCTAATTGGGGAGCCTAATTGCTTCAAGCAGTCATGCCTCTAAACATGGAGAGCGCCGTTGATGGAGTCAGTCTGTTCCTAATAAAATGAAGAAGCACTGAATTAAATTCCCAAGAAAGGGACTATAAAAGTTTCCACAGTGTAACTAAATGACTTCACCTATACTATTACCCCTCGGATGACATCTTGAAAGAAGGCAGACTCAATACAGCCTCCATATTCATAAATTGGCTGCGCTTAGGCCAGTAAATCTGGATTGATTTAAAAAGGCTTTTTCATCCTCCCAATCAAATGAAGTCATTGTTAATTAGATGTTTTCTGTTAACAATGTCGCTGTTCCCTGCGTTACCTGCTCACACGTTTAGTGAACTTCTTGCAACATCTGGACCAGCAGAGCTTGGGTGTCGGGATTGGGTTTTTTTGGGTGGTTTGGGTGGTGGGGTTTTTTTCGGTGTCAGGTTGAAAGGTGGTTTCCTTCCTCGTTTCGGGGCTGCATCTTTTCATCCAGCTGCTGGCGGGATAAATGCCGCCTCTGGATGCTGTTGGAGGTCGCAGATGTTCCCATGGCACAGCCCCAGCCAGCCCAGGAGGGTTTCGGGGTGTTCATGGGCCCTCTTTCCCTGCTCGGGACACCTGCGGAGAGGGGCACAGCCCTGGGGACAACCACGGAGAAGGAAAAGAAGCCCAAACTTCCAGCCGGAGCCGGGATAATAATAATAATAATAATAATAATAATAATAATAATAATAATAATAATAATAATAATAATAATAATAATAATAATAATAATAATAATTTTTAAAAAAAGGAAACCCGCAGCCCGAACGCAATGAGGAGCAAGGAGAGATGCCGGTGCACGTCTCTCAGGGTTTAGTGCCTTCTCCGGACGCGTATCTTCTCCTGCCCCTCCGCCCCGAGGCACAGCGGCGCTGCCTTTCTCCAACCTCACCCCCGGCGGCGGAGCGGAGCCGGGGGCTGCGCGCCCGTCCAGGGGCCCACGTGTGAGGAGCGGGACACGGGGCCGCGCCCGTGGCCCCCTGCCCTAACAAGGGGCGTCGGGGGCGCGCCGAGACCCAGGGGCCCCGCGGGGACGCGCGGGGGAGCGCGGGGGCGCGCTCGGTGCGGCGCGGCTGAGCCCTCGCTTCCCCGGGCTGGCTGTAGGGAAGCAGGGGCGTCCTGCTTAATTAGGCGGAGCAGGTGTTTTGCCAAGTGCTTTGTACCTAAACTGGTGACCTCTTCAGAATTCCCCCGCAATCCTTTGTGCCGTGTAAGCCCGTCTTCATCCTACTTAGAATGATTCGGTCGTGTGCTTCGTGTGTCTTTCTCCCGGAATTGGCTCCAAATAAACGGATCAGGAATGTAAAACTATCCCCCCAAGACATACGACGAGGAATTGTCAAGGAGACTTTGGTCCACTATCCATGTCTATTATGCCAGTCACTCATAATGATCCCTTGTGGTGTGTCATACGTCATCATGACACTGATCCATGAAACAGTTTAATGCTATTCGGGGATGCTCCGGCATAGCGCAGCCTCCACCTTTGCAACTCACTGCAGATGAACCCCCTGCCTTCCTCTCCGAAGGAGCTCCGCATACCCTAAATCAAAAGCAACCATCCCGGGCACTTTGTGGCCAAGCGCACGCCGCTCGAGGTTGCTATCTGTTTCCCTGGGCCGGGTGGGAGGCTACTTCGTCTTCCCCCCTCCTCCTTTTTGCCTCGCACCCCACACCCCAGCAGCCATCCTCACCCACTTTTTGCTTTTACCCCCGCCGCTCCTCTCGGTGTGTTACCCCCTGCGTTAGACGTTCCCGCACTCCCGAAATTAAACGGGGAAAGATGCGCTTCCACAACCGAGCTATCTATATCGCACGTGGGCGAGAGGCAGCGTCTCCACGCTGTGTACACACAAACCCGCGTGTGCCGGCTGCGGATGGGGGGCACACACGGGGGGCTGCGTGGCACGACCCCACTCCCACGCGGTCCCATGGAGCAGACAGCACCGAGCCCGTCTGCTCACAGCCGCTTCCAGCCCGCGGCCACCAGCCCTGCCTGAGCGCCCTCCCCACGCCCCCAGGACATACGAGGGGCGATGGGGGCACGGCCGGGGGGTGCCGAGCTGCCAGCGGCCCCCCCAGGGAGGTCAGACGGGGGCTGCTGCTCCGACGGTCACCTCGCTCCGACGGCAGCGGGGCTGCTCAGGAGCTCGGGGGATGCTCCGGTCCCGCGGGGCAGGATGCTCCGGGGGACACCCCGCCGACCCCTGGCCCGACAGCGAGGCTCCGACGGCTTGGCCCGACTCGGCCCAGCTCGGCCCGGCTGTGCGGGTTAGGCTCGGGGCAGCCGGACCCAGTGCAGCTGCTCCGCTCCGTCTGCGGGAGGGCTGCGGGAGGGAGGCAGACAATAGCGGCAGCTGAAACACCTGCTATCTATCACGGCAATAAAATATGTACAGTAATGTGGAGTAATTGCTCTTTCCGCTTCCAGAGGGAGCTCAAAGCTGGAAAATCAAGGTTAGAGTCTTCCAAACTGTAAACAATTTCCACAGGGCACATCCAAAGCATACGCAGATAGACAGGGAGACAGACAGAGAGAGTTCCCGGTTTGTCTCAGAAGGGACTTTAAGATTCATTTAACATTGTGCGAAGAGGGATAAAGAGTCTGTCAACGTGTATTAATCTGTTTAGCTGCAGCACGGGGCTGGGAAACTTTTACCTGTGCGCAGCGCAGGCAGGAAAGCCGGCAAAAAAGCGAGCGGGAGGTAAAAGGTGAGCGGGGATCCGAGCTGATTTACGGCCGGATTAGTGCCGCAGTAATTAATTCACCGCAGACCACAGGGCTGTGCAGACAGGATACATATATGTATATACATAAATATATGCGTGTGTGCACACATTCTGCCTGGAAATAGCGGCGAAGTTATGTGGCATCCAGGCAGGGACCTCACGCCGGTGCGCACACCTGCGGCCGCGTGTGAGCGCTCGTGTAAACGCGTGTAAACGCCGTGGGCGTGCGGAGCGAGTCTCTCACCGTGCACCTGAGCGTGCGCCCACGTCCCCGGGTGTTTTTCCTCCGTGTCTTTGCCGTGCAAGCGTGCACCCGTCCCACAGGTTTTATTGAACGCACACGGTCCCGCTCGGCTGTTCGCAGTTCAATATCGGCCGGCACTGAAAATTTAATGCTGACTCGGAAATGGCAAACTCTAATTAAAACCCCCTCGAGGACGGACCCCTCGAAGAGCGGCTGGGACGGGAGTTTTTGGGGAGACCCGTCGCTTCCCCGCTGCTCCGCAGAGGACGGGAGCGGGGAAATCACCGCTGCGCCGGGCTCGGCCAGCGATCCAGAGGCCAAAACCTCTCCCCATCCTCCTGCTGCCCGGGTCGTGCCCACCCGGTGCTGCCCGCTCACCTGCGCAGCCCGGGCCACCCCTGCCTCCTGCCCTGCCCGGGGGCTGCTCCCCGCTCCCCACCGCACCCGCAGTGTGCGGGGGGGGCCGCTCCCCGCCGCCTGCCCCCGGCCCCCGCCGCCCTCCCCGCCGCCGGTGCCGCATCCTGCGTATAAATCACCGAGAACGAGCTGCAGGTTCGTTTCCTTCGGGGAAAAATAAACAAGTAAAAATAAATAAATGAACCCGGCTTTATTGCTCTTTTAGCAGAGGGATGGCGTGTCTCCGCTTATAAAAGGCGCGGGGGGGGGAGAAGACAGTACGTTAAGCGTCCCCGCCGTCTCCCTGACAAGTCATTACACCTTTATCCACCACCAATTAACCACACCTCGGGGGGTTGCTCCTCGCGGCGAAGCCCAGCCTGAAACCGAGGGGTCCCCCCGCATCCCGACAAGGGCAGGGGACGGGGCCGGCCCCGGCTGCGCGCAGGCGGGCGGAGAGGATCCGCACTCGCGCAGAGATGCGGACAGAGGCGGGGGCACCGGGGGACAGCTTCGGCCCAGGGAGGCTCCTCTGACCCTGCGGGGCTCCTCCTCGGGCAGGCAAAACTTTTTTTTTTTCTTCTCTTTCCCCCCCCCAGCCCCCCCTCCCAGCCCCTGCCAAACCACGCACCCCGCGCTGGAGCCCTGATCCGCAACACGGTCCAGCAAACAGCCCTGTTTATCACCTCACAGTGCCAGTTTTACGCGCTGTAATGCGACATAGGCAGCAGTGAATAAGCGCTGAGAGCTCCGGGTACACGCGAATGAGCACGGTGAAATGCCACCTTCCTTACCTGTCCCTTTTCCTAGCCACCTCGAACAAAAGGCATCCAGGACGCTTTTTGTGACACTGAATTAATTCCAAATATTTGGTACACAAACTTAGCAAGCCTAAAGGAGATTAATTTTCCACAGTAATCCAATTAAAAGATTTCTAAAGTAATCTTTTTTGAAAAAAAAATAGTGCAGGGCTAAAGAGGAAAATCGTTTTTATGACAGTGATTTATTGCGCCAGTTTGGTCTACAGAAAGAGGCTTTCCTCACTTTGCGATGACCACTCTTCTCCCCCCACGCCCCCACCACCCCGAGGGCGCAAATATACCCTAGTATACAAGTGACTCCGTCTGTTTATTGTATTTTATTTTTATTTTCTGGAGAGCCCGTCGTCCGGGACCGAATCCCGCCCTTAGCGCAACAAGGAAGGGAGTTTGGTCGCTCACAAGTACCCTAGACTTTTTAAAGTGCTAATAGATTTATGGTCTCTTTTCCGACGCCCATCCAGAGTAATTAGCACATATGTTCTAAATAGATGATAGTTTTGTGAGCAATAAAGCAATTACCCATCGCTGGAGCTGACAGTTCCTCCAACTAAACTCCAACCAGCAGCTAATTGGAAAAGTCATTTCAGCTCCATTGTCTGCAATTAGTCCTGCTAAACTATTACACCCAAACTACCTGGTTTGAGGTTTATTTATTCATTTCTATTTGCATTTACGGACGTTTACCAAGTCACGCTGAACTTTTCCAGGCGACGGAGCTGGCTTTTTCGAGAGAGCCAGGCTCCCATCTCCGCAGTGCTGGAGGGCTCAGTGTCTGCCCACCGTGCTGAGATGGTTTGATTAAGAAATTTTTTTTTAAAAAAAAAGGGTATTTTTCTCGGTCAGGGTGCCCCCTTCCCCTCCCCCCCCGGTGGCACCGGGGGCTGCGGTGCCTTTCGGTGGCAGCGGAGGACGGCGGGCGGACTGCGGTCGGGGGAGCACTTTTCCGCCACCCCCCGAAACCCCTCGACCCCCTCCCCACTTTAAAGAGATGTGTGGGGGGGAATTAAAGGCGGTCCGGGCTCAGGACTTGTGCACAGTGAGTGGAAAAAATGTGTTAAACATCGGTTTGACGCCCCACCGGAGCTTCAAAATATATACCGGCTGGATTTCTTCTACTTAATTTAATCTTTATTGGACTGGGCTTCTTCTCGCCATCTATTCAGCAGAAGTCCCAGCAAAACGCATCACAGGAGAGAAGGGGGGGAAAGGCGGGGGCAGGACTGCTTAGCCCTTCGTTTGAACCGCGGACTTTAGCAGGTATTTAGCGGGGAGGCACTCCAAGGAGTTTGAAGTAGGTTTCTTAAGTCAAGACTTCTGCCCATGGCTTGAGCTGGTCCTGGAGTGGGGAAGATTTGTGTGTTGGGATGGGAACTTGTAGCCCTGGCAACAAAGTAGTCACTTGAAGGAATTTACAGCCAAAGCATCCCGGACCCAGAGAGAAACGCCAATTTCTGAGCGGCTAGGAGGGAAGAGATAGTGCCCTGGCGTGAGCCTCTGGAACAAAGCTTTTTTTATCTGCTAGCGGCCCCCACTTTCGCCCGCCTCCCCTTTTTATTTAAAAGCCATTTTCCCTGCACCCTAAGCCCCAAAAAAACAACAGCCCTCCTCGGAACGGTGACCGCTGCCTGCGACCGAAAGCCGCGGGCACCTCCCGCGCACCGCCGGGCTCGGGCAATCAGCACACCCGTGTTAATTGCCCCCCTCTGGGGTTGCAGCTCCCTGCGCGGCCGGGGCCACGACCACCCCTCCCGTACCCTCTCTCCATCCCCCCAAAACAGCGTAAGACACGCTCTTCCGACGGCTCTGGCTGGGCGAAACCCAAAGCCGGGAGGCTCTGCGGGCCAGGGGGGAGCAGCGGCCCTGCGGGCAGCGCCGTTCCCGGCTAGGGGTCGAGGGGCAGCTGCACGGACCCCCCCGGGCCGGGCAGGGGGTCCTGCCCCGTGGGGAGCGCGGCTGCGGGCTGGGCGAGCCTCTGCGGGTGCGCAGGGGGCCGCAGCGCCAGCCGGGCGGCCCCGGGGCAAGAGCGTTTTCGTTGCTCTCAGGGCTTCCCCCCCAACCACACACACACATTCACACACACACACACACCTCTCTCTTTTTTTTTTTTTTTTTCCCCTTTTTTCCATTACGAGCGATTAGATGGTGTCTATTCAAAGTTGCTGATCCAGAGAGAAAATAGGAGTAGATAAAAGGAGATTTCAAGTGACCTCCTCGTCCCTTTCACACCAACCTGAGCCCTAGAATAGCCAAGGATCAACTCGGACAAAAGCCCTTTCCTTTTCCCTTTCAGCTTCAGAAGATTCAGTGCAAGGGGTTAACAATAAAACATATAACTCTAGCCCCGTTTGGTAGGATCAGGCAATTTTGTATACCTTATTAACGACACCGTTGGATATGCCCGGGCTTCACCCCTAGAAACGTGTGAATAAAAAAAAGCCTGCGGATGGTAAAATACATAGCAGTCATTTACAGCTTTTGTGTTGGGATGGAGCGATTTGTTGTGTTTATTCTGTTTAGCCCAAACTTTATCTAAAGCGCATCCTCGTCCTCCCCACGCAGACGGAATGCGCTGTAATAAACATATCTCCCTCCTGACAGTTTAAGTGAAAATGCTAAGGTTTATTACTTAGATCAACTTCTGATGAGGTAAATATGATTATATCCTTACTGCTGGTACCAGCAACACCACTGCATTTTCCCCAGCAAAACACTTTTGCACCATTTTATCTCGGATGCAGGAGAGAAAGTGACAGTAAATGCTTAGACGTGTTCGAGCCGGTCTTTGGTCTGCGGAAAGTCCAGCTCGGATCTACTTCTGATGGACTAATCCCTGCAGTAAAAGAAATGGGATATCTGACAGGTAACTATTAAGGAAATGATTATATAGTGCAGCCGATTGTATTGTCAGGACAATCTAACAACTTTCAAACTCGTTTCCAAACGTCAGCTCTTCCTCAAAAGCCCTAGCCCAGTTCGGAATAATAAATAACACCAAATTCATCCCTAACAGAAGTCGAGGATTTAAGACACGGTCAGACGTGTTTCAATGCAAAGCCTCGCGTTAATGGCTTTTGTACACTTTTGTTTCTTTTGGCTTCAGCGCTTAGATCACCGCAGCTTTATTTGTGCCGAAAGTAAATATTTGGTCCTGGATTCACCAGTGTGTTGAAAATGATTCCCAGATTTGCCTTATATAGGAAGGTTTGATTTGCATCAAGAGGTCATCAATTTCTTTTCCTGGAGTCTGCTTGGGAATTGCTATGCTCCTTTATGCTGTCAGACAAGTGGCCTTCGGTTTGGGTGCTTTCTCTCCCCTCCCCACGCAGACGTCTTTTTTTACTTCCAGGAACACATATCTTTTTTTTTTTTTTTTTTCCTTTCTTTAGGAAAAAAAAAAAAAAGAAAGGGAAAAAAAATGAAAGAAAGCGAAAAAGAAAGAAAAAGAAAAGGGAAAAGGCAGACTTTCGGATGCTCAGGCTTCTCTGTTTGGATGGATGGCGAGCGCAAAGTTGTGATTCAGCGCTCTGCTTTCGGGTTGGCACCGCAGCCCGGTACTTCTGAGCGCTAACAAATGACAAACCCCGGCTCGGCGCGGCCCCGCTGCCGGGGAGGCTGCGGGGACGGCAGATTGCCTTCCCGAGGGGGTGGCGGGCGGGGGGGTCCGCTGTCACGCCGCTTTTTGCCAATCCCGTCTAAAATAATTCACGGGAGCACAGGCGGGGAGGCGGCGGCGGGGGGCGGGGGGGCGGCGCGGGGTTGCGCACCCGCGGAGGGTCACGGGCAGCGGGGCAGAGCCCCCCAGCACCGCCACCACCTCCCGTAACCCCCCCCCCCCCCGGGCCCTCGTCCACGGGAAGGTCGCGCCGGAGGCAGCGTGGGGAGCCCACTCCCACAAGTGATTTAATAGAAGATTATTAGGCGAGGGGGGGAGCGGCTGGGGAGGGGGTTGCGGGCGTGGGGCAGCACTGGGGGGGTGGGAGCAGGATAAGGAGGAGACCCCCCCCCTTGGGCGAGGTGTGGGTCTGGCGACAGGTTGTGGGGATGACCCCGGAGGGCCGTGGTGATGGCAGAGGGGACACATGCAGGGGAGCGGGGGGTGCCCCCGGGGGGTGCCCACCCAGCGGCAGGCCGGGGGGTCCGGCCACACAAAGCCCCCGGCGGCCCTCGAGGGTGGGGCGAGGGGATGGAGGGCGGCAGGCTGAGGGCAGGTGCCCCAGAGAGCAGCCCTAAATTCCGGGAGGAGCCAGCCCTGGTTCCCCCGGGGGGTTCACGCACAGACACACGGACAGACACACGGACGGGGGATACAGCCCCCGGCGGAGGCCCCTTCCCAAATCGGGGACCGATCGCTTCTCCCCCTGTGAAACACCACCTCGGGTGTGTGCATCCCCTGCTGCACCGCTGACACAACTCGGTTGTCCTTCAGGGCTGGCCAGGGAATGGGAGACGGAATGGGAAAAGGGGGGGGGGGGAATGTAAAAATTTAAAGCAAAAAATAAGGGAAAGAAGAGAAAGGCCTGGGAAGGAAGGCCCCAGCGCTGGTGATGGGAGATGAGGCCTGGCTTGGGCAATGCTGGCTGGCGAGGCCTGGCCGAGGATTCTGCGGGGGCAGCTGAGCCGTGCCGAGCCATGCTGAGCCGTACCAGGGCCCCCTTCCCAATTTGGGAGCTCCATCTCTTCTCACAGTGCCCGCGGCCCGGCCGGGAGCAGGGCAAAAGGAGCCCCCGGCGTCCCTCTTGTCCCTGCTACATCCCACCCTGTCCCCTGGCGGAGCAGGAGACGTGAAAATGCTGGAAGTTGGGGAGACAGAGAGGGAAATTTTTACACGTCAGAACCACTCGCCGGGTCCTGTGACAGCAGCCTATATATTTATTGTCCCCCATCTCCTCCGCTCCCTGCGTGTGCATATATGCACACACACACACATGTGAGTCCGCGCGTGTGGTGTGTGTGAGGGTGTTTTTGTACACGTAGGGCTCGGCAGATGAGGCCGGCGTTTAACATTTGGTTTTTGGAAAACCCGGGGAGCAAATCTCAGCTCCCTGCTCGCCCGCCGCGCTCTGCCGTGCCGCTCAGAGAACTGCCCTACCTGCAACTGGCTTTCACATTACGCCCCCCACGCCTGCCCCCCCGCCAGAAATAGCGTTTAGAAGTTGTCACCGCTCATCTCCAGAATGAACTTTTCCTTCCCGCAGGGGACGAGGGGACGAGAGAGAGGGGCTGGCGCGGCCCCGGGTTGGGTTACACCAAGGGGAAAGAGGGAGATACAGAAAGGGAAGGAAAGGGGAAAAAAAAATAAAAAAAAAATAAAAGACAAAAATAAATACACACATCGAACCCTAAATCCTTTCAAAGCTCAGATCCCCCAGCCTGAGGAAAGCGGAGTGCGGGGCGACGGAGGGGCAATAAGGGCTGAGCCCCTCAGAGATGCTCGGCGTGCTCTCCTCTGCCCATCCCGGACCCGCAGAGGTTAGAGAGCGATCACAGCTCATTTCCCAATTACACGCGAGCTGTGGCCGTTTCTGCGCGCCCCTGCAATTCGCCGGGGAGAGGAGAGGAGAGGAGAGAGAGAAGGGCAGAGGAGATGCCTCCCGCCGGCTGCGCTTCGCTCGCACCCGGGACACGGCCGTGGGCACGGGGACGGGGCGCCGCGGCGGGGCTTCTCCCCACGACCCCCACGAACTTCCCCGGCCCTCCCAGCACCGGCTGGCTGTGGCGATGATGCTCTCGCCTTTTCCCTGGGCAAGGCAGCCGAAGGGTCCGCGGCGAGGCGAGGGGAGCCCGCACCTCCCCGCCGCGCTCCCCCTTCCCGCAGCAGCGCGACTCGGGTGGGTTTGAGCTGTGCCCCCCCCCCCCCCCACCCGCTCCTGCTCGTCTCGTCTCGGAGGCATCTGATTGCTGCCCCTTTAATCTGTTGACACTATCACGCAGATAAACAGGCTGCCATCGATCTTTTCATTAGGTGATCGCATAACAAACAGAGCAGGTGAAAAAGGAGAGCGCGCTGGGATGCTCGCAACTTGTGCTCGGGGGCTGCGAGGGGTGGCCGCCCGCCCGCCGCCCGTGCCCCCGCCACCCGCGTGGGGCCGCCCGGAGAAACACGCGTGTCAGAGGGGCCGGGGGGGGGGGGGAGTGTGCAAATACCCACACACGGGGGGGGGGGTCGGGGGTTTGGGGAGGGGGTCTGGGCTCATGGTCAAAGCAGCGGTGTCGGCGCCCCCGGAGAGGGAACGAGGGGCTGAGGCCGGGCCGGGGGCGTCCCGGGGCGGGGGCAGGGTGTCCCCGCCAGGCGCTGCGCCCCCGCCGCCCCCCGAAAGCCCGAGGACGAGGAGCGAGACTTGCCTGGGGTGGCCGGGCCGGGAGCGGGGCCGGCGGTGCGGGAGGAGCCGGGCTCCGGCGGCGGGGTCCGTCCAGCTCCGCTCAGGCTTTCTCCCTCTGCCTGTGTCTGTGTCTGTGTCTCTGTCTCTCTCTCTCTCTCTCCCTCTCTCTCCGTGCCTTGCTCTGCCTCTTTTACTCCCTGTCTCTTCACAGTCTGGGGAGTAAAATCTGGATGATATACATACCGAGCTTGCTTTTTTTGTCTGATTTAATCTTATTCGTTTCACCTTTTCAATGACCAAGAGACAGGACCGAGAGTTTATTTAGAAAGAGGGAGAGAGAGGAAAGGAGCCTACTGTTGCATAGTCAATAACATCCTTTTTATCAATGCAATATACAATAGAGACGGCTTGGCCAAGGGACTCATTGAAAATCTCTTCATTATTTCGGGACAAAATCAAGCGTTTATTCTGATCTCAGAAATGATGAAGGATTCTCCTTTCCAGCCGACTCCCAGCCTCGGATTTCAGAGCTGACAGGGAAAAAAAAAAAAAAAAAAAAAAAAAAGTGATCACGATACATCAAAGTTGAGTGTGTGTGTATGTGTTTTGTTTTATTTTTTTTAAATGAAAGCAACATCTCTTATAAATAAATTAATAATAATAATAATGGCAATAAAACTTCTGTCATATATTTCATCCCTCTTCCCCCTGTAGGCTTTTCCCCGGGCTTACAATCTTACAATCTGATTGTAAACTTTTATGGGAGCTAAGAGGAGGGTAGCCTTTTCTTTCTCTCTTTTTCCTTTTTTTTTTTTTTTTTTTTTTTTACACTTTGTTTCTTCTTTGTCAGACACAGTCTTTCGACCAGAGCGAATTTCAGACCTCTCGCAGAAGGGGGAGGTTTCGGGGAAAGAAGGCTTGCGAGGAAGGAGTCTAGCGGAGGTGGACGCTTAGAAAGAAGGGGTTTCTCCCTCTCCTCGGCGCGGCCGCTATATATATTTAAAAAATATATATATTATTATTTTCCTATTATCTCCCCAATTTATGGAAAAATAAAAATAAAAATAAAATAAAATAAAACAAGGAGAAGAAAGCGAGGGAAGCGGGGCGGCGGGGGGCGGGGGGCAGAGATGGGGGTCGCACAACCTCCCCCGCGGGAAGGTCGGGGGGACCCGGCGGGAAGCGGGGGGCTCGGAGCGGGGCGGGGGCTGTGCCCGGCGGGCCCCCGGTGGTCTCCTGTCCGCTAGATGGCAGCCGGCGCCAGCGATTCTTGCTCCGCGCCGCCGCCGCCGCCGCCGCCGGGGCCGGGCCGGGCCGGGCCGAGCCGAGCCGAGCCGCGCCGGGCGCTGCGGGGCGCGGAGCGCGGCCGCCCCCAGCATCCCCCTCCCCACCTGGTATCCCCCTCCCCTATATTCCCACCGCCCTCCTCCGAGTATCCCCCCCCGCCTCCGCCGCAACGCGCCGGCCCCTCCGCGCCCAGCCGCGCAGCGCCGCGGCCGCCGGCACCGAGGTTTGCTCCGCGCGGGAGGCGCGGACAGAAGTTACTTGGGGAGGGAGGGGGCGCAGGGGGGGGGCGGCTGGATGGTGGGGAGGGGGGGCGCCTGGGAAGGGAGGGGTTCGGGCAGCTTCCCTCCCCCACAGCACCCCTGTCGCCCCTCGAAAAGCAGCGCGAGGAGAGAGGGGCACAGATTTAGCAACCCGACCCACCCCCCACCCCCCTCCAAAAAAAAAAAAAAAAAGAAAGGGGGGAGCGCGGTAGGGGCTGGGCGGGAAGGGCCGGCCGCGAAAATAGCCCGAAGTGGGGTCGGAGCGCGCACAGATGTAAATATGTGCGTGAACGTGCGTGTGCAAGTGTACACACGCGGGCACATGCACTGCTTCTTGCACAAGGCGTGCTTGCCTTTCCATCATTAAAATCCCTCGCGTGTTTTTTTTTTTATTATTATTATTTTTC